>NC_135721.1:83264765-83565933 GCF_964656455.1 Halichoerus grypus | reverse complement strand
CCTGTCCTTCACCGTGGGCTGCCTGCAGCCGGCTACCGGGGGGCTCAGCAGTAGCCTGTAGAGAAGAGAGAAACCCTTATGGCTATGACCGGTCTCCTTCCCTCTTGACCCTTAGTGATAGGGAAGCCCCTTGCAGGGCACTTGTGATGAACTTGACAGTGCGTATAATTGGAATTATCTGCAGATGAGGCTAGCGTTTCATACGTAGCCACTTAGTTACAAATCTTTCTGTGAGCCTACCGAAGACGGATCTGTCGGGGGAGTCAGCTACGAGCCAGAGCAGGAAGGAAACCTAGAGCTGGGGTCTGGGGAGGGCCGGAGAGGGGCAGCAATTAAAAAGTAAGTAAATCAGCATCTTTATTTAATCATCTGCCTACAGCAAGCAAATTACAGAGAGAGGCTTTGTTAATGAGTGGCAAAGAAAAACCACTGAGGAGGCCTCGAGCTGCCCCCGCTGGGTTAACCTTCATCAGGTGGGAAGGTCAAGAGTCCCGTGGGATAGGAAGCGCCAGCAGGTGCGGCCAGGTGTGCTGCAGCTCCAGGGAGCCCCGCCCCAGTCTAGAGCTCCTGCTGCTAATCTCAGCCCGCAAACAAGCAGGGGAATCGCCCCGCCCTTGTTAGCCTTTGCAATCAGCCTGCCTTTCCATATGGAAGGATCTGGAGTGTGTGTGTGTGTGTATTATGTATATGTAGGTGTGTATATATAACTACCCTGTATCTCTCTTTATATATCATCTGTCTATCCACTGATCTATCAATTATCTATTGCAGTGGGGACCCCCCAACATTTCACCTCCATTTCTGTTCCTTCTAGAGCATCAATTCCTGATTTAGAAGTACTTTAGACTAATTTGTCACAAGTGATTCTATCACAAAGTGTCTAAAACTAAATCCAATTAATCATTTTTTCTAAAATGTCCATTCAACTCCTTCTGCCCCATCCCTATCTTTAGCATTCTGGAATAGACATTTTCCACCTTGCCTCCTCCTCACGCCTCCCTCCTCCTCCCCTACCGCAGCACCCCTGCAAGGCCAGACATGCCCTCCCTGATGGACCTCCAGTCCCTCCGGCCAGGCATTCATGACCTTCCCCTTGCTCGGTGTCGCTGTTTCTGAGTGTTTGGATTCTCTGTCTACTGTACAGGGCCGTCCTCTGACTCCCGGCTCCCCAGTCTCCAAAGCTCCACCCTCAGATGCCTGCCTCCGTTTCACAGCTCATCAGCTCAGCCTGGCTCCTTCCTATCTACCTTATTATCCCGGCTCCCAGTGTCCCCTGGGAAGAAGCTTTCTTGGGGAGACCAGTCAGCACCACTTCTGCCTCCCTTCTGCACGTGTTCTCCAGAGCACGCCGTTAGCTCGTCGGTGTGCACGATCCCATTCTCTCTCTGCACTGCACAATCGATAGGCTGTCCTGTCTAGCGAATTATATGCGTAGTTACATCAAGGCAGATGGATAGTTTATCATCTTATTCTGTGGTTATTTCATGTGTATGCATGTCTCACTGAACCACCTGGTTTATGAGTTCCTCCAGGGCTATACTTTCTAGGAGCTAGTACAGATGTGAATAATAATAACAATAATAATAACAATAGCTGGATAAATAAACTGTGGTACATCCAGGGAATGGCATATCATTCTGTGATAAAAAAGAAAGGAGCTCTCAAGCAATGAAGGAACCTGAAATGCATTTTACTAAGTGAAAGAAGCCAGTCTGAGAAGGCCATACTGTATGAGTCCAGCTGTAAGACATCCCGGAGAAGGCAAAACTATGGAGGTGGTAAAATGATCAGTGGTTGTAAGTGGTAGGGGGAAGGAGGGATGAAGAGGGGGACACAGAGAACAGGGTTTTAGGGCAGTGAAACTACTCTGTATGACTAGCATGGTGGATACATATCGTTATACATTTATTAAAACCCATAGAATGCACCAGGAGTGAACCCTAACGTAAACTGTGGATTCTGGGTAAGACTGACGTTTCAGTGTAGGACATCGATTGTAACAAACATAGCATTTGGGCGGGGGACTTTGATCATGGGGAAAGCAAGAGTGTATGGGAAATCTGTACCTTCCACTCAATTTGCTGTGATCCCAAAATTACTCTTAAAAATGAAGTGTATTTTTAAGGATTATGTATAATATCTAACATGCATCGCGGGCTTTCTTGTGTCCTCATAAAAAGCACTCCGCATGTATTTAATCACAATAACGATTCTGTGAGGGGGATGCCATTATCAGTCCGTTTGACAAATACGGAAACTGGGGCTCAGATAGGTTTAGAAACTTGTTCAAGGTTACACAGAAAGTGTAGCTCCACAGGCTAGAAAAAGCAGCCTTCTTTTTAATAAAGGCATCTGGGCCAGAGTGGGATGGCAGAAGATTCCAGAAGCATTTGCCGCTGCTCCGTGTGTACAGCAAGTGCTGTCTCCGTGAGATGAGGCCGAGGTTTATGACAGAGGACTGCAAGTGTCTGCTCCTTGCCATCAGTAAACAGTGAGTCGCTGGCTGGAGCATGATGGAAATGAGGTCGCCGGGCACCTCTCTGTAAACAGTGCGTCTCTCCGGCCGTGACAATGATTCTGTTTGAGCAGAGAGCTAGAATGTCTATTCCCTCCAGACCTAACCTGTATTTTCTTGTGCTGTCTACTTCTCCCTTGTGGTTTAGGTCAACAGCTTCTCAGGTGGTTTAGCCGACTCCTGATATTTTTTGAGAGGTGTTTTATCTGGTACATTTTGGCACTTGGATTTTTTTCTTGCATTGTTCTGGAAAGTTCTTTCCCAGTGTTTTTTGTTATGAAAATGTGGTCTGTAGAGTTTACCATCCTGTTCACTGTGGCTGAGCCCAAGGCCAGAGAAGGGCACCAGGAGTGTTGAGGGAGGTTCTGCGATCTCCTGGTGGCCCTCACAGGCCCAGGATGGAAGAGCCCTTGAGGCTTGTCTGGTCTGAGCTTTTCACTTCTCAAAGCAGACTCAGGGCCCCGGTGAGGTATTTTGACTTGTGTGAGCCCCTGGGCTCCTAACTCCCAGTCTCTGTCCTGCCCCCCAGATTATCCTCTGGGTCTGCCCCACCTTCTCTCCCTCTACCAGGCAAGATTAAACCCTGAGCCCTGTAACTCCACCTGGGCACACCTCTCTGGTGCCACGTGGGGCCTGCCCCTCCCCACCTCAGCTCAGCTTCCTGTTTCCCCAGCCGGCTGGCCTAACGTGGACATTTCCAACTTCTCAGCCCTGAGAAGTGAGCTCTCAGCAACTGCTAGATCAGCATGCGGAGAGAGAGCCACGTTCGTCACAGACAAGTGACACGGAGCCATGGAAGGGGCTCTGCTGGCTGCCTAGACTATTTGCTTCTGATCCTCCTCCGTGCCACAAATCCAAGGAGGGGGCAGTGTATTCAACTTAGGGGAGAAAAAAGTTCCTATAAAGTGTCAGCACAAACATATCTGACGTATCTTAAAAAGTGGCATTCACTGGATCGAAAATCTCTCCTTCTTATGAGAACTAAAGCACCACCGGCGAGCGGGCCCGCCAGGGCTGGGGGCTGGGACCACGGTGGCCCCAGGAGCCACACAGGGACTTGTGAGGCGCCTCTGTGAGCTGAAGTATCCACTAAGCGGAGCCAGGTGTTAGGGACCCCTAGTTCCTAGGAGCAGTTTGGTCTCAGAGGATTCGACAGGAATTCTCTGCCACGCTCGGGGAGCCTGGTTCTCCCTTAGACCACCCCCCAAAGAGCCCCCCACTCACTTGAGGGATTTGATCTGGGTTGGATTGCCTAGCTTCTCTGTCTCACCAGTGTCCCCAACCCGTCTTCCAAATATCAGGTATGGGGGTTCCTGCCAACCCTCTCAGTTTGAATCTCTCCATGGCAGAAATACAAATTCTTTAAAGCCCCTTTTCCTCTGTCCCCAGAGTTTTGCCAACCAGCTGCTGCCCTTCTGTCACTGTGGACATGCCCCTTGGGTCTCCTGCTGCACCATGATCCCTTCATTGTTCTTTTTCTGCCAGGTTTCAACTTTCTGGAGATGCACCTCCTAAGACTAAACATTGTGGAAAGGCTCATAGCCCATGAAGTGAGACACCACAAGTTCATGACTCATTAGATACTCTGAGTTACCTTGAAATGCTATTTTAATTTAAAAGGTGGGGAGTGGGGAGATGCCAAATTACATTCCAAGGGTGACTTGAGGATTACTATTATGTTTGTAGTGCTTGGGAAGAGTGCTCTACAAATGGATCTCAGTTTTACACAGTGTGTGTGTGTGTTATCTAGGTTATATTATAGTGAGTGTACGTGTAGGTGTGTTATATAGGTTATATAGTATGTGTGTGTGGTGTGTATATGTGTGTGTGTTATAGGTTATACAGCGTGTTTGTGTAAGTGTGTGTGTATGTGTGTGCTATATGGTATACATAGTGCGTGATGCATGTGCATTGTGTGGGTAGTTGGGTGTGGGTACGTTTGTAAGAAATAGAAGATTGGTGTCGAGTCTCCTGGGAAATGAGTTTCTGTAACTGAGAGCAGATTCCCTGCTGGAACCTGAGACCTTTGTCTACCAGAAAGTTGCAATGGCCTAAGGCCTAGAAAGATAAGGTATCAAATTGAATATGCTTTTGAGGTAGCCAATCACATGGAAGCAGATGTGGTGTCTGTGGGTAAATGAAACCAGATCCTGACAAGATGACCTCCATGAGATAATCTGCACAGGAGGAAGATGAGTTGGCCTAAAAAAAAAAAAAAAAAGGCAAAGAGATCCTGAGTTTGCAACCCCATGCCAAAACAGTGGTAAAATGTCTGAACCTTTTTAATTTTTTAGTCAAGTTTTAGATGGTACTCTCATCATCCAAAAATAAAATGTTATCAAAAATAAAACTCCACAGTTAAATTGCCAGAATACCCCTACAGTGATAGAAATTCACATGATGAGTGAGAAGGTATTTTGTTTATGACTGTTTGCTTTTTTTGGTAATGTGTACTTGTAGAGATTCCCCTTGATTTCCAAAGGGAAGGTCTGCAAATGCCAAATCTATTCCTGGTGACTAATACCAGAAAAATCTGAGTGCTGACACTAGGCTGTTGGTTGGGAAGTGAGAGGAACAGCCTTGAAGAAGACACTAGAACCCAGTTGTCTGGACACAAATGTAACTGGCTTATGAGACAGCCATGTGACATTATCAGCAGAGCTGCAAACTGAATTTTTAATATGTCTCCTCTGTGTAAATCTTAATATTTAGAGAAGGTCTTTGTGATTATATGATCAAAGAAGAGAGTCCCTTTGCTTTCGTGGTGGCTATGGGAAATTTGATGCAAAAATTTCCATTGACCTTTAGCATCGTCCTATTGGGGGAGGGACCTCATCTTAGTCTGACTGCTATTTTCTCTGACTTAAAAAACTTAACCTCCCTTCTCAAGTCGTATTGCATTTTTTTAAAAAGATTTAATTTATTTGGGAGAGAGAGAGCACATGTGAATGGAGGGGAGGGACAGAGGGAGGGAGAGAGGGAGAATCTCAAGCAGACTCCCACTGAGCTCAATCTCACAACCCTGAGATCATGACCTGAGCTGAAGTCAAGAGTCAACACTCAACCTGCTGAGCCACCCAGCTACCCCATATTGCATTTTAACTAAGTATTTGATAAATAATGTTTTCTATAGCATGTCCCGTTTATTTTCTGAACACATTAGTATATGACTTAAAAGATCAATTACATATGGTTTTTGGTATAAGCATATAATTAAATATTTGGAAATATGTATAACTCATAAAAATAACCAATCTAATTGTCTTCATAAATTTCCTGCCACATTTTCCTTGAAGGGCACTTAAAAATGGAATACCATGTTTTAATTCAATAAAGAAATAAATATAGAATGCATTTAAATAAAATAAAAATCTCTGAGATCCAGAATAATATATTTTTCAAAACAACTTCTCAAATCTACTTTATGTGAATTCGGTGCCAGTAAAATCATAATAACATGGAGCGTCTAGTCCTTTTTCCTTCTCATTTTTCCCTTTTCAATTTACCTTAACAATATAATTAAAACTGCTAGGAAGCAAAAAATCTTATAATTACAGAATATTATTGCCATAGAAAGAATGACTAACACTTTTAAAGACAAAAACAATTGAATGACTCAATGGATGGCATGAAAACTGAATGCAATGAACTGGATATTTGTGTCCTCCTAGAATTTATATGTTGAAATTCTAATCCCCAGCGTGACAGTGTTTGGAAGTGGGGTCCTCTGGGAGGTGATTAGGTCACGAGGGCAGAATCTTCATGAATGGGATTAGTGGCCTTATAAAAGTGACCCCAGAGAGCTCCTTTGCCCCTTCTGTTACGTGAGGACACAGCAAGAAGACAGTCATCTATGAACCAGGAAGTGGATCCCACCAGACACTGAATCTGATGGCACCTTGATCTTGGACTTCCAGCCTCCAGAAATGTAAGAAATATATTTCTGTTGCTGATAAGTCACCTTGTCTATCGTATTTTGCTTGAGCGGCCCCAACAGACTAAGGTAATATTCCAATTTCGCAGTTTCTCACAACATCATGCACATAGAAGTGGATGGTGAGTCCTGGTGTACTTATTAGGTTGTGAAAGAAAAGAACATCCAAGTCCATGTTCTCTAGAATTACTTGTTTGAGAGATCTTAGTCTTTTCAAAAAAAAAAGTTTGGAAAATGATGTTGTGTAAGATGGCATCAGATGGCAGCATCCCCAATCTCCCCATCCCCAGGCAAGGACTTGGAAGTTTTCACTCATAAGATGGTCATTGCTGTGGTGTGGGCTGTGGCAGAGGCGTGGAGACGCTGTGTGCTAGTCTACCACCAGCCCCAGCCAATGCAGAGAGCAGGGAGTAGCCTCTGGTAGAACTGGTTGGACTAGAATCCCAAATCCCTGCAACTCTGTTGAGGTCTTAGCCAGCTTCTTGTTTTATGGCAGGAGGTAAGCCGCACTGACGCTGCATATGGAGAGCGTTCAGCTGGAAGACCTGGTTTCTAGACGCTTCCCTTGTGTTTAATTATCCACATGACTTCGGGCAAGAACTTAACTCCTTGGAAATCTTGGTTTTTTAAGCTGTAAAATGAGGCGATAGGTCTAGATGGTCCCTGAGGGTCTTTCCAGTGGTAACGTTCTATTCTACTTCCAAATAGACAAAATCTGAAATCAGGCCAACCACTAGAGTGAATCTAGTTGCAAACCAACTGCTAACTGAACAAGAAATTCTAAGCCATTAAATCGTATCTACATTAAATGTGTTAGAGGTTAACCTTCCTAAGCTAAGGTGAAAGTTGAAAGACCAAGAGTCAATGTGAGGAAGGATGTGTTGTACCAAGAAAGCTAAAGGAGTCAACCACCACCCCAGATGTTAGGGTCAGGGACACTGCATCCCATATTTTTGGGATGGAATATGTGTTTTCACCATCTAATTCACCTTTTAGTTAGAAGGGAAGTAGATTTGTTTTTCTTAGGGTTTCAAGAGTCTGTTTTCTCACTAAACACTGTCTTCAACAAAGAATTTCTCTCTTTAAAAAATACAACTTTAAAAGCAATATAAATGCTTTGACCAAGTGGGATTTATTCCTGGAATGCAAATATGGTTCAACATATACAAATTCCTGGAATGCAAATATGGTTCAACATATACAAATCAGTTGATGTGATCTACTGTATTAACAGAATGAAGGACAAAACCCACATGATCGTTTCAATTGATGCAGTAGAAGCATTTGACAAAATTCAACATCCTTTCTTAACAAAAACCAAAAACCAAAAAACGAAAAAACATAGAACAAACTAGGAATAGAAGAAACCTACCTCAACATAATACAGGTCATATAAGGGAGGACTCCTATAACTCCTATAACTCAATAACAACAACAAAACCCAACAACACAGTCAAACAGAGGACTTGAATAGATAGTTCTCCAAAGAAGATATACATATAACCAATAAATACAGGAAAAGATGCTCAGCATCATTAATCATTAGGGAAATGCAAATCACAACCACCATGGGATACCACTTCACACTAGTTAGGATACCCACTGTCAAAGAAACAGAGTATAACAAGTGTTGGTGAGGATGTGGAGACATTGGCACTCTTGTGCCCTGTTGGTGGGACTATAAAATGGTGTCGCTGCTAGGGAAAACAGTATAATGCTTCCTCAAAACATTAAGCATAAAATTACCCCACGATCCAGCCATTTTACTTCTGAGTAACACACAGAAACATTATTCACGATAGTCAAAAGGTGAAAAAAAAAAAAACCCAAGTGGCCAGAAAGAGATGAACAGATAAACAAAATGTGGCATATACATACCCACAACGGAATAGTATTCAGCCTTAAAAAGGAAGGACATTTTGCCATCTGCCACAACATGGGTGAACCTCGAGGCCATTAGGCTCCATGAGATAGGCCTGTCATAAAAAGACAAATTCTGTATAATTCCACTTGTATAAAGTACTTTAGAGTGGGCAAATTTATAGACAGAAAGTAGAATGGTGGTTGCCAGGGGCCAGGAAGAGGGGAAAATGAGAAGTTATTGTTTATTGGGTACAGAGTTTCAGTTTTGCAAGATAAAAAAAGTTCTGGAGATTAGTTGCACAACAGTGTGGTGTACTTAACGCTACTAGACTGTACACTTAAAAAGGGTGAAGATGATGAATTTTATGTCATGTGTATTTTTACCATAATTTTTAACAGTGTAACTTTAAAACATGCATTGTATATATAATGGATCTTTTTTCCAGATTTATTTATTTATTTTTGAAGGGGTGGGGCGCAGAGAGAGAGAGAGAGAGAATCTCAAGCAAGCTCCATGCTCAGCGCAGAGTCTGACACGGGGCTCAGTCTCACCACCCTGAGATCATGACCTGAGCAGAAATCAAGAGTCAGACACTGAACCAACCCAGGTGCCCCTATAATGTATCTTTTTTTTTTTTAAAGATTTTATTTATTTGTTTGAGAGAGAACATGCTAGAAAGAGAGAGTGTGCATGCAGGGGCAGAGGGAGAGGGAGCAGGGGGGAGCCTGATGTGGGACTCGATCATGACCTGAGCGGAAGGCAGACGATTAACCGATTGAGCCACCCAGGTGCCCCCATAATGGATCTTTAAACATGAATCAGTCATCCCAGATTTTATTTTTTATATTCTCCCTTCCAATCTTTTTCATTGCATGCATATAATTTTAGAGTTCTAATCCTAAGCTACCTACCTTGTGGCTATCACTTTTTTCACTTAACAGTTTACCAGAAATGTTTCCTACGTGTGTGTTTTTAGAGGCTGAGTTCTGTCGGCTGGAGCCTGGTTTGGGAGATGTCACTGAGGCAGCTGGGAGGAGGCAGGGACCAGAGCGCCGGGGGACCCAGAATAAAGAGGAGAACCCAATGCCTGATGAGGGAAGAGTCCCAAAACCCAGTCCAGAGGGCTAGAAGGGGCCAAAAGGCGAACGCCCAGACCAAGGCTCCAAAGGAAACTCAGGTGGGACTGAGCCATGACACGTTTCCGGACTAATGAGATCTGTGCTCAGGTGGGAACATGAAGTCTGTTTGGAGCAAGTGTGGCTCTCATTTATTTGAGGTCCTTAACCATTTCACTTCAGGTCTGCCCCAGGGCCGGTAAGAGAGCAACTGGTGCCTAATGATTAGAAAGACTTGCTTAGAGCGAGGGCTTCCAGGGTCTGCTCCCAATTGGGTCTCACCACCTTTGGCCAGCAAGTTGAAAAGTCTCTCAGACCTCCAAGTTTATGGTTGTACAATGGGAATAGTAAAGTGCTTTGCACACAGTAAAGATTCATTAAACTGATGAATGACCCAGGAGTCCAGCATCCCAGAGCGGCAACCAAATAGTCCATCATGAGGAGGTGGAGGGGAGTGCTTATAAAAATGCAGTGTCATTCCCTCCCTTGCCCCCTCCTGGCTCTCAATTCAGTAGGTCCAGGGGAGGGCTGAGAATCTGCATTTCTAACAAGTTCCCAGATGATATCAATGCTGCTGGTTCGGGATTTTGAACTCCTTATGTGAAGGAGCTATGCATTATTCATCTTTGCATCCAACGCGGCATCTTGTACATAGTAGTTGCTCCATAAATATTTGCTACATCCCAACAGTTAGGTGGGAATGAGATACTGTGGGAAGTGGAGGCAGGCTGGAGCAGTAGTGAAGGGGGTTAAAGCCAGATAGATGCCCACCATCATCCTGGGCAAGGTCAAAGTCACCAAGACATGGTTCCTTAGCTGTTTTGCCTAAAGCCAGTATTTATTCTCCAAGTCTCCAAATAGACGGATGCAATGGACAAAGTACGAAGTCTACTTCCTTCCAAAAGAAATTGAATGTTGGCTATGGTGAAAAATTGGTATGCAATAGTTGCTAACTGAGTGGTCCTCAGGGGCCCAGAGTGATGTTTATATTAAAGGCCAGCATTTCACTATGAATTGGGGGTGTCCATCTCAGGCAAGGTGCCCCACCCATGGCCCTGTCACAGGGGATTGCAAGGCTGAAGTAGCACCAAAGACAGCAGGCATCCCAGAGGGGGAAATGAGAACCCTGGGGTACCCCAACATCTAACAAGAGAGAGCCTGGCCAGAAGCTCTGCCCAGAAAATGCCCCATATCCTTACAGAACCTAGATCGACGTCTTGGGAGGGGTTGTGTCTGATTTCAAACCTCCTACTTATAAAAAATTCAATCCCTTTATATGATCCCTAGTGCACCTTCCAACCCCACTTCCACCGGCAGGCTCCTTAGGCTGCTAAAAGAATTTTTTTTTAATTTAAATTTAATTAATTAACATATAATGTATTATTTGTTTCAGGGGTACAGGTCTGTGATTCATCGGTCTTACACAATTCACAGCACTCACCACAGCACATACCCTCCCCAGTGTCCATCACCCAGCTGCCCCATTCCCCCACCCCCCACCACTCCAGCAACCCTCAGTTTGTTTCCTAAGATTAAGAGTCTCTTATGGTTTGTCTCCCTCTCTGGTTTTGTCTTCTTTCATTTTTTCCTCTCTTCCCCTATGATCCCCTGCTTTGTTTCTTAAATTCTGCATATCAGTGAGATCATATGATAATTGTCTTTCTCTGATTGACGTATTTTGCTTAGCATAATACCCTCTAGTTCCATCCACGTCGTTGCAAATAGCAAGATTTCATTTTTTTTGAAGGCTGCCAAAGGAATTTTTGAGAAAGTTAAGAGTGTGTGTGTGTGGAAGGGAGTCTGGAGAATGTCATTCGCTGAGTCCGTTCCAGCATCACAGAGCAAAAGCTAGGCATGGAGCTGAGGGACATTTGGTAAAGGAATCAGCATGGTAGACAGGAGGGCAGCTTAGCATGAAAGCTAACGTGACTGTTTCCAGGAGCATGTGTTAAGGATGGAGGGGAAACACCCTCTTAGAGCATCCTGTGCTCTCCCGTCGTATTAACATATGTATAAGCTGGCTGTGCAGACACAGATTTCATATATGTGGAAAATGATCAGAAGGGTATGTGCATCATGCTAAGATTGTCTTCCATGGACATCAGAGAAGAAAGAACGGGGAATATATGTGGCCAATATAATTTTGTATTGCTTGATTTGTTTTTTTACAATAAGCATATGAGCATTACAAATTCTTAAAAACTTAACAGTGCACTTAGTAGGGCATGCAGAGTTTCCCTCTGACACACGCTGGCGGCTTAGGGCCCCAGATTGCCAGGGAGTGTGTAGCAGGAAACCCGTGTGTGGTTGTTTGGAGCGAGCACTCCCAAAACCTTCTGCTTCTCAACTCAGCTGTGTGTGCATCTCAGAGGTGAGAAGGGAGGGGAGAGCCAGGAAGCAAACCTCGGGCAAATATTCTGCACAACCAGCCCACATATACCAGGGCTGGAACATTCCAGAACATCTGCAGGAGCTATGCGTCGGCTGATGGGGGGGGGAAACGGTACATGTTCAAAGGTTTTGTGTAATAGAAAAGATACTCTGCCTGAAAGGAAATGCTGTGGGAATTCGACTTTTCTTCTTTCTGTTTCCCTCATCTGCCAAGTTTTTCTATCTCCCAGACCTTCTTCTGTCCACCAGAGCCTCCCGACACACTCTTTTATTTTACGTTCCGAAATGAATTCAAAAGCTGTGGAAGTACACACCCGAAAAACGGTTGCTTCACCCTGGATGTGTCGCAAGATCCCCAAAGGGTTTGTTTATAAATGCCTATTTCTGGGCCCCACCTATAGAGATCCCATAAAAGAGCAGTGGGTGGGTGCCCGGAAATGGGCACTTCCGACATGCTGGGTAATTTATAAGACAGATGTCCGGCAACCACAACTTGCGTAAACTTCAGAGAGAAAGTCAAAACCCAATTCAAGGATCACCATATTCTGACCCAAAGCCAACCTATTCTGACCAGTATTCTGACCCCAGCTGCACTGGCTCCTTGTTCTCACTCTAAAAACAGAGGTTATTCAGCGTGTCTTTGCCCTAAAACTTAGGACTTGGCAATATATTTAGGCTAACTGAAGAAATTACCGACTTGCTCTATGGTGGCTCATGTTCCCTCGGTCACATCATTTTTCGCAGGCTGTACGGCGACCACTCATGTGTCCTATGGTGTGGGGGGTGCTCCAAATGGGTGGCTCTGAGAGGGGCCTCATGCAAGAAGGCCTTTCCCAATATATCATCCTAAAAAGTAAAAGTGCTCACCTTTTTATCCGAATTCCACCTGTCGTCTTCCCTCTTGCTGACACTCACAGGAGTTCGTCTTGTAAATTACAACTTCCAATCCTGCAGTGAAGGTTCTCCTTTCATCCCGTACTGAAGTCATTTCCCTGCAGTGGTGTGGAATTATTGCTGCTTTTGTCTCAGCCATCCACGATGGTAGATGCACAGAGCTGGAGTTTTTGTTGTGGGCTATGCGGGGGTACAAGAATTTCCTCCCCGGGAGCAGTTTTGTTTTGCACAGTTTGAGCATCTGCAACATGCCAGCCAGGAAGGAGACCTGAGGAGCCACGTTTGCTCCCAAGGAAGGTTCTGAGCACAGTGACAATAGCGACAAGAGGCTAGAATTTTCGGAAACAGAGGATTTGTTCCTTGACACAATACTGCCTGGCGCTGGTTTCAATTCTGATCATTTTACTGGTCAATGCTCACGAAGAAGCCCCAAGCCAAGACATCCACTGCAACTTGTTAGTGAAAAGACACTACAGAATCAGCCAGAGAATATTACAATGTGCCAACTCCATGCCCAGCTCAGAGTGAAACCTTCACGGCAGGGATACGGAAGTTTTATTTATTTATTTATTTATTTATTTATTTTTAAAGATTTTATTTATTTGACAGAGAGAAAGACAGCCAGAGAGGGAACACAAGCAGGGGGAGTGGGAGAGGGAGAAGCAGGCTTCCCGCGGAGCAGGGAGCCCGATGCGGGGCTCGATCCCAGGACCCTGGGACCATGACCTGAGCCGAAGGCAGATGCTTAACAACTGAGCCACCCAGGCGCCCCGGGATACGGAAGTTTTAGACATGATCTTTTTCTGGTGAGCGGAGAATGTATAAAAACAAGCTGTCCATATAAAAAAAATAATGTGAATTATTACCTAATTAAGTGTGGACAATATGATCCGAAGCACCATGGGAATTCAGAGTGGAAAGCTCATTCTGGGCTAGAGGGGCCAACATGGTAGAGATGGAGGGAATTCAAGACAGGAAGGGGAGCATATGAAACCATGGAATGACCGTGGTCTGTATACAAGTTGCCCACAGACCAATACAGGAAGTTGGCCCAGGGTAGGGGGATGATGATAAAGATGGTGACTTTAACTTGATCCCTGAGGAGTCTGGGATGCTGGGGGAACGGCCCCCAGGGGGCAAAACTGCAACTGAGTTCAACATAAAAGACACCCACAAATGGCAGCTTAAACAAGTGACGGGTTTATTTTTTCACAAAACAGAGAATGCAAATGTCAGCAGTCCAGGGCTGCTCTTCACGACTCTCTCTCGCTCCACAGTTTTGTTCTCATGGTCACAAGATGGCTGCTCAGCCTCCGGCTTCACATCCACAGAGCAAGTGGAGCAAGAGGAAAGCAAAAAAAGACAAAAGGCATATGCCAGCAGTCTATCCATTTTCATCAGGAAAACCATGGCTTTCCCTGAAGCCCCATCCTGTGGTCTTCTATGTTATCAGAACTTTGTGCCCCTGCCACCCTCACTGCCCCCAACGGGCAGAGTCTGGCCCAACAGGCACTCACTGTCCACTCCCTTTTTACTAAGAGAATACTTTGTGTGCGCACTGGGCGAGGAACCGAGAGAGAAAAGATCAGAATGACAACTACAATCCACTGCACAGCTAAATGGGCTAAGCACTGTCCCCAACACTTTACTCACGTTTATCATGCAGCATCTACCTTTATTTTCATAGTAATATTTTATTCTTATAACAAAAAGGAAAAAATTAGCTTCCAGGTCAATCTGTCTCCAAAACTGTATTTTCAGCGTAAAACATGGTCTCCCCTTACAGGGTCGGTGAGGGGTAGATGGGTGAGCAAACATTTACTGTAGATTGTGATAACTACTGTTGTGGGTTCAGGAGGTAGTTGGAGACAGTGAAGATTCAGCGTGTCCTTTACCTGGGCAATTGTAGGAAGACACATAGAGGACGTGTGGTCTTAAAGGATGAGCAGAGAGGACCAGCGAGGGGCCAAGCGAGGAAGACGTACATCCTGATTCTGTCCAGATGGAGCAGAGGCATTAAGGCACAAGAAACACTTTCATCCTACTGCTGTAAATAGTTCATCGTGGATAGGGTGAAATAAATATGGGGAGGTAGCAGGAAACCATTTCAGGAGGCCAGGGGACCATCCAGCTGGCTCTTTCAAGGCAAGAGATGATGTGTCCCTGAGCCAAGGCAGCGGAAGTGGAGGGGAGGAGAGAGGGAGGTGGGGAAGCCAGGGGTCATCTGTGTGTGCATGCATGGCGATCGGGAGGGGCATTAGGGGTGACAAAGAAATTGAACTTATTTCCCAGGTTCCTAAAGCCAGTGACCAGATGAACAGTAACATTGCTAAGTAAGTGGAGGGGAAGTAAATTTTGTCCGACAGACGATAATGAAATCCATTTTGGGATACTTTGAGTTTGGATGATGATGTCACCGGGGTGGCCCCTAGGGGGTGGGGGGCCTTGGGCAAATTTTACATATGTGTGTGTAGGGTCCATCTCTTCCCGTTTTTATTGTTACACGTGTCCTTCCTGCCTAATTTCTGATCTACCACAATGCCATGACCGCCCAAGGCCTGTTTGTATTAAACAACTCACACCTTCTGGCCCCGGCAGATCCCTCACCCAGCCTGTGTTCTGCTCACTCCATGGTGACCCAGGACGCTGCATCCTCCACCTGCCATCTGTCCGCGATGTGGCTCCATGACCTCACAGGTCTCACTGCGCTTCACTGTGATGGCCACTTGGGGTTTGCAGGACAGTGTGAGTGACAACTCTTTTTCTGGTCCTGTTGGAGTTGCCACTTGGCATTTTACGACGTCAGTGTGGAGCAACACATCCCCCAATCCGGTCTTCTGAACCCTCCTGGCCACCATGGCTGTGTCCCCAGAGCAGGATGCCCTAGGGTGTTGACCTCACCCCTGCCCTCCAGGCAAGCCCCCAGTGGGGAGGGTGGGATGTCTCTCAGATCACCCGCCACTATGTTAACCACAGAAGCATTTGCAGCCGAATGATCCCTGTTCTTGGAGAGACAAGTTTTTAAATCACTTATTCTAGAATAGGAATAAGCAGCAAGAGCCTGTTAAGTCCTAGGATTTTCTCCTTGCTCCTCTGAGGCCTTTTAAAAAACACATTTCCATTTAACTTTAGCTTCCTCTTGAATATTCAACTAATCATTATCTAAATGCCAGGGAGAGAAGTGTAAGTAGGTCTTATTCCTTATCACCACCATCAATAAATCTAGAACTCCAGCTGCTTCTTTTCTGCCCATTTTTCCTTTCAGAGTTGTAAGGAGATAGTCAACTCAGAGTGCTGCCAGAGGGGACTCCTGGGGAGCATCTGAAGGACATTCCAACTCTCCGATCACCTGCCATCCTGGCATTTTATTTCCACTCGAACGTCCGGGCTAGCATCCACATGAGCTGACCCCGGCCATCCAGCACCAGGCCTGGGCTCTGGCCCCGAAACACCTGCCCCTGCCAACTGCAGATTTCGAGCCCCCGCCAGAGTGAATAAATGCTTTGTCTCATGCACAGATGCTGACTTTTCCCCTTTCTTTTCTTTGTACTAAGAACTCTGTCTTTTAGGGATTGTACTCAAACGCTCTAGTCAGGATAATCCCCCCCTGCCCCTATAACTGAAGGATGCTGGTCATGAATCAAAAGACAGCATGCTAACTATCCAGCTGGGAGGAAAATGTGTCTTGGTAAGAGTGGTCTTTGGTTTCATGTGAAGGAAATCAGAGGACAGGGACCATATTCCGTGGATGCAATCAATCTAAACAGGGTGGGTCCAGGTAGTCTCTTGCCTCAAACATTGGGAAAACCTCCCTGGCTTCTGAATGCTAACACAAGAAGCATTTCCTGAGCCCATGTGTTGCCTCCCAAGCTGTTAGTGGGGACACATTGCTGTCATAGAGCGAAGGAACCCTCAGCACCTCACAGTGTACCAGCTTCGCCTCACAACTTTGCAACCCTGAGCCCTCGCATCGGCTGCTGGGTGCTGCTGCGCAGCCTTCTCCTAGAACGGACCATTCAACCAACTCTTCAGCACTTATCTTCGAAAAGGTTCACCAGCAGTGATCCTGCAAACCCGACTAATTCATAGGCAATTACTTTATCACTATGAACGAGAAAAGCATCCAACTAAAACATGGCCTTTTACATCTGAACACTTTTCTAGAATCCTTGGCTTCAGTAAGTGGAACCTTGGAAGTCATCCTTGCTACCCTGTCTTCTGGGGTTTCTCTAGAGTAGGCCCTCAAAATGTCTAGGGCAAGTGACTTATTGGCGGGGCTTCCCAAGAGAAGACTAGGGAGATAGGGCAGGGAGAGAAGGAAGCCAACATAGGATGTTGTCTATGGACTGAATGTGTTCCCCCAAATTCATATGTGGAAGTCCGAACTCCCAGTTGTGATCGCATTTACAGATGGGACATTTGGAGGTGATTAGATCCTAGGGGTTGAGCCCTCATGATGGGATCAGTGCCTTACAAAAAGAGATATGAGAGAGATGATCTCTCTCCCCAACATGTGAGGACACAGTAAGAAGGCAGCCATCCACAAACCAGGAAGCGGGCTCTCACCAGGAACCAAATAGGCTGGCACCTTAATCTTGGACTCTCCAGCCTCCAGAACTATGAGAAATAAAAGTCTGTTGTTTAAGCCCCACAATCTATGATACTTTTGTTAAAGCAGCTGGAGCTGAGGGCAACTGGTGCTCGATCCATCCGGGGGCCTCTAAGAGACATTCTGGAACATGCGCCTCACAGGGGAGTTGGGATATTTATCTACCAATTCAGGTCAGTGGTTGAAGGTTGCTGGGTGGTGGGGTGTTCATTCTCTAGCTCTTCCAATTGCTGGGGCCCCGGAGTTCAGAGAAAGTCCTCAGGCTGAGGGATGGAGGTGTCGCAGTTGGCCACCAAGGCCTCCCACTACAAGGCCTAAGGGATGGGTCAGGCCCACTGTGGAGAATGCAATACTGCCCCTTGAAAGTGCTAGTGGGAAGTGAGGACATCAGTGTAGGAGGCGTCTGGTGACCAAGGGTGAGAGTCACAGGAAATGAAGTGAAATGGAACTGATGAGTAGAGGATTTGGGGGCACAGAAAGACTCTGGCTTTGAACTCTGAGCAAAGAGAAGTTACTTCAGGACTTTGAGCACAACAGAGAATGCTCTGATGCACAATTTACAGGGACCACCTGCACTAGAATATGCCTTAGGGAACAAGGGTCAAAGCAAAGAGACCACTGAGGAAGCTATTATAATAATCCCCTGCATGGGGCCCCCATGTGACTCAGTCAGTCAAGCGGCCAACTCTTGATTTCAACTCAGGTCATGATCTCAGGGTCCTGGGATCGAGCCCCACGTCAGGCTCTGTGCTCAGTGGGGAGTCTGCTGGAGATTCTCTCTCTCCCTCTGCCCCTCCCCTCTCCCTGGTCACACACACAATCTCTCTCTCTCTCAAAAATAAAGAAATAAATCTTAAAAAAAAAATCCCCTTCAAGACAAGGAGGGTGGCTTGCACCAGGGTGTGGCCAGAAAGGTCATAAAAAGTGGTCCCATGGTGCTTATATCTTGAAGGAAATGCATCACAGTGCCCACGATCTGCTTACCAGCTAAACAAGCATTGTTCTTGCTAGCGGGGAGAAGAAGGATGGGGCTGGGTTATTACAACTGGCCTTCTAGGAGACATCCAACCTCAGGTGCACTCTTACCAAAGATTTTTGCTTACACGGCTCAGGTCACATCAGTTCATTCCTTTGAACTTAAGTTTTCTCACCTACAGGACAAAAGTGGTTACTTCTGCTTCAAAAACCACATGATTCATTCTCATTAGGAGCTTCACTCACAGGGTGGGACACACATTTCTGAATGTGTCACGGCTACTGGAATTGCCCCGGGTGACAGAGCGCCCCTGTCCCTCAGCCCTTCTTCATGGTGCCTGGTTTTGCCACATCTCATATACGCCCTAGTGTCTTGGCCGCATTCTGACATAGATACAGTTAAAATTACTGTATATTGCTTTCTTGAGAAATAAAACACCAGCTAGTCATACAAAGCCCATATTTCACCTTTAAGCCCCCACACATCCTTGGGGGAGGGGAAGGACTGGAGAAGAGATGAAGGGAGCACAGCACCAATCCTTCATCTTACAAAGGGAGAGACAGGACAGTGTCTGTGGTTGATGAACAAGAAATACGCCAACAGAAGAAAGAGAGACCGAAGCTCCCTGGGGGGAGCATGGAGGAGAGGTGGGTTGTGGCGTAAGTGAGCGCAATCCTTGCTCATCACAGTTGTGAATAATTAAGTTAGTAGTTAAAGAAACTTTGGTCAAAGCCAATGACTAAGAGGTGTGTTGATGGCCACATGAACATTGGAAAAGAGAATAATTCAGAGGGGGAGTGGGGCTGAGGGAGAAGGAGGGCTGGACTCCGTGTTTTTAGGAACCCACTCAGAGTGCCCAAGGTCACAGTTGCAGTGGGAGAAGGAACTGGGATTTAAGTCCTGACCCTGACCTCTGCTTTCAAATGACACAAAGCAAAAATCAAGAAGAAAGCAAGCAAATTAACAGTTATAAATGATTCAGTAAATGTCTACAAAACATATTGTGTCAACTTCATCAATTATTAAATTCAAAATGCATGAAGATTTTAACACACTTAAAAACAATTTGTAGATTTTTCACTTCCTAAAAACCCCCTAGCAGGTACCATGATTGTGGAGTCACTTGAAGGTAGATAACTTCAAAATTAGAATGACAAAATTATTTCAAATTTTAGAGCAAAAAATTACATTTAATAGAGATGTGGATGAATTTTAATTTTTTTATTGAGATATAATTGACATTTAACATTATATTAGTTTCAGATATACAGTGTAATGCTTCAATGTTTGTATATATTAATTTTTTTATTGAGATATAATTGACATTTAACATTATATTAGTTTCAGATACAGTGTAATGCTTCAATGTTTGTAAATCTCATTAACATCTATTGTCATACATAGGTACAAATTTTTTTTCTAATGATGAGAACTTTTAAGATCTACTCTCTTAGGGCGCCTGGGTGGCTCAGTTGGTTAAGCGACTGCCTTCGGCTCGGGTCATGATCCTGGAGTCCCTGGATCGAGTCCCGCTTCGGGCTCCCTGCTCGGCAGGGAGTCTGCTTCTCCCTCTGACCCTCCCCCCTCTCATGTGTTTGCTCTCTCATTCTCTCTCTCAAATAAATAAAAAAAATCTTTAAAAAAAAAAAAAAAAAGATCTACTCTCTTAGCAACTTTCAAATGTAAAATACAGTGTTGTTAACTATTCTCACCAAGCTGTACATTACATCCCCATGACTTATTTGTTTTGTTAATATTTTTTATATATGTTAAGAATTCTAACAATAATTGTACCTAAAATTTATAAAGGTCTTAAATCTTCTGTTAGAAAAAGTGGAACAGGAAAATATTATCTTTTATTTTTTTAAAGATTTTATTTATTTATTTGAGAGAGAGAGAGCACGAGCAGGAGGAGGGGCAGAGGGAGAAGCAGACTCCCCGCTGAGCAGGGAGCCTGATGCGGGACTCGATCCCAGGACCCCGGGATCATGACCTGAGCCACAGAACAGACGCTTAACCAACTGAGTCACCCAGGTTCCCCTTATCTTTTATTATAAGCACTTTATTCTATTTTATTTTGAACTCATGTAGTCTGTTGAATTTTTTTATTATTATTGAAAAAGCCCTAACCTTCATATATTCCACGAAGACTCAAAGATACAATTGCATAGTTGGAATAAATGGTTTATGACATATTCTGATAAAATACACCTCAACTGCCTTATTGACCAACTCACACTGAATCTGAATGAAGTCACATAGTAGTTAATCTGTTTTTGTCTGTGGAAAAATGGTTTGGATTTTTTCCCCCAGAAAACTCCTGGTCACAATGGTAACAGCAGGCTTTGGGTTTGTGTGTTCATTCATATCTCTTTCTAATCAGCTTTAACTCAAGGCCTACGCCAGATATAGGATGATAGAGATTTAAATAGATACGTTACCACTAAACTAAGTCTGCAAAAACAGCAAAAAAAAAAAAAAAAAAAAGCAAAAAAAAAATAAACTCATACTGTCTGATAGAACATATTTGTTGGATTCCATGAAAGTAGAATGTGACTTTCATGGAATGACTGGAACACGTTAATATTCCCAGTTTAGTTTGTAGATTATTTGAAGGCCACACACAAAAACAATTTGATGGGTGACAACATAGAAGCCACCCAGGGACTTAATCATGACACAAGCTGGGGGTCCGTCTTGGCCTCTCCTCTTCCACCTGATGACCCAACTCTGCCTCCCCACTTCTTTTTTTTTTTTTTAAGATTTTATTTATTTATTTATTTGACGGAGAGAGAGCACGTGGGACAGCATAAGCAGGGGGAGCAATGGAAGAGGGAGAAGCAGACTCCCAGCTGAACAGGGAGCCCGATGCGGGACTCGATCCCAGGACCCTGAGATCATGACCTGAGCCGAAGGCAGACGCTTAACGACGGAGCCACCCAGGTGCCCTGCCTCCCCCACTTCTGTTTCAAACCTCCAGACTTTCCATGGTGCAAGAGCAAAACTAAACCCCCTAAGGAGGCCCCCAGGAGCCCATTGTAACCATGTCGGGACACCACAGCCCCCAGGCCTTTCCCCACACCTCCGGCCTCCCGGTTCAGGTACCTGTCCACACCTCTGAGGGGCAGCGGCCCAGCCCTTTCAGAACAGTTTCTGTTCCAGCCTCCTTAGCAGGTCTACACTGGCCCTTTGATCATTCATGTCTTGCGGAATCTCTGCTCCCTGGGGTGTAGACACCTCATTTAGTTGCATTCTTAATAAAATATTACGGTTTCCCCCCAAAATATTACTGTTTCCATTTAATATATAACATAATCAAAACTTGTAATACGTGTTTGCTACTGTAAACACATCCCTGCTAACAAACCTTGTGACAGCAACACAATCCAGAAGGATCTTTTTAACACTTAGGTGAAATCAAATGAATTCAATTTACATGCTTTTTTTTTTTTGCAGAGAAGCACGATCGAGAGAGCAATAAAAGCCTTGTAAGCATAAACCACCACAGACAGTACAATTCTGTGAGCAAAGTGGAATGGAAATTGGAGGCTACGTGGGAAAGGCTTTCCATTTCAGCGCATTAATTACGAGCTTATCCATGTGCTTTTGTTGTGAATAAAAGTGGGTATCCAATCCACAGTGCGTCGAAGTTCACCGGATGCGGTTAAGAGTGACGCAACAGCCCACTTCAGCAGCCAATATTGACAAGCGCAGGGAATGGCCTTCTTAGCATCGGCTCAACTTGACCGGAAAGGAGGGGGCCACGTGAGAGCAGCCGTGAGTCGCGGAGCACTGGTGCGTGAGTCCTCCCCGCGGGAGTGGTTTCCAGCCTTTTTCAGGGCTCTCTGCCAGGGGGAACCCCTCACGGGGCAGCTTGGCCAGGGCTCCCCCCACCCCAGGGCTGCCCTGGTGGGCACCCCCTCTCTCGGCTCGGCAGGCAGCCCCCCTACTCTCCACGCCCACCCCCACCCGCTGGTGAGCCGTGTTCCTTCCCGTGGGCAGGGGACACGTGTGGGTCCTCCTCCACCGCCCCCCACCCCAGGCCCGGCTGTCCACAGACCACATGGCTGGGGCCTCCTCGAGTTGTGGGGTGCGGCTGCCCACATGGTCTCCCCAGAGGGGGAGACACCACAACTCCAGAGGACACACGTGGAGCTGTTCTGAGCCGCGGCCTCCACAGCAGCTCCAGTAAGGACCCCAGGCCGAGAACAAGGCTCCCGGACTCCCCTGCGAAGGCACCCCCCAATCTTAGCTGAGATTTTCTGGAAGCCCATCTCCATAGGGAGACTAGGGACAAGTCTCTCAGGACCAGCCCAGCATTCCCAAAGGGCCCTGGTATGTGTGTGTTGTGTGTGTGTGTGTGTTGTGTATGCTGCACGTGCTGTGTATGCTGTGTGTGTATGTTGTATATGTGTGTGTTGTGTATGTTGTACATGTTGTGTGTGTATTGTCTGTGTATATATGTGTTGTGTGTGTTGTGTATGCTGTATGTGTTGTGTGTGTGTTGTGTGTGGTGTGTGTGTTATCTGTGTTGTATGTGTGCTGTGTGGGTTGCGTATGCTGTGTGTGTATGCTGTGTGTGTATGTTGTATATGTGTGTATGTTGTGTGTGGTGTGTGTATTATCGGGGTTGTACGTGTGCTGTGTGGGTTGCGTATGCTGTGTGTGTATGTTGTATATGTGTGTGTTGTGTATGTTGTACATGTTGTGTGCGTGTTGTCTGTTTTGCATGTGTGTCGTGTATGCTGTGTGCGTCGTGTGTGCGTTCTCTGTGTGTATGTTGTGTGTGTGGTATATGTTGTATGTGTTGTGCGTGTATGATGTGTGTGCAGGAGTGCGTATAGAGGGGACTGGGGTGTTCGGCCTCCTACTCAGCTTTCAGCTCTCACTCTAGCTTCTAAGTCTGACACCAGGCAGCTCACAGCCCCTTGAAACACCTTCACTTTCTTTATCACACTTGGCAATTGTGTATTTATTTATATGTCAATTTGTTCAGCATATTCCCCTCATTTGTTCCAAAGGGCACAAGAGTATACGGCTTCTCCTCTGCTTGTCTGCTCGCTGCTCCCCACAGGGCCCAATACTTAATCGCCGATGAATGAGTGCATGAATAAACCAGTGAATTCTGTATATGGCTTTGCTTTTATCCCTGCCAAATATACTTATTTTTTAAGTCAGTCATTGTTGAGGAAATAAATTTTCATATCATCCTCACTTAATAGGTAGTAAGCACTGCTTATTTGAGACTATCTTTAGAACATCAGAAGTGATGACTTTTACCTCAGTATGTCTCTGATGTAGACAAATAAAAGAGAGTTATTCTCATTAAAAAACGTTTTTAAATGACATGCCCAAATTACTACATTGCAGTGCAGTAGATGAGAACTGTATGTGGTTTTCTAAAAGCCTTCATATCGTCTGCACTTTTCTTGCACCATGTGTCTTCAGAACAAATTCAGATTGATTCTTATCAGATCCAAATTTCTCAGCCCCAGGCCTAACGCACATGCCTGTCTGAATGATGCCAAATCAGCTAGGACTTCTGGGGCCAAGAACTGTTAGCACAGACTCGATTTCTTCTGCTCTTCCCTCCATGATCCTCATGACAAGGCCCATCAGCAGTGCTGCTATTGTGACCCCCATGTCTGTGCCTAAGAGAAAACTGAGTGTGGGGGTGCCTGGGGGGCTCAGTTGGTTAAGTGTCCAACTCTTGGTTTTGGCTCAGGTCACGATTTCTGGGTCGTGAGCTCGAGCCCTACATTGGGCTCCTAACTCAGCAGGGAGTCTGCTTGAAGATTCTTTCCCTTTGCCCCTCCCCCCTCAAATAAATGAATAAATCAAAGAAAGAGAGAGAGAAAAGAGAGATCTTTCCCTCATCTCAGTACAAGTCTAAAGCAATGGGATAAGACCTGGGAAAATTGGCCTATTTTACATGCATATAGAATCATTGACTGAATATGTAATTTGTCTCACGTCTCCCAGAACTACCTAACATAAAGGGCAGATATCAAGTAAGCAGCTTTCTGGGTAGAAATTGTACACATGCTGTATGACACCTGATAGTTTACATGCTGAGACATTACCTATATAGCAAAATTGATTTGAAATGATGTGATTAGCATATATGGCCTCTATTATGTTGAAGTATATTCCTTCGCTACCTGCTTTGTTGAGGTTTTTATCATAAATGGATGCAGAATTTTGTCAAATGCTGTTTCTGCATCTATTGTGATGATCGTATGATTTTTACCCTTCCTTTCATTAATGTATCATATCACGTTGATTAATTTGCAGATGTTGAACTCTCCTTGCATTCCTGGAATAAATCCCAATTAATCGTCATATATGATCCTCTTAGTGTACTATTGAATTCAGTTTGCTAATATTTTGTTGAGGATTTTTGCATCTATGTTCATCAGAGATTTTGGCTTATAATTGTCTCATGACATCCTTGTCTGGTTTTGATATCAGGGTAAGGCTGGCCTTATAAAATGAGTTTGGAAGAATTCCTTCCTCTTCTATTTTTTGGAAGAGTTTGAGAAGAGTTGGCATTAATTCTTCTTTGAATGGTTGGTAGAATTCACCAGTGAAACCATCTGGCCCTGGACTTTTGTTTGTTGAGAGGTTTTTGATGACTGATTCAATCTCCTTACTAGTAATCTGTCTGTTCAGATTTTTCATTTCCTCATGATTTAGTCTTAGTAGATTGTATGTTTCTAGGAATGTATCCATTGCTTCTAGGTTGTCCAGTTTATTTGTGTATAATTGTTCATAGTTGTCTCTTATGATCCTTTGAATTTCTATGTTGTTAATTGTAACATCTCTTTTCGTTTCTGATTTATTTGAGTCTTTCCTTTTATTTTTTGGTGAGTCTAGCTCAAGGCTTGTCAAATTTGTTTATCTTTTCAAAGCACCAGCTTTAGTTTCACTGATCTTTTCAACCTCTCTTTCATTTATTTCTGCTCTAATCTTTGTTATTTCCTTCCTTCTGCTAACTTTGGGCTTCCTTTGTTCTTCTTTTTTCCAGTTCCTTCAGGTGTAAAGTTAGATTGTTTATTTGAGCTGTTTCTTGTTTCTTGAGGTAACCATTTGTATTTCTATAAACTTCCCTCTTAGAACTGCTTTTGCTGCATCTCATGCATTTTGGTATGTTATATTTCCATTTTCATTCATCTCAAAGCACTTTTAACTTCTCTTTTGATTTCTTCTTTGATCCATTGGTTATTCAGTAGCATGCTGTTTAATCTCCACATATCTGTGAATTTTCCAGTTTTTTCTTCATGTAATTAATTTCTAGTTTCATACCACTGAAGTTAGAGAAGATGCTTGATAGGATTTCAGTCCTCTTAAATGTATTAAGACTTGTTTTGTTGCCTAACATATGATCTATGCTGAAAAATATTCCATTTGCACTTGAGAATGACATGTGTTCTGCTGCTTTGGGATGGAATATTTTGTATATATCTGTTAAGTCCTTCTGGTTTAATGTGTCATTTAAGGCCAATGTTTCCCTATTGATTTTCTGTCTGAATGAGCTATCCATTGATGAAGCAGGATATTAAAATCTGCTATTATTGTATTGCTATTTCTCCCTTTAAGTCTGTTAATATTTGTGTATTTATATATTTATATATTTAGGTGCTCCTCTGTTGGGTGTATAGATATTTACAAATGTTATATCTTCTTATTAGATTGACCCCTTAATCATTATTTAACACCCTTCTTTATCTCTTATTAGAGTCTTCGTTTTAAAGTCTATTTTGTCTGATAGAAGTGTAGCTACTCTAGCTTTCTTTTGATTCCCATTTGCATGGAGTATCTTTTTCCATCTCTTTGCTATCAGTGTGTGTATTTCCTTACAGCTCAAGTGAGTCTCTTGAGGTACGTGAATGGCAGAGTTGGTTAAGCATCTGACTCTTGGTTTCCATTCAGGTCATGATCTCAGGGTCATGAGCTCGAGTCCCTCATGGGGCTCCGTGCTCAGTGTGGGGTCTGCTTGAGATTCTCTCTCTCTCTCCCTCTGCCCCTCCCACTCATGCTCTCACTCTCTTTCTCTCAAATAAATAAATCTTTTAAAAAAATAAATAAAGTGAGTCTCTTGTAGGCAGCATATAGATGGGTCTTGTGTTTTATCCATTCAGCCACTCTGTCTTTTGATTGGAGAATTGAGTCCATTTACTTTTAAAGTAATTATTGGTAGGTATGTACTTACTGACATTTTATTAATTGTTTTCTGGGTGCTTTTGTAGTTCCTCTCTGTTTCTTTCTACTTTCTTCCTTTCGAGTTCAATGACTTTCTTTAGTGGTATGCTTATACTCTCTTCTCTTTATCTTTTGTATACTGACGATAGGTTTTTGCTTTATGGTTACTATGAGACATACATATATCTACACCAGTTTATGTTAAGTTGATAACAAGTTAAGTTTGACCCCATTGTATAGCTCAACATTATGATGCTCCCTGCCATGTTTTATGTTTTTGATGCCACACTTTACATATTTCTAAAGATTTTATTTATTTATTTGACAGAGAGAGAGAGCACAAGTAGGGCGAGCAGTAGAGGGAGAGGGAGAAGCAGGCTCCCCTTGAGCAGGAAACCCAACGTGGAACTTGATCCCAGGATCCTGAGATCATGACCTGAGCCGAAGGCAGATGTTTAACTGACTGAGCCACCCAGACACCCCTACATTTTTTAAATCTTGTAGATCCCTTGACTAGTTATTGTAATCATGGTTATTTTTACTATTTTTGTTTTTTAACCCTCATAAGTGATTAATCCATTACCGTTACTATATATTTACCTTTCCAGTGAGATTTTTTCTTTCATTTGTGCTCTTGTTACTAATTAACGTCCTTTCTTTTCAGTTTAAAGAAATCCCTTTAATGTTTCTTCTAAAGCTGGCTTAGTGGTGATGAACTCCTTTAGTTTCTGCTTGTCTGGAAAACTCTGTGCCTCTCCTTTACTTCTGAATGGTCATTTGCTAAGTTGAAAGTGTTTTTCTCTCTCAATACCTTGAATATATCATGCCAATCCTTTCTGGCCTGCAAAATTTCTGTTGAAAAATCTGCTAGTTGTCATGTGGGGGTTCCCTTGTACATAACAAGTTGTTTTTCTCTTGCTACTTTTTATCTCTTTTCTTAAACTTTTGACATTTTATTTTTTATTTTCATTTTTTAAAGATTTTATTTAGGGGCGCCTGGGTGGCTCAGTTATTAAGCGTCTGCCTTCGGCTCAGATCATGATCCCAGGGTCCTGGGATTGAGCCCCGCATCGGGCTCCCTGCTCGGCGGGAGCCTGCTTCTCTCTCTCCCACTCCCCCTGCTTGTGTTCCCTCTCTTGCTGTGTCTCTCTCTGTCAAATAAATAAATAAAATCTTAAAAAAAAAAAAAAAGATTTTATTTATTTTTATTTTAGAGAGTGCAAGCACATGAGTGGAGGGAGGAGCAGAGGAGGGGAAACAGAGGGGGTGGGGAAAGAATCCCAAGCAGACTGTGAGCTGAGTGCAGAGCCTGAGGAAGGGCTCAGTCTCATGGCCCTGAGATCATGACCTGAGCTAAAACCAAGAGTTGGACACTCAACCCACTGAGCCATCCAGGAGCCCCTAACTTTTGACATTTTAATTATAATGTGTCTTGGTGGGGGTGTCTTTTGCTTCCTCTTACTAGGACCTCTTTGGGCTTCCTGGACCTTTCCTCAGGTTAAGGAAGTTTTCAGTAATTATTTCTTCATATAATACTTCTCCCCATGGGGTGCCTGGTGACTCAGTCAGTTAAGCATTGGACTCTTGATTTTGGCTCAGGTCATGATCTCAGGGTTGTGAGATTGAGCCCTGCATCATGTTCCACACTCAGCATGGAGTCTACTTGAGATTCTCCCTCTCCCTCTGCCTCTGTCCCTCTCCTCCATCCCTGCTTGCTCTAAATAAATAAATAAATAAATAAATAAATAAATAAATAAAATCTTTAAAAAAATATATCTCCCCCATTCTCTCTCTCCTTTCCTTCTGGGACACTTACAGTGTGATGTTACTCTATTTGATTTTTTCCTAGGAATCTTTTAAGTGACCTTAACTTTTTAAAAAATTCTTTGTTGTTGTTAATGTTGTTGTTGCTCTGATTGGGTGGGTTCTACCTCCTTGTCTTCAAGCTGACTGATCCTTTCTTCTGTTTCATCTAGTCTGCTATTGTCTTTTTCAGCTCGGTTATTGTGTTACTCTGTCTGTGACTTCTATTTGGCGTTTTCTTATATTTTCCATCTCTTCATGGAAGCTAACATCATTCTCAAGAGTGAAAAGGTTAAACCTTTTTCTCTAAGATCAGGAACAAGACAAGGATGCCCACTCTCACCACTTTTATTCAACATAGTATTAGAAGTCTTAGCCAGAGCAATTATGAAAGAAAAGGAAATAAAAGACATCCAAATTGGAAAGGAAGAAATAAAACTGTCACTGTAGATATAGATGACATATGTAGATGACAGGATATTATGTGTAGAAAAACCTAAAGACTCCATCAAAAACTAAATGAATTCAGTAATGTTGTAAAATAAGAAATCAATACACAAAAATTTGTTGTGTTTCTATACATTATTAATGAACTATCGGAAAGAGAAATTAAGAAAACCCCATTTACAATTATATCATAAAGAATAAAATACCTAGAAATAAATTTAATCAAGGTGGTGAAAGACCTGCATATTGAAAACTACAAGACATTAATGAAAGAAATTGAAGAACACACAAATAATGGAAAGATATTTCATGCTCATGAATTAGAAGAATTAATATTGTTAAAATGTCCATACCCAAAATGGTCTAAAGAGTCAATGCAATTCCTATCAAAATTCCAATGATATTTTTCACAGAAATAAGACAATTCTAAAATTCGTATCTACCATAAAAGACACCAAATAGCCAAAGCAATCTTGAGAAACAAGAACAAAGCTGGGGGCATCATGGTCCCTGATTGCAAACTATATTACAAAGCTATAGTAATTAAAACAATATGGTACTGGCACAAAAACAGAAACACAGATCAATGGAATGGAAAAAAGAGCCCAGAAATAAACCCACACTTATATGATCAATTAACTGGAAGAAAAGGAGATAATAATACACGATGAGGAAAGGACAGTCTTTTCAATAAATGGTGTTGGGAAAACTGATCAACCACATGCAAAAGAATGACACTGGACCATTTTCTACACCATACACAAAAATCAACTCAAAATCATGGAAGATTTTAATGTAAAACCTGAAACCATAGAACTCCTAGAAGACATAGGTAGTGATCTCCTTGACATGGATGGGTCCCAACAATGATTTTTTAAATCTTACACCAAAAGCAAAAGCAACAAAAGTAAACATAACAAGTGGGGTACATCAAACTAAAAAACCTCTGCACAGCAAGAAAAATCATCAACAGAATAAAAAAGCAATGGGAGACAATATTTGCAAATCATATATGAGCAGCTAATATTTAAAATATAGAAAGAACTCATACAATTAAATAACAAAAGCACAAGCAATCTAATTTAGAAATGGGCAGAAGACATGAACAGATATTTGTCCAAAGAAGACATACAGAAGGCCAAGAGACACATGGCAAGATGCTCAATCTCACTCATCATCAGGGAAATGCAAATCAAAACCACAATAAGATATCACCTCACACCTGTTAGAATGGCTAAAATCAACAACACAAGAAATAACAGGTGTTGGTAAGGATATTGTGCACTGTAGCCTCTGTGGAAAACAGTGTGGAGGTTTCTCAAAAAATTAAAAATAGAACTATCACATGATCTAGCAATTCCACTTCTGGGTATTTACCTAAAGGAAACAGAAACACTAACTGAAAAAGATATATGCACCTCCATGTCCATTGCAGAATTATTTATAATAGCCAAGATACAGAAAACGACCTAAGTGTTCACTAATGGATGAATGGATAAATTCTCTTTCTCTTTCTCTCTCTCTCTCTCTCACACACACACACACAGACACACACACACACATACTGGAATATTATTCAACCATAAAAAAAGAATGAAATCTTGTCATTTGCAACAACATGGATGGACCTTCAGGGCATTATGCTAAGTGAAATAAGTCAGAGAAAGACAAATACAATGTGATCTCAATTATATGTGGAATCTAAAAAACAAAACAAAACAAAAAACTCATAAATACCAAGAAGAGATTGGTGGTTGCCAGAGGTAGGGGATGGGGGTGAGTATGGGGGGGTGTGTGTGGGGAGAAATGTGTGAACTCTTTTTGTGTGGTTTTTTTTTTTTTAGTTTAAATAAATTAAAATTTTAAAAAGTGATGTGATTGACACTCTGAAATAGGATAGTCAAAATGTGTTCACTAAAAACTGAATAAATTCACACATGTTTTCCAGATCTGATTTCGTATAGATCCAAGAGTCGTACTCTAAAAGAAGAGTGCAGACTTAGTGCATCTCTACGGGATCCCATTATGAATTTAGTTCAACAAGCATTGGCTGAGTGACTGGGACTGTCCTCGATGTCTAGAATACATCAGTGCAGACATAAATTCCCTGTCATTCATGCAACTTTCCTTTTGGCTGGGGAGGGAGGATAAACAACAATTGTAAACTTAACAAATGAAAAATATGTTTGATGTATTATGTTAGAAGGTGGTAAGCAGTAGGAGAACATTTCTTTAAAGTGGGTCAGGAAGGAGATTAGGAATGGAGAGACAGATGTAGGTCATAATTATTTAAAAGGGGTTACCATAGGCTTCAAGGTGACATTTGAGCAGCAGCTTGAATAAGGTGAGCATATGGATATCCAAGAAAAGAATGGTCCAGGTGGAAGGAACAGCCAGTGCAAAAGCCCTAAATTGGAGGTGAGGACATTGTGAGGCAAAGGACAGTGGAAGAGGAGGTATTAAGATCAGTGGTGCAGGTCCTGGTAGGGTCAGAGGGTTTCCGGAATTTTTCAGGGACTAGAAGAGAAACCTGGGAAGACAAGAAGTAGTGGTCAGAGCATGGAGTGAATGACGCTGGCCTCTACGTGTGAAGAAATATCAGCCTTCGGTCAGGGAGCAACCACATTCTGTCCACTGCTCTTTGTTAGCAGTGGGAAGTCAGGATTCAGGGTTGTGTGTCGTGCTCGGTTACATTGCTAGTTGCCTAGACTGGAGCCCATAAGGATGACCTTCTGTACGACTTCTTCCCTTTGGGAAGAAAGCAACAAGGATCTGCAGCCTGAGGGATGGGGCCCAGCCTATGACTGAGCAGCTCTAAGGACCAGTTTACCTGGGCAAATCCACACTGCTTCTCCCATGAAAACAAGTGCATGTGTTAAGCCGACTCATCCCTAAGGCTTAATAAGCTTTAGGACTGCCCTCAGCTCCTTCATGTTGAACAAAACAAAACACTGCCTCCATGTTAGCAATAAAAAAGGTAAAATTATTATCTATTATCAGGTATACTTATCAATAAATGCATGACTTTCTGGGGTGCATTTCATTTGTCCTCCCAAATCTGATACTGCATTCTGTGGATACAGTGTGTTTCAACCACCCCTTGTTTTTATGCAAGTCATCACCCTAAAAATGCTCCATGTCAAAAAGAGTTACTTACAATTATGTCATGTTGTCATAATAAACCATCCCTTTAAAAGACAATTTAATCGTGACATCTTTTAATGACTTGACATAGCCTTGACCTTAGCTCTTCGCTTAAAATAATGCAAGGAGGTCATCTGTTGGACTCGGGGACCCCCCAACTCAGTGTATGTCATTAATACTACACCACTCAGCGTGTCCCTAGGTTGTCGGCTTTACAAGTTTCTGATGTCCTTTAAATCACTCTACCAGGCTGATGACACATCACTCCTGCTTAAGAGACATTAGTCTTCACATGATCACATAGAGAGATGGGGCCAGGGAAGATCTAAATTACAAGGAATTTTTTTTAAAACCAGATGTTACAGATTTGGGGACAAGGTTGTTTGTTTGTTTGTTTTTTAAGATTTTATTTATTTGACAGAGAGAGACATAGCGAGAGAGGGAACACAGCAAGGGGAGTGGGAGAGGGAGAAGCAGGCCTCCTGCTGAGAAGGGAACCCGTTGCTGGGCTCGATCCCAGGATCCTGGGATCATGACCTGAGCCAAAGGCAGACACTTAATGACTAAGCCACCCAGGCACCCCGGTGGGGACAAGTTTTATCCTTAACTTAAAGATTTATATATAGAGAGAGAGAGCAGGGGAGAGGGACAGAGGGAGAAGAGAGAGAGAATCTCAAGCAGACTCCCTGCTGAGCGAGGAGCCCAAGGTGGGGCTTGATCTCACACCCTGAGATCAGGACCTGAGCCCAAATCAAGAGTCAGTCACTTAACTGACTGAGCCACCCAGGTACCCCATTCTCATTTTAAATTCTTTGAGTTATGGACTTTTACTACTTAAGAATCTGCTTAGCTTTGTAAAGGCTGTTTTAGAAGAAATTTCTGAATTTCCTGACTTGACCTCTAATTTAGATATTGAAATTTTAATATCAAGAGTCTTATGCCTCTTTATCATGTTAAATTGTCCCTCTCACCTAATGACATCTCATCCTAGAAAGCAGAAAATATAAGCTTATGGGTCAGCACATCAGTTCCTGGACTGACGTTCCGTCAGACTAACCTTGGGAAGATTCTTGTAAGAAAGGAAGTAAAATGGTTTTTATCTTTTTGACAGTCCCACCTGGTAGCATTTTTTTTTTTTTTTTTTTTTGACCTTAGAAGAGGATGTCCAGACTTGAGGATTCTGAGTGACTTCTGATCTTTAAATTTCTTAATCAGATCAGCCCAACAGAGCTAGGACTCCCAATGTCCACGGAATTGCTAAAGCATAGAAGGTAATCCTTCTGGCTTATCTGGGCTAAAATGCCATCCATCAAAAAAAAAAAAAAAAACAAAAAAAACCAACCTGCTTTCTATATAAAAAGCAACACAAGACTATACACTGTTTGGTTAGAAAAAAAAGTTTTTAAATTGGGAGCAGTTATATATGAAAACCAGTCATCTATGCCTTAATTTTCTATTATTTTCAATGAAAGAAAAGGAAAGATTACTTAATATGTTAAGAACTCTATTAATTTTTTCTGAGTAATTAGTTCAGAGAGAAGAATTGGTGCTTCATGGATGAGTAGATATGAAATTGTAGAATATTAGGAGTGGAAGAAATGACAGAATCTTCTAGCCAAGCCCTCTTCTTCGGCAGAGGGACGGAAGGAAGCTCAGTGAGGCTAGTTCTCCCACCTAAGGCCCCTGTTCTGTGGATCCATCCATACTTCCACTCTTGGGCCCAGCCTGGAACCCATCCAAAGAGGATCAGTCCTTGGTGAAGAGGCCTCACCCTCATGCTCAAACTGGCTTACAAACTAAGCTCTGCAGATCAGAGACTCCTCACTATGGCCCACCACCTTCCTCCTCTCACAGATCCTGCCAGATCAATGCGCCATTAACATCTCACTCTTGGTTAGTGTGCCCGGTGGGATTTTCATCCAGTTCTTCTGAGGCCCCCATCAAAGCTCTTTCCAAACCGCCATTTTGCTGAGAAAAAAATAGTAAACCGACATGAGCAGACCTTCAACAATTGAAGACGTGCTTTCTAAAGAGCCACTCTGGGCTCCCCATCCTGTAAATTGTCAGGAGGCCTCAAAGGGAGCGATCACGTCTGCTGCCACGTGACAGTGTGCCCCCTCCCTTGACCTCCACCTTTCACCTGCCTTGTACCTTGTGAGGCAGAAACATCTCTATTTTCTAGAAATCTGAAATCTCAGGTGGAACCGAACGGTTGCAAAGACTCCATGATTCTTGACATTGTCCCGAAGCAATTGGTGTCAGAGTGTTTCATTTCACGACTCTTGACATCTGCCTCTCCAATTAGTTTTCACTTCTGTTCTGGCTTCTTCATCGAGCGCAGGTGCTCAGCTGACAGGCGCGGTCTAACATTACGCTTGACAGAGCACCCGTATTGGGAGGCAGACATTGTCTGGTCTCCATAACTCGGTCCCTCACAGATGTCTGGAGTGCATTCTTACCAAAGGGTCTATTCTTGAGGATACACAGCTTGTCTTGAGGCTCACATTCTAGAGCCACCTTAAAAACAAGTATTTGCTGCCAGACTCTCATGGGCTGGTTAGGTATAGGCAAGTAGCCTTTATCTTATAGCATCTCTATGAAGATAGAGGTAGCACCAACTTCCCCTGCCCTCCCCACCCCTCTCTTGTCATCTTGTCTTGGCCCGAAGTAATACAAAAAGAAGTGGAGATTTGGCAGTTTTCCAACTGGTTTGATTAATATAGACAGGTTACCTGAATAATTTAGACTGCAAAGTGGATTTCTTTAGACACTAAGCCACTCCACCTTGCTAGTAGTGTACATTTATCAAATTAAATGGAAAAACGCCAAGACTCTATCTGATGTTGTACTGAGAAGTTACAGCCCAAGACACGGACGAGATCCTGGGTTGCTTGAAGTCTGTGGCAAGGATCGGATGAGAACTTCAGTTTATGATCTGTGCTCAAAATTAGGGCATTGTTTTCTTTTTCCCAGAGGCTTTCAAGCTGAGTCTTTGTTGTGAAATCCTTTATACAAATAAAATTTTAGAGACAAGCCTAAGAGGTAACCAGAGGTGCTCTGATTGGCCATGCACAAAACCCCTCGCCCCACCCTCACAGTGCACTTGGAGATGCACCGATTTACAGAAAACTTATCATGGACCAAATCCAGTTATGTAGTTTGTGTGGTCAGGGAAGAGAAGAAAGAAACTTCCACACTTTGCTCTTAGTTATAGGAGTGCAGAGAAAGTCAGTTCTCTATCCCACCCAAGAGCCATTTGCCCCTACATCCTAGCACCCAGATACCCAGTGTCCACCTGCCTGGACACTTCCTACCTGCCCAGTTGCCTCAACAGTATCCCGACATTCTGCAGCCAGGCCGGCTGACTGCTTATAGCTTTGATTTGATGTTCTTGGCACACAGAAAGCCCTCAACAGATATTCATTAATGAATGAATACATCCTGCCTATAATTCCTCCTCTTGATACCCTCCTATTTCAATTATTTAAGCTAAGTAATGTGCAACTGCAGCTTGAGGCCCCTGCTGTTTTACTAAATGCCAAGACTTGTTATCCTGACTGTTATTCCACATTCCAGTGAATCTTTTTTTTTTCTCCAAATTCTCACATCAAATGGTAGAGTCTCAGAAAGATTAAGGGTGTATTAGTTTTCTAAGGCTGCCATAACCAAGTATCACAGATTGGATGGCTTAAACAACAGGAATTTCTTTTCTCGAAGTCCTGAAGGCTAGAAATTCCAAAGCAAGTTCAAGATCAAGGTGCTGTCAGGGTTGATATCTCTGAGACCTCTCTCCTTGGCTTACAGATGGCCACCCTCTCATTGAGCCTTCACACGGCCTTTTCTCTCTGTAAGCCAAATGTTTGTGTCCAGATATTCTCTTCTTGTAAGGACACCATCATACTGGGTTAGGGCCCACCCTAATGACCTCATTTTAACTTAATTACCTCTTTAAAGACCCTGTCTTCAGATAAATCACATTCTAAAATATGGGAATTAGGACTTCAGTATATGAATAGCAGAGAGTCATCTAAAGTAACCTTTGTTCTGGTCCTTTTGAGAAAAATCCTCTGAAAAATCAGTCATAGGGGCACCTGGGTGGCTCAGTCGGCTAGGCGTCTGCCTTCAGGGTCCTAGGATGGAGCTCACACTGGGCTCCTTGCTTAGTGGGGAGCCTGCTTCTCCTTCTCCCTCTGCCTGCCGCTCCCCCTGCTTGTGCTCTTTCTCCTTCTCTGTCATATAAATAAATAAAGTCTTTAAAAAATAAAATAAAATAAAATAAAATATCAGTCGTAATTGTACCACCAGGTACCTGCTTGGGTACTTGTCTGGATGGACTTACCACTTCACAAGGGAGCCCATCCCTTTCTTGGGCAACTTTTTTTTTTTTTTAAGGATTTTAATTATTCACTTGAGGGAGAGAGAGACAGAGAGAGAGCATGATTGGGGGGAGGGCCAGAGGGAGAAGTAGACTCCCTTCTGAGCAGGGAGCCCAACTCAGGGCTCGATCCCAGGACCCTGGGATCATGCCTGAGCCGAAGGCAGACACTTAATGGACTGAGCCACCCAGGCACTCTTGGGGAACTTTGGTCGAGTTTTTGCATGTGTTGAAGTAAAACAATCATCCTTTACATTTCTCCTTTGCCTTTCTTGCCCCAGAACTAGCAAGGGGGCAGAGGGTCTGCTCCCTCTGCCACGGGTGAGCTCTCTATTTACAGACAGACTCAACTTCACTGCTGACCCACAGCAGGCAAAAGGAGTTGCCTGGATTGGACCCCAACAGAAGCACTCAGTTCAGACAATCTCATTCCCAATTCGGAGCTGCTCGATAGTGAAAAGCCTGGAGAGGTCCTCTCTCAAGCGAAAGTGGAGAGCCAAGTGGCTAGGTGAGGACCCTCCTCCCCCCACTGTATTTTCCCAGGATGGCTACAGTTGGAAATGGCTCCCCTCCCTCCCACATGTCCACCAAGGAGCTATCCATTCCTCAGTCCCACGCAGGAATTCAGAATCTACATGCTCCTGTGTGTTTGCCAACATTTTCATAGTTCTTTAATGTTGACACGGGATGAATCAATCCCATAAATTTGGTTTATGAACAGACAGGCCTTTGTTCTTGAGAATGGAATACTTGCAGCCAGCGAATACTGTAGAGGCAAGCCAAGGTCAGGGCAGCTGCCGGCAGATCACCCACTGCTCTTGGCCGTGATCACCAGCCCCAGGGGGAGCCTCTGACCCGTGGGGCAGGCCAAGGCCAGTGTGCATGCAGGAGATCTCTTGCTTTCTTTTGGCCTTAATCAACCTATGTGTCAATATTTTCCCCACTCACATTAAGTTTTAATATCATGGCAGCTTAAACATTTTAAAGACATGGTTCTAATCATGACTTTCCTGGTCAAAAGCCTCCAGTGGCTCACCATTGCCTAGCAAATTCAGGCAAAACTTGTAGAAATGCCTTTAACACCATGTTATTTATATTCCCTTTGTCATCTGCTTCTCTCTCCCCACCATCTCATGCCAGGCTCGTCGTTCTGGGAGGATGGCCTGGTGGCTTCTGATTGGGTCTGGAAGAAGCAGCAAGAGACTGACAGTTGGGCAGAGAGAGGTGTTGGTATCCTCCCACCCCCTGCCTGCTGACAGCCCCTCCAAGCCTCCAGCCCCTTGCTGACTTGTCCCTCCTCCGGGGTCTGGCTTTCATGGGGCTCCTTCCTTCCCCAGATCTAGGGGTGATCTCTGTTGATGTCTTCACATCTCTTGCTGATCCCCTTACCATGGCCCATAGCCTCTTTATCTGGCTGACTTGGATTCTCTTTCCTGCCAACACCGCGTGTCTTCTGGAAAAGATTCTGATCTGTTTCTCCAATCTCTCGGACCTTCCTAACTCATACCCTAAACTTCAGTACAACTCTTCTTTCTACCTGCTAAACCAAAAACCAGAGGTCTTCAACTCGGACTGCACATCAGAATTACTTGAAAAAATGTTTTAAAATATCCACTCTCTGATGCCTGGGTGGCTCGATCAGGTAAGCGTCCGATGCTTGATTTCAGCTCAGGTCGTGATCTCAGGGTCGTGAGATCCAGCCCTGCATCAGGCTCCACGCTTAGTGGGGAGTCTGCTTGAGATTCTCTCTCTCCCTCTGCCCCTCCCCCTGCTTGCTCTCGCTAAATAAATAAATCAAATCTTTAAAAAAATAAAATAAAATATCCATTCTCAGAGATTCTGATTCCATTGACCTGGGTGAGGTAGAATGGTACGGCAATGCACCAGGCAGAATGGAGGCGGATGGTGAGCATCTGGATGGGCAGGGACAGTGCTGGGCCAGGCATTGCTTGGGGAAAGTATTCTGGGTGATTCTTTATTTTTTAAGATTTACTTATTTATTTATTTGACAGAGAGAGACACAGCGAGAGAGGGAACACAAGCAGGGGGAGTGGGAGAGGGAGAAGCAGGCTTCCCGCGGAGCAGGGACCCCAATGCAGGGCTCGATCCCAGGACCCTGGGATCATGACCTGAGCAGAAGGCAGATGCTTAACAACTGAGCCACCCAGGCGCCCCCTGGGTGATTCTAATATGCAGTCAAGACTGAGAGCCATGTACTAAATATTGCACTCCCTGCCACTGTGCTTTGGCATGTGCCCTCCATTCTCTACAGAATGCGCCCCATCTGGCCCTTTTTACCACATCATGAAATCCCACCTTTAAAACCCATCTCAAGTGGGCTTTCTCCATGGAGCCTTTCGTCACCTCCATCCCAACCAAGGCGGACGTCTCAGCCCTTTGAGCATTCGTGGTATTTACTCTTCCCTCTGGGCAGGGCCTCCTTTTGGGCCTTACATGACAGTTGTTAGGTCAGGCAGCCTCGTCACACAATGACCGTGTATGTTTGGAAAGGACCTCAAGGTCCAAGATGAGACCATCTGACTTTGCCCTCAGCGAGGGAGCAAGGCCTGGGCAATACTGGGTCTGGGGTCTCTGGTGTCACGGCTTGGGATCCTGTTATCATGCTTCCGAATTTAAAAGGCTAGAATCGATTCCAGTTCAAAGTCTAAGCCTGCTCTCCTCACACCTTCTTAGCTACGTAACTCCACCTCACCTGAAAATGTTCTGTAGAAAATCAATGCTATAATCATATTGTAGAACAGAAGTGTTTTATTTGGATATTACATCTGAGTATTAATTAATTGTTACAAATCACAATCAATAGATACGAACACTGTGTTCAAAACAATCTGGTATTTTCTATAACAACCCTAATTTACTTGGATTTCAGGCTCTAGTGCTAATACGCACTTTAAAAATAAACAGCTTCTTTGTTTCTGGGAGATGAAGTAATGTGGCAATTTCCCACACCGGGCTGGGGCTGTGGTCTTACTCAGGTTAACGGTGAATAAGCAGCCTCATCACATTTTTTTGCTTTCCTTCTTCCCCCCAACACGTCATATCCCTTTAACCTTGGTTTAAAGTCTTGTGTGCTAGCCCCTCATACCATAATTGCAACTAACTGCTAACTGGGGGTATGAACGATGGCCACCTCCTCCTCCGTGATGTCCTCCATGCTTTGCTTATTTATACCTAAGCATCCTTACTTCATTGACTCTAGGGGAGTGAGGGGAGATGCATCATTATTTTCTGTATCACCAAGAAAGAAAATATCTGTGATAAATAAACAGGCAAGCCATCAGTTGATTGTGATAAATAAACATCTGTGACAAATAAACAAGCAAGCCATCGTTGTAAGATGCCATTGAGTGTGTCACATATCCCAATGAAAGAGGTGTTAATATATGAAAAGCTGTGTGCCGTGGAATCTGTGAAGAGGATGTTCCTTGCCATCCTTGCTTCCTCCCTGTGAGCTGCCCATCGATCCCATTTCCGCCCCCTTTGATTGTCCAGAGTGGCTCATGATAGATCAATGATCCTTAATTGTGACTATGTCACTTTCTTCCCCGTCTTAAAACTATCGTATCTTATAAGGTTCCTTTGCATCCAAACAGGCAGTTCCATTCTTTAAGAGGCGAGACTTTATTGGCACAAGAAACTTTTCTCATGTACAGTTATAGCAAAGTAAAGAACTAGAAGACATTGTCTTTCAAATAGTCAAGTTCATTGACATCCTCTATCAGTCCTTCTGGGAGCCTTTTCTGAAACAGTCAATTACTTCAATGACAGTAGCTAAAGTTATATACTGTGCCAGAAAAGTTCATTACATTATACCATTTTGAAATGCCACATTGTTTCTCAGTTGAAAAAGAGTAATAAATAATATTGTATATATTCTCATGTTACCTACAAGCTGAAATCATTTTTTAGGTTCAACTGTTTTCATCTAAACTTTTTTACTGTGTAGAATATAATAGAAAATCTATTTTTTTCAATGCCTGCAATTTTTTTCTTAGAAGATTTCCCATCAGTTCTACAATACCCAGAGTCATTAAAACAAAAGCACTGAGGACATAGGAATGTGTTTTCTGTGATTTGATATAGAGGGGCTACCCCTATAAAAATAGAATTCACTGCCTATTCTAAGCAACATGATGCCTGGAACAGACTTCAGGGCTGAGACCATCACTTGGCAGCAAATTTAGATTTTCCTTTCCTAACTTAGGTCATGTTCTCTTTTGATGTTTAAAATAAACTGTTTAATTTAGTCTCTACAATCCTAATTTCTGGTAAGGGAGAAGTCTGAGAAATTGGAAATAAAGTCCTTTCTGTGCATGTGTGCGTGTGTAATATACCAGAGGCAGTGAGTATATTGGCTAAGAGTCAGAGAATGTGTCTTCCATTCTGAGCTCTTCCAATTACTAGCTGTGTACCACTGAGCAAGTTACCCCCAGAGCCTCCTTTTCCTGATCTTTGCAATCGCAATAGGAATAGCCATCACAGAGGGTTGCCATGGGCATTAAATGTGCTGGGTGATTAGTAACCGCTATCAACATTTTTAAATTCACCTGCTTTTTGACCCAGTAACTCCGTTTGTAGGAATTTATATTACAGATATACTGGTGCAATTGCACAAATATGCATGTGTCTATATACCTACCAATATGGAAATACTTCATGTGCTTGTGTATGTGAAAAAGGCACCAGAAAGAAAATCAAAGGCAATACAATGTGGTGCAAATGATTGAATAGCCTTAATATAGGAGAGCTCTTAAAATTTAGTCAAGAAAAGAAGACCACATTATAAGAACAGGTGAAGGGGCGCCTGGGTGGCTCAGTCGGTTAAGCGTCTGACTCCTGGTTTTGGCTCAGGTCATGTTCTCAGGGTTGTGAGATCTAGCCCTGCATGGGGCTACTCGCTCAGTGGGGAGTCTGCTTGAGAGTCTCTCCCTCTACCCTCCCCCACCTCTAAAAATAAACAAATAAATCTTTTAAAAAAAGAATGGGTGAATAGAAGTATTTGATTAATTAAAGAAGCAATTTAGAGACCTGCTAACCATGTGAATATATGTTAACATTCACCAGAAATAAAATATGCAATATAAAATAAAATTAATATCTACCATGTGTCCACCATGCAACTGGCAAGATTTTTAGAAATAATAATAGCATTAGGTATGTAGAAGTACATTTTCCATGCTCTGGTGGTGGGCATGTAAATCTCCAAACTTTGTAGAGCCTATTTTAGCAATATGTATCAAACACCCTACCCTCTGCACTCCTTCTGACAAAACAGTTCTAGAACATTCTAGAAATGTACCCTGAGGAAATAAATACATATGTACTCAGAGATGTGAGGACGTTGAAACAGTGTTGAAAATAGAAGGGAGGACGTTGGAAACAATTTAAATTTGCAACAACAAGAAATGGGTTCAATAAATTATATAGAAACACTACTCAGCCACTTTAAAAAATCCTGCTACAGAAAGTATTTGTTGGCAGGAAAATGTCATAATTTGTTAATTGGGGGTGGCAGTTTAAAACAAAACAACAACAAAAAAAGCAGAAACAGACCCACAAATACAGAGGACAAAACTGATGGTTGCCAGTGGTGGGGGTGCGGGGGAGGAGGGGCGGGGATGGGAGAACTGAGTGAAGAGGGGCGGGAGGCATGGGCTTCCAGTTATGGAATGAACCAGTCACGGAGATGAAAGGTACAGCACAGGGAGTATCGCCCATGGTACTGTTAAGAGTGCTGTGCAGTGACAGGGGGTCGTTACATTTGTGGTGAGCATAGCATTATGTGCAGAGAAATGGAATCTCTATGCTGTACACCTGAGACTGATGTAACACTGTGTGTCAACCACAGTTGAGTTAAAAAATATAAAACTAAAGAAAGAAAAAAGAAGCACAGCAGTTTACAAATCTGTAATTGTGGCCCTTGGCTTGAGGACTTTCCCCGGCCTCTTTTCTTCCTCTCTCTTCTTTCCAGGAGCTCTGCCTCATCTTTGAGATCTTCGAGTCCGCTCCTTGAAAATCCAGGGGGAAAAAACCAGACAATCCGGAAAAGCTCCCCTACTTCACATGCTTCTTCATTCCCCATGTCCCTTTTGAGGCCTGTTTCATAATTGTCATTAAATATTTTATTAACTGGTTTTGGGTCTTTGTCTCCCATGGGCACATAAACTCTAGAAGGACAGGCAGAGAGGGTGGGTCTGGTTTTTTCCCTGGTGTAGCCCCATGCCTAGAACAGTGTAGCCGTGCAGGAGGGGAACTTGAACACGATTCCTTCTGGGGAGAGAAGTACCTTGCTATTTGTGTAGTTAAGACACTGCCTTGAAATATTAATCTTCGTGTTTTTCTTTCTCAAAGTTTTTTTTAATTGAAGTCTCCCTGATGTGTAACATTGTATCAGTTTCAGGTGTACAACATGTTGATTTGTTCTTTGTCTGCGTTGTGAAATAATCATGGCAGTGCGTCTAGTTATCATCTAACACCATACAAGATTACAGATTTTTTTCTTTGATGAGAACTGTTAAGATTCACTCTCTCAGCAACTCTCCAATATGCAATACAATATTATTGACTATAGTCACCATGCTCTACATTACATCCTGTGACTTACTTATTTTACAACTGGAAGTTTGTATCTCTAGATCCTCTTCACTCATTTCACCTCCCTCCCTCTCCTCCCCTCCCCTCTGGCAACCATGAATCTGCTCTTCTCCGTATCTATGAGTTTAGTTTTATATTGGTTTATTTGTTTTGTTTTATAGATTTCACATGTAAGTGAAATAATACTGTATTTGTCTTTCTCTGTCTGACTTATTTCAGTAAGCATAATTTAATATACTCAAGATCCATCCATGTTGTTGCAAATGGCAAGACCTTATTCCTTTTTATGGCTGAGTAATATTATATATATAATATATATATTATATATATATTTTCCATCTTAATATATATTATACCACATCTTCTTTATCCATTCATTCATCAGTGGGCACTTAAGTTCCTTCCATATCTGGGCTATTATAAATAATGCTGCAGTGAACATGGAGGTGCATATATCTTTTTGAATTAGTGTTTTTGTTTTCTTTGGGTATATACCCAGAAGTGGAATTGCTGAATCATATGGTAGTTCTATTTTTAATTTTTTGAGGAACTTCCATACTGTTTTCCACAGTGGCTATACCAATTTACGTTCACACCAACAGTGTATGAGGGTTCCCTTTTCTCCACATCCTTGTCAACACTTGTTTCTAGTTTATTTGATAATAGCCATTCTGACAGGTGTGAGGTTATAGCTCACTGTGGCTTTGATTTGCATTTTCCTGACATTGAGCATCTTCTCATGTGTCTGTTGGCCATCTTTCTGTATGTCTTTTTTGGAAAAATGTCTATTCAGATCCACCGCCCATTTTTAAGTCAGATTTCTTTTCTTGAATTGTATCTGTTCTTTAATATTAGCCCCTTATCATATATATTATTTGCAAGTATTTTCTCCCATTTAGTAGGTTGCCTTTTCATTTTCTGGATAAAACAAAGCCAGAGCTTGTGATTTACAAGTACTGGCTTTTGTTCAAGAAAATATTCTTGAGAAGCAAAAGAGAAGGCCCAGGAAGAGTAAATCCTTGAAAGTGCCTCAATAAACTGGATGGAAAAATAGAAGACCCGGATAAGGGTCACCCAGGGGAGACATGTGGGTTAGGGAATGACTCTGAGAAGGAAGAGGGAACCAGCCTGGGTAGTGATGTGACTGAGAAACCAGCCAGCATAAAGAGAACTGTGGGTCATGAGCCCACAGACCCTCCACTGCCAATGAGTGGATGCCGCAGAACACCTGTGCCACGGGGCCCTGACAACTGTTATTTCCTTTGAGGTGTGGTAGGGGTAACTTTCCCAAGTCTTGGTTTTCTCATATATAAAATGTGGGGAAAATGCCTAACTTCCAGGACCATTGTGAAAAGTTACAATACGTATTTGATAAAATAAATGATTGATATAATGATTGTTATGATAGCCTGCATATCCTTTCAAAGTTCAGTACTTGTTAGTTTCGAAATCTACATATGGCTCTCTGATTCATTGGATTTCCTTTGCAATGCTGTATGACTGCAAACTCCTTGAAGGCCAGAATCCTTTTTCTCTCAACAATCACTAGACCTTAAATGTTATTAAACTGAACAGACTCAGGTAAATCACTTTTATACCTTTCTAGGAAAATCTAAATATATGCTTCTGTATTCATGTATTATAATAATCAGTTAGTGTAGTAAATAACAGCATCTGTGTTAATAAATCAGTTGGCTTATAATTCCCCTTTCTTGTACTATCTTTGTCAAATTTTGGTATCAATTTTATGCTTACCTCAAAAATGAGTTAAGGATGGTTTGTTCTATTTTGTTTTTCAATTTTCAGAAAAAGTTTATGTAAGATCAGAATTCCATTCATGGTAGAACCTAGCTCTAAAAACCGTATGGGATTAATGTTTATTTTATGGGAACATTTTTAACCACTGATTCAGTTTCTTTAATAAGACCATTCTAGTTTTCTATTTCTTTTTGGGTCAGCTTTTGTGAATTTGTATTTTCATTATCTGTTAAGGCTGAATTGTATCCCCCCAAATTCATATGTTGAAGCCCTAACCCCCAATTTGGCTGTACTGGAGATAGTATTGGACTGTATTGGATTAGCCTTTAAAGGTAAATGAGGTCAATAAGGTGGGAACCTAATCCAATGGTACTAGTGTCCAAAAAGCAAGAAGGAAAGATACCAGGAATGTACACACAGAGAGAAAAGGCCAAGCGAGAACACAGCAACAAGGTGGCCATCTGCAAGGTAAGAAGGAGAGGTCTCACCAGAAATCAACCCTGATGACACCTTGATCTTGGACTTCCAGACTCCAGAAATGTCAGAAAATAAGTTTTTGTTGTGTTAGCCACCCAGCCCCTGATATTCTGTTATGAGCGTAGATTATGTCCTGAACAGACCGATGTGCTGCCTTTCTCTCTCTGTGTGTCCTTTTCCTTTATTATATTTTATGAGTTATTTGCAGAAGAGTCCTAGGGGAAAGCTCCATTGTCATTGTCAGACTGCTTCCCGCAAAGATGGTGTGTTTATGTGCTTTCTCTGGTACCGCCTCCATCTGGCACAAACGTAGTTCAAGCAAGAAATTGTCAGTTCTCCTTCTATGTGTGTCTCTTTGGAGAATTTTGTTCTGTTGACTTTGCCCAAGGACACAATGCCAGGCATCATGCCTCTGTCTTACCCCCCGCCCCCCAGTGTGACTTCAATGCATTTTGTAGCCTTTGATCATAAATTTTAAGTGGGATTTTTAGTGTTTCCTACTTTCTTTGCATCTTTGTTGTTCTTTTTTGGGGGGCAGATTTCCAAGAGGAAAGTGAGGCAGAGATACATATCTTTGACATCATCTTACAACTTGCTGTCATTCTTTGTTCTTACAGAAAAAAAATCTTATATCCAAGTACTGTTTCTTGGTCTTTACATTACTTTCCTTTGCTCTCCTTCCCAAGATTTCACCACTTATTACGATTTCTACTTTTGTACCACTCAATCATTACAGGTAATCTGACCATACTTTGGTTCCCCTTTGTCACTCCATATTTGCCCATTTCTCTCTGAATACTAAGTCATACCATAAATTCTTTCCACCTTTCCTACTTGCCTGGTTACATTTAAATACAAATATTGAAGCATCTGTTGTGCTGACCTGTCTATTCTTTTCAATAGCTCATTCTTCAAAGCTGGTCAGAGATGATAAAAGGAAACCAACGGAAGATCAGTGTTTTGCTTGGTTTCCATTAGTGGTAATAAGAAATGCAAAGGATCTGGTTTCAAATTCACCTTTGTCCATTTACTAGCTGCAGGATCTTATTTAGATGATTATTTTTTTGTTTTGTTTTGTTTTTACTTTTCTGAGCCTCCATTTACTCAGTTATAAAATAAGGAAAACAAAACTGGAATGGTGTGAGGAATAAATGAGAAAAATCTGTGTACGGTGCCTGGTGCGTACTCACTCATAAAGGTCCCCCTTGTGCATCAGCACACCTCTGTAATTCTTTAAGTGCTTAATGTATTTCCATGTGCTTTCATATGTGCCTAGATCTGTGGAAGTTAGAGCATGTATGAGAAAAGAAAAGCTTGTGCAGACAGGGCTAGGCCAAAGGGAAAGCATGGCTGAGAACTCTGGGAGGGATTCAGAGTTCCCACTGCCTCCGCGCAAGAGCTCAGTCTGCCCAGAGGAGCAGAGGGGAGAGTTGAAAGCAAACCCTTCTCCACTGCTTTTGCAAAACGAATTTGTCAGTAAAAGTCATTTTATAGAACATCCAAAGCTTCCCCATAGATTCAATTTATGTGGAATAGAATCTGCTGGTGAACGTCAGAGAAATGTTGCCTGAGCTGCATGGTGGGAAATGCATGATTTAATTCCCACGCCCTCCCAACAGCTACCTCGTGTCAGTGACACTGGAGAAAATTCTGGCATTCTTATCTGACATACTTATATTATAAGCCCGTGGTTTCATAAGAACAGTATCCTTTCCTCAAGTTATTTCCTTCTGCTCTTTGCTTGTGGTATAAACTTAGAGGGGTTCTAGGCAGCCTGCAGATACCATGATGGCTTAACCTTCATGTTAGAAAGTCACTTAGAAGCTGGGAGATCCAGCCTCCATTCCTTTTCAGAATTCATTGAGTGACGGCCCCAGTGCTGATCTGAGCTCACTGAGGTTTTTTGGTGTTATTTAATTTTTTTGTTGTGGTAAAATATACAGAAGATTAACCAGTTTAACCATTTTTAAGCCTACCGTCCAGTGGCATTCAGAACATTCACTTTGTTGTGCAACCATCACCCCCTTCCAGCTCCAGAAGGCTTCATCATCCCAAACAAACTCTGTCGCTGTTAAAGACTATCTCCTCATTCCCCCGCCCCCAGCCCCCAGCAGCCACCATCTTACTTTCTGTCTCTGAATTTGACTACTAAGTACCTCATAAAAGCGCAATCATACAGTTTTGTCCTTTTGTGACTGGCTTATCTCACTTGGCACAGCATCCTCAAAGTTCATCTGTATTGCAGGAGGTAGCAGTTTCCTTCCTTTTTAAGACTGAGTAATAATAGTCCACTGTGTGCATACACCACATTCTGTTTCTCTGTTCATCCACTGATGGACACTTGGGTTGATTCCATGTTTTGGCTATTGTGAGTAATGCTGCTATGAACAGGTTACCTGAATTTGGAGTGAAGTTAGGTAAGATGTGAATAACATTTAAAAAACTCTTTTGAGTGGCCAGTATTTAACCAAATGGGACCTGGAAATGAGTGAGCTCACAGGACCAGTGGGAAAGGATTCAGCTACGTCTCTGAGCGTCTGTTCTTAGTCACTGCGGTTGACTCATCACTGGCCTGGTCCCAGCTTTCTCTTGGAAATTATCATAGGAGGGAATTATCTGGAGGAGGCTCAATCGCTGGTCTGCTCAGGAGGCTCCCACACTAGCAAATTCCAGAATCAGCTGGAAAAACATCGGAGAGGCATGGTCACATTTGCCACCTGTGAGATACTGAGAACTTTTAGACCAAACTTTTAACAGGTGACATATTTGATATGAAATGCTCAGTATGTCTGTACTGTGATTCTAGACCATTTACCATTGTGGTTTGCGTCGGTACTCTCTTTGAAAAACCAAAGTCGTTGTAGAACCATAGGCTCCTATGCTGTGTGCTGGTCAAGCAAAAAGGCATTATTAACATAAATAAGAAGCCAAATTGTCCCAGAGCAGATTCCTACTTGTTGGGGTATGGATTACTGCGTTAGTGTTTTGGAAGATTGTATTACATGCAATCAAGGCTTATGTAGAGAGAAGGTCTGGGATGCAGAGATCCTATTCACTGATTTTTTTATTTGTGAAATCTATACAGCCTTGTATCCTGGCACTGACTATCAGGCAGTTCTTACTATCTGTATTTTGCTTGCTAGGAGACAGAAGCTCCTGGAGGTTAAGCAGTGTCTCCAAATTCACACAGCCAGTAACTGGCAGAACTGGAAGTCTAGTCCATGGTTGTCTTAATCCAAACCCGATTCCTTTTCCACCCTTAATCCAGCTCTACTGGATTTACGGAAATTAAGAAAAAGTCATAGTCCAAGTTACATAGACCAGTGGTTCTTCAAGGGTGGTCTATGGTCCAGCAGCATCAGCATCACCCAGGAAATTTGAAAGATGTAAATTCTTATGTCCACCGTCCAGTCTTAATTCAGATGCTCTGGGATGTGGGCAGAACCCCTGTGTGTGTGTGTGGGAGGGGTTCCAATGTCCCCTCCAGTGTGAGAGCCCCTGGACAGATGATTCCTTGTTGAGGGGAGCAGTGGATTATCTATTCTCTCATGTCATCCAGGTAACAGAAAGAAGAGGTACTTGGAAATGGCAAGGATTGGAAGTGGGTAGTGAAATTCAAATACAGGCCAGCCAGTATTTTGATCTCAACAAGTTTTAGCTCATTTTAGATTGCATTGCGAGTTTTACACATGTAAGAGTGTTAACTCTGATCTCAATTTTAATTTAGCCAATTACCCTCCTCCTCTTTCCAGGCCCCAGCTCTCACTTCCTGCAGTGAACTACCTCGGGCGCCTGGCATTTATTGAATAGATATGACCAGCCATCTTTGAGGAATATCAATTTCATCAGCAAACACTTCCCTGCTGTCTTTTCCTGTGCTTGTGCACACTGCAATTTTTACAGGAAGATCTTCGTTCTTTCTTAAGGTGGAATCGTAGCAAAGGAGACGATGCATAGGAACTTACAATATAGCTATCGGATTTGCACGCTGTTTGTTGACACTCTCGAGCACCAGAAACAATAAGATGGAACAGTTCAGATGTTTGAACAGGATTCAAAGGCAATTTTCAGCCAGTTAGATGTCAACGGTGGTGAAGTAGATGAATATGGGGCCTTGACATTTCAAAGCCTTAAAGATCTGATGGTAGTCCTTGCAGAAATGCACTGAAACGGAACACCTTCCAGCATAAAGTAACTGATTTTGAAACCTGACAGTCCTCTGTTGAAGGATTCAAGGTACCAACTTGCCTATGTTGATTGAGTCAAAACGGCAAGACGTGAGTTAGGGAGCTGCTTGGCAGAGAGTGTAAACGATGACATTTGAAGGAAAGTATTCTTTGGAGTCACTCCCCCAGGGTTGGGGGCTTCCTGGGTGGGGAGATGAGAGGAAGCTAGGGGGACAATGACAGTCTTTCTGGAAATCTAGCTTCCAGGAATGCTTTGTTTCATTCCATGTCATGCGTTTGCCAATGTCATCGCAAGCAGAATCAGCACACAGGAAGAGTGAAAATAGCCGTGGTGGAGTCACAGTGAATTAAGATCTTTGTGCGAGCCTAGTCAGCAGGACTGACTCAGCAGGAGCTACTTGGGTATTTTGGATATGGGAGCCCTTTGATAGGGCTGCTTACAGCCTGCACTTAGTAGATAGGAGCTCACAGAAAGACAGTGGGGTGCAGGGGTCAAAACTTGCCCGTCCCGGTTACTGTCTGTGACCTTAAGGAGGCCTGCCTCCCCTCTCTGTGACTCTCCTTTCTCACAGGACAGAAGGATAGCGATCACAGGTCCTGCCTCAATGGGCTGATGTGTAAATATACATAAATGCCTAGACCCTTGGCTGGCTCTCTAGGGCTATTAGTGATTACTAGATAAATAATCAGTGTGATTATTTGGGAGCCTCGGTAGGGTTAAGATATTTTGGGTATCAACAAAACCTTTACAAGCCACCTGAACATGCAGATTTATTAGATCAGTGACACCTTTGTATTGTCATTATTGTAAAATCCTGGCAAAAAGAAGAGAAATTAATATTTACTGAGAACATAGCACCTGAAACACTTGTGCATTCCAAACTGCCAAGTCTTTACACACGCACTAAACCCTATGACAGTTTTTATTGTCTCTAGTTATAAATACAGGAATAGAGATGCTGAACATTAAGACGTGTCAGGATTCACAGAAGGCGAGAACTGGAAGCCAGGATGCCAGCTCTCCTGCTCTGCTCCCAGCCCCCGCACGCCAGACACTTCCAGCTTCTATCACATTTCCTCTAAAAACTGCTGGTATCCCTCTTTCTCCCCAGACCCACTCTTGCCACCCTGGGTCCTATCCAGCCACCTGATATGGAAAGAAACTAGAGCCAGAACTTCTGTTTTCACCAGAAACAAATTTTTCAATGGCCTCGTCAGTCTGACTTGGACTGAGCTTCTTGTCTGAGCACCAAATGTCCCTGCTTAGGTTTAGTTTTTGCCCTGCAGAAAATGTACTGCCACCTTTTGGGATTAATTTGTGAACTGGCTCATTTCAAATGCGCTAAGAACTTGAAATCACAAGCACGGAAGTCGGGGTAGAATGACAATCATGCAATACTTTTATTATAAAGCATCCCACGCCGTTGCATGTAAGCTAGAAAGCCAACATCCGCGGGATAATTTTATACTCACTCTTTCTGCAGTTAATTTTGCAGGAAAGAAAAATAATGGACAAAAATTAAAAGTCATTCAAGGAGTATAACTCTACAGAATTTCTCCAAAGTGCAGGGAAAGTTGTCAGAAGCCCATTGCCAGAGCACAGCTCCTATCATTTGGGGATATTTGCCTTCTTGAATCTTGGGTACTTCCATCAACAAACACATAATGAGAAGAGGGAAGTGGGACTAAGCATTAGGGGCAGCCTGAGTAGCATAATCAGAGGCACAAAGAGTGGGGCTATTTAGAAGATATTCAGGGAGATGGGTCTGGATGAGCTGTAGAAGGTATGATGAGGACAGTGGCAGAAATTGAACTAAAAAGGTAGCTCAGGGCTCACAGTAGAGGAGCACTGTCCACCCTCTCAGCTCACTGAAGGCGTTAGGGCCATACACCCAGTGCCCAAGGCCCACAGACCCTTCAGGGCCTTTGAGAGCTGAAGGAAAATCATTAGCTCTAAAATAAGGGGACAATGGGGTGCCTGGGTGGCTCAGCAGGCTGAACATCCCACACTTGGTTTCAGCTCAGCTCCTCATCTCATGGGCCATGGGATCCAGCACGGCATGGGGCTCTGCACTCAGCAGGGAGTCTGCTTGAGATTCGCTCCTTCTGCCCCTCCCTCCACTCGAGCTCTCATTCTCACTCTCTCTCTCAAATAAATAAATAAATCTTTAAAAATATAAAATAAGGGAACAACTGCAAAGGAAGTGAGCAACTTAACATCATACAACTCTACAGCAATGGCGGTGTCTTCCATGCTACGTTCCCTGTTCAACACCAACACTTGGAGGTCCCGCAGACATCTCAACCTCCACTCCTCCATTGCAGATGACGCAGTTATATCTCTTGAGTTGATCAAGCCCAGGGCTTGGAGACACCCTGGCTTTTCTCTTCCATTCTCATGCCTCGTCAGGAAATCCTGTAGCCCTACTTTCAACAGATACTAGGAATCCTATCACTTCTTCCCATCCTCTCATCTTTCACTCGGATGACTGGAAGAGTCCCCTAAATTGGGGTTTGCTTCTCCAATTGCCCCTTCTTTCCATTCCCAGCCCAGGAGGGGAACTCTTCTAAAACCCCGTTCAGAGCATGTGCCTCGCGGCTCAGAACCCATGGTGCCGCCCGGTCTCACCCAGACCAGACCTGCGATCCTCACAGGGGCACCCACGACCTGGCCCATCTCTCACCACGTCCCCCATCCAATCTGATCCATCACAGTGGCTGCTGGGCCTTCAACATGGTGCACATGCAGCCCGCCCCGGAGCTTTAGCTCCAGCTGGCTCCTCCGCTTGGAAGGTTCTTGCCTCAAATATCCACTCAGCTCCCTGCATCCTTTCCTTTTAGTCTTTGATTAAATCTCCCTTCTCAATGAGCTCCTATGTCACCCTGCGAGCTGTCCCCATCCCAACCACCTTGCAGTGCTCTATTTTCCTTTTTCTTTTTTTCCCCAGCACTAACCACCTTCTAACATACTGTATAGTTATTGACTTATTTTTATTGTTTGTCTCCCCTGACAAGAACATAATCCCTGTGAGATCAGCGCTCTTTGTTTTGTTCAGTGGCATATCCCGAGCTTCTGGAACTATTCCTAGCTAGTGATTAGCACTCAATGAATATTTGTTGAATAAACAGTGGATGAATTAATTTGGCAGAAGTGTGGAAGATTTATTGGAGAAGGATAAGGAGTAGACAGGTAGAGATAGCCATCAGAAATTCAGCATCATGCTGAAGAGACAGATCTGGGCTAAAGATACAGAACCTGACGTAGGCATAGAAAATGCAGTAGCAAAATTAATGTATATGCAGTTTTGACTCTTGCTTTTTCCACTTAAAAAAATATATCAATCCTCTCGTCATGTGTTGCAGTTTTCATAAGCATCATTTGAAATGATTACACTATTCCACTGAGTGGTTGCATAGTAACCATCTCCCTTCTGTGGGCATCTTGACTTTAATTTTTCACTATTATTAATGATATCGCTATGAATATTTTCATGTATACATTTGCTATATTTTGAATCATTTCACTGAGTAGATTGACAAAGGCTAGCAAAAAAACAATTTTATGATTCTCCATAAGATTTGTACCCAATTTCCTCATAACATTGTTGGAATGTACATATTCCACCATAATATTGGCAATATTGCCCATGAATATATGGAAATGTTGGCTTGTTGTCTTCAATAAATATTTATTTTTCTGTATGATTTTTTATTTGCACCCTTCCCTTGTTTATTTACTTGAAGTTTACTGTTTTTGTTTTATCACTTTGTATTAATTATTCACCAATCTGAGAGGTTTAAAAATGCTATTTTAATTTGCTTTTTCCTATTAGGAGTAAATTGAGCATTGTTTCATATGTTCAAGAGCTATTCATATTTCCTCTCCTTTGAATATTTTGTATCTTTTGTCTTTACCTCCGTTTTAAATATTCAATTGTTCATTCAATTCGATAATTAGTCTCTTATATGATGATCAACTGTTGTCAAGGGCCCAGGGCCAGTAAGGACAGGAGGCTCTGCTCCCTGAGATCACGCAGGGACCCTGGGACCCAGGCTTCTTCCTTCTAATCATGCTAGTCCCCATGCTGTTTTTCTCTCCTGTGGCCACCGCTGATTTGCCACCAACAAGTCTGAATTCCGGTCTATGGGAAGGGAGAGAAAACCAAAAGCATGCAGTTTTCTGTGTAAAGAAAGTGCCTTGGAAGTTGTATGATTTACCTACTTGCCGGGGAACTGGGGAGCACAGCAGGTGTTGATGGAGGTGCTCTTCTAAAGCTCAGGGGGTCTGTTAGTAAAGAGGAAGAGGGGAATGGATCTGGAGGGAAATTACCAATCTGTGCTACGGGAACTAAGTAGGTTTACCCCCCAAAACTGCCAAACACTTATCCAGACACCACTTATTAAATAAGACACACCTGTCCCCATTGTTTAGGGCTGACCCTCTCTCAATATCACATTTATTCAAATAAAAACATTGTTTCCTTCATTTCGCTGTTGTATTTTTTTATTATTTATCAATAATAGGGATATATTGTTTGTCAATTAAGTCACCTAAATGAAATTATTTAGGTTTTCAAGGAGAAAACATTTACTTCTTCTTGCAGATGCATTAACAAAAGTAAAGCATGATTTTTAGCTCAACGGATAATAATATAGGCTGGAAAGACATCTTAAGATACCAAACCCCTCTTGTCAAGAAAACAATAACATTCATAAAATAAATGTAGGACTATGTTTAAAGTAGGTAGTTAGATTCTCTACTCAAGTCTTAATAAACAAAACAAAACAAAACACACCTTAGTATATTGGAATCTAAACAAAGACATGGTATAAACAGGCTAAAGTACTTTTTATAATGTGAGAGAATAGTGGTCTCATTGCCTTCTGCAATGAAAATGGTACAGAGTGAATGGTGAAAGACTGATAAGGTTTGAAATTTCTGGGGCAAAAGTGGTCAAGAAGGATGAAAAATTAATAGCAAATGAAAATCGTGTTTCTCCTGAGGTCTAGGACTCACGTCTGTCTCTTGTAGAAGTGGTTTCCATAGCTCTGGAAAACTTGATCCCTGACAACTCCAGGCATCTTTGCACTGGGGAGGGGCACGCTGTCCCTGGGAATTCGGAAAATCTTGATATATAGGCTTGGGACCAGTGGCCTGAGACTGAGCATTATCAGAGCTTTAAAAGTAGGAGTCCATTTCCTGAGATAAACTAAGTAAAATTTTGAAAAACGTAACTCTGTGGACTTTCTCCACTTTAAGACAACTAGGATTTTCCCTCATTTCCAGTCTAGACAAATGGCTTTAGAGGTCCCCCAGTTGCTCCTTCGGAAAGAATTTGAGATGCCATCTAATTCATCTTGCTGCCGTAGGGCAGGATCATAATTAAACTCTCTCAGAGAAATGGCCATCTATTTTCTTTTTAAGGCTCTTCAGTGAAGAATAGTCAGTGAGAATTTTATTGACCGGGGGAGGTCTCCACACTTAGGGATGCATAAAGTTCCAGGCAGCACAAGTGAGAGACAGGCAGGAAGAAGAGAGCGATAGGAAAGTCCTGAGACATCTGAAGGGCCTCAGGAAGACTTTGTGACGGTATATTTCTCTCAAGTGAAAGGGGCACCCTGCCCTGAGTGCGGCAGGTCCACGAGGGTGATGCCCACAGCAGACAGCAGACATTTTCATAATGCCAAAGCAGAAGGCCATTTTGAGGCTTGGCGCATCAGAGCTGCCAAATGGTTTCTGGTGTAACTTGGCTGAGGTGAGCGGCTCTGGTTTCTCAGAGATCACAAAGGAGGCCAGAGTAAGGGAGGTGCTGCCATGAGCCCTTCGCTTTGCCTGCCACAAAATTGTCCCACTTTCTGCTCAAAGAAGTGGAGGAAGTGAGGAGCAATGTGACTGGTGGAGGCCTAACGAGATGGGGCAAGGGAGGGAACTGGGATTACAGTCCGAGAAAGAATGATTGTGTTTTCATTTACTTCAGATTTTACCTGCAATTTCAGAAAATTCCAACAGCTAAACACAGAAGAATCTTATTTATAAAATAAATAAAATATTTTTCAAGACCCTGAAGAGGAATAGTTTCCGAAGCACCAAAGGGGCACAGCAAGTCATAAAGGAAACATATGACTAAATACATATTTAGCACGTTAATGAAAATCTGTAGACTAGGACAAATTTGGTAGAAGAATGCTCAATATATTTATTAACTAAAGAGGTCATATGCGTAAATAATAACATTAAACCTTGATAGCCAAATGCAAAAGAACACAAGCAGATCATTTGTGATTGGGGAAATAGAATTAATGATCAAAATATGATCCCCACCAGTGATTCTCACTTGTAATTGAAATTATGTAACTGAAAACAACAAAGTGGCCACACTTTTTACTTTTTAAATTGAATTAAAAATATATATATTACCCAATTCTGATCAGGATGTAGTGAAATCTGTACTTTCGCTGTTACTCTACTGTATTTCTTTTTTTTTTTTTTAAGATTTTATTTATTTACTTGAAAGAGAGCGAGCACAAGCAGGGGGAGTGGCAGGCAGAGGTAGAAGCAGGCTCCCCGCTGAGCAGGGACCCCCGACACGGGGCTCGATCTCGGGACCCTGGGATCATGACCTGAGCCAAAGGCAGATGTTTAACTGACTGAGTCACCCAGGCACCTCCTGTATTCTATTTCTTAAAAGGAATTTAGAAATGCGTATAAAGGTTAAAAAAAAAAAAAAAGATTCATTTCCTTTGCTCCAAACTCTACTTGTAAAATATTCCTAAATATGGAAAAATATACAGGAAGACAATTACTAAAGACCTTCTATGAAAAAGTCAGAAAAAAGTCCAACAGCTGGATTCTGGCATGCTTGTTAGGGGCACGTTGTACGTCGCATGCAGTGATTATAAAAATTATAATGCGACATGGAGAAAATATTATTGAGTAAAACAAGCTGTGAAAAACTGTATGGACAATAAAAAAAAAAAAAATACAACCAACTATGAAAGTAAAATGTGCATTTGAAAAAAAAGCCTGGAAGGAAAGATGCCAAAATGATAATCATGTCTGGGTTGTGGCCAGAGGATGATGTGAGATTTCTTTAGTTTAAAAAAAATTGGGGGGGGGGGCGGGTAAGGTTTATAAGACATCTAATTTTTAAAAACAGACTTATGTAGTAGATTCCTTGAAATTCCTGAAAATTCCAGGAAAGGGAGTTGTTGGTGATTCAGGTAATCAGAGCACGTTGGAGCCGAGGACCACGGGGCATCTCAAGGGAGCTTACACCCGTGTCTTTGTTCCATTCTATCTTCAGATCCAATCTGAGTCAAAAGATACCTGCACTCATTTCCCATGGATGCTGCAATAATTACCACGGACTTAGTGGTTTGAAGCAACAGAAATGCACTGTCTTTCAGTTCTGGAGGCCAGTAAGGTGGACTGAGCTTTACGGGGCTGAAACCATGCTGTCAGTGGCACTGAGTTCCCTCTTGGTGGCTCCAGGAGAGAATGTTTCCTTCCCTTTTGCATCATTTAGAGCTTCATTCTCTGCATTTCTTGGCTCTTGGTCCCTTCCTTCCTCTCCAAAGTCACATACCCAGCATCCTCTCTCTGACTCTGCTTCTGTCACCTGGCCTTCTCTTCTGTCCGCCCAAATCACCCTCTGCTTCCCTCTTGAAAGAGCACATGTGATTGCACTTAAAGCCTACCTGGATAATCCAGGATAGTCTCCCCATATCAAGACCCTTAATTTAATCACATCTGCAAAGACCCTTTTTTCCATGTAAGGTAAAGGTAGTCTCGGGGTCCATTACTCAGCCTACTGTTTCTAGCCATTGTAGCTGTTGAAGAATTAAGAACTACTGTCCATGATGGATCTGTTGACTTTTCTTGATGACGTTGATGGTTTCTTCGGTGTATAAGTGTGCCAAAACTCATCAAATTGTATAGTTTAAACACGTGTACTTTACAAAATGTCAAGTATAATACCTCAATAAAGCTGTTAAAAATAAAGTACCACTGCAGCATACATGATGAACATTTTCTGAGCAAACATGAAAATGTCCTTTTGGAATTGGTTTTGGATTATTTTAGAAAGTTGGGAAACTGATAAGTTGAGCTTCATGTAGAAGTCTATAGGAACTGCCGGTAAAACACCCACATCCAGGAACCAAAGGAACCTTAATTCATCTATAACTCTTCTCCTTGGGGAGTACAATCCCCTCTCTGCTCCTTGGTGATAGAAACTTAACAGTAGTGACTTCAGTGTCCCCTCAGACACGCAAACATGTACACATAACACTTTTCCTGAGGTCGTTCTGCATGTGTAGTGTCAGGCCACAAGGGCAGGATGGGGGAAGGTACAGGGGACCTCCCTGGGTGATGACATCTATCCTGGCTGGTACTCCAGGGATGTCCATCTTCCTTGGTTGAGCCAGACTGCCATGGGTTGCCATGGAGTCTCGCCTCAAGCTTCTCAGGGTCACATTGGGTTTGGCCATCTGCTTGTGCTGTTCATGGTATCCTCTGCTGGTGGGCAAATTGAGTGCTCTTGCACTCCTTCGGGCTCTAGGGAGGATCTAGAAGTGATCTAGAGCTCCATTCGATTGGCCCCAAATGGAGGGTCTTAGCACCGCCTGAGGAAAGGGATCCCAGGACCTGGTGGTACTTCACAATATTAACTTGTGATAAACAGTGGAGTGCACATGCTTTTCCATGCCTTTTTTACACTATGGAGCAGATAAGTTTTACTTCAATAGCTTATAGAGCAAATGTCCATATTGTAAACTATCCATTGATCTCCATCATAAAGTCACATTAAGATAGGTTTCCATGGAAAGAAAGATCTCCAGAAATATTGAGTGGAAGACATTTGATGGGAAACAGTACAATAGATATAAACACATAATAACAGACTACCCTAAAAATTATTTAAGTCAGAAATGTCAGTTAAAAAAATAATAATTCTTTATATTGCCAATTCCAAACATTTGAAGTTTGGTGCATCACATTTACTTAAAAAGGAATATAGTTGCATTAAATGTAAATTTAAATATTATTAATATTTTGTAATTTGATGATAGAAAATAGAGACACCGAGGAATCATTTTTAGGCATAAGGGAAGCAACCCAGAGGCCAGTAGCCCATCCCAACTCTGTGTCTGTCTTCTGGATGCCCTGACTCCCTTTATCATGGATCTGCTCTTTAATTCTCTCTTTGGTTTTACCTCTAAGCCTTTTGCTTGAGCTTGTGTCAAGCCAGCCTTCACTCAAAGTGGAAGACAAATCCCCTGAGCTTATGGCATGGGGACGGGAGAGTTGGGTGTCTCCTCTGTACTGCCAAACTTTGTAAGTCAAAAATAATGCATGTTTCAAGAGCTGCTTGGGGAAGAATTCTAGTATCTCTGAGGATTCGTATTGAGGATCTGATCAAGGATGTGCTGCCAATTGTTTGTATTATAAACAGATAATTACCATATTTCAGAATTCATCACATTCTAGGTCAAGAACGATTTCTAAAGACTTAAAAAGAATGCTTAAGATGGAAGAGGAAGGGCCACCAACTCACCCTCATCTTCAGTTTTAGGGTTAAGGTAATGAAAGTCTATGCATTTGGGCTAAAAATAGGTATGCCTCTTTAGTTAATGTACAGAGCCTTAAAATAGCTCTTAGCATAACTCCTTCCTCCCTCTGCAATCTGTACTGAGGAGAGGTGGGGCAGCTGAAATCTCAGGGAATCAAATTGCTATTGCCACTGCAATCCCTAGCATTCCTACAGAGCTCGGAATGTTCCAGTAGTTAGGTTCCGTCAAGGCTAGGCAAGACTCTACCCCTAATAGAACTTTTAGCCAAACATGATCTGCACTTGGAATGAATCTGGAACCATATATATTTTGAGTTATAATACTAATTGATGAAAACTAGAGCTTTCCTTGCTCATTGTTCTAGATCATCTTCCTTGGGTGTTTCTCAAGAGGAGTGACACTCCACTTTGTCTTCAATTTGAGATCATCATCTCCTCTTGTCTACTTTGTATTTCAGAATATGAGTTAACTCTTCATACATGGTTTTCTCCATGTAAATATACATTTTTTCATGCATATATCCAGTGCTTTACTTAACCCATCATGCAGTTTCTTTTTTATCAGCAGTGGTAGCTGACAGGGAATCGAGCTTCCAGTCAGGTAGCTCTCCGTGCAGCTCCCACTATGAGTGATGCAGGGACTTGGGCAGTGCAGAGACCTTGGCACTGTTGGCTCCTACTTTGAGTAGCAGCTGAAGCAAGCACAGCACTGAAATCTGGGCACACGCCAATTAGCAGTTTCCAGAAACTTCCACAGCAGCTAGTCAGGGCAGTGAAGGCTCAGCCACAGTACACCTGCTGTATGTCAACCCCAATTCTGGGAAAGAATTCTTTTAACCTTAAAAAGTCACTTTATATGCACTGAGGTGTGGTAACAATCTGACAGGTAGAGATAAGGTATGATTACAGAGGGAGAGAGGCATGCTGGGCCTGTGTGGTGTGTCCTGTGGCTCTCATGGAGAAGTTTGGCTGGCCCATTCCTGTTCTGGGGTGGGCACACTGTGAGACTCAGTGTCCGTGGTAATGGGAGTGAGTGTGCCCTCCACCACTGCCACCAACATCCCCATGTTCTGAATTGGACGGTTACAAAATGCTGGCCAAATAAGGGCAGGGAAGCTGTCATTTCCTTTCAATTTCAGGAACAGAGTGATGTCAGCCACATAGGCCTACTTATTGTGTGATTTGGGCTCACTCAGGTTGTGGGAGAGGCATGAGGTTTCTGCAGAGCACCCCGTGGTCAGCTGGCTCAGAGAGGACCTCCAGTGATCCACACCTCCTGGTGTAATGCCCTTGTACAATACCCTCCCCCTTGAGTGTGGGCTGGACCCAGTCACTTGCTTCTAATAAACAGAATATGGAAAAAGCTACAGGATGTCACTTTTGATATTAGGTCACAAAAGGGCTGTGGCTTCTGTTTTAAGCCCCCCCTCGTGGTCTTTCTCCTGCTCACACTGACAGGAGGTAGATGCCATGTTGTAAACTGACCTATGGAGAGGAACATGTGGAAAAAAACTGAGGGAGGCTCCAGCCAACAGCCAATGAGGAACTTAGACCCTCTGTCCAACATCCTGTGTGGAACTGAATCCTGCCAACAACCATACTGGTCAGTGCGGAAGCAAAGCCTCCATCCCCTAGTAGAGCCTTCAGATGAGACCACAGCCCTGAACAATAGCATGACTGTAACCTCATGAGAGACCTTGACAGAAGCATCCTGCTAAACTGCACCAGGAAGTCAGATCCATAGAAAACGTGAGATCACATGTGTATGTTGCTTTATATGCTAAATTATGGGGTAATTTGTCACCCAGTAAGAGAACAAATACATAGCCTGAGGCACAACACCATAATCTGAAATAAAGAATATTTCAGTTGTGTGATACAAGGTTTTCTCCAGACTCTTTCACTGTACAGACATCTTCATATGGCAGCATAAAAAACTAAAATATTGTCCCAGCCAATAAGTCTAAATATTTACTCCACTAAAAGATTTTTATCAGAGTTGACAAAATACCAAAATGACCTGCTTTCCATTTTTGTTGTTATATGTAAATTATTCCATCCATCTTTCTGCAAAAGTATAGATGAGCAGTGAATGAGACCAAAAGCAACCAGCTTGAAGGAAGACAAATGAGGACTTAAAAACCAAATAATCAGAAAAGTTGGCACATCTGATTCAGACAATGACTAGAGAAGGCAATTGGATTGCACCAGAGAAGGAAATGCTGGGACAGTGAGACAAGAATATGTATGTGGGGGTGTGTATGTCTAATTTGGATAGCATTTCAGTGTTCTGTTTCAATAATTTTGAAAAATAGAAAAGTTGGTTTTAAATTCAATTTAGAGGAATAAAGCCTTTGGAAATAAAAGAAACTGAAAACCCATTAGTCTAGTGATTTTCAAAATTCTTTACCCCTCAAATCTTCTCACAAAAATAAAATCTTAGGTAAAGCTCTAGTGTGTACAACAGAAAATATGGCATTTTGTTAACATAAATTTATTTTACACATTCAAATCCATAACATGTACTTATAAAGTAAATCATCGAGAACAATAACATGAATACAAAATTTAGGAATTGGGATTTATGGATGTCAAGTGCAGTCTTCTGCCCCTCTCCCCTGCTTCTAGTTGTACAGAACTAAAGCAGTTAAAATTGACAAACACAACTAGTTCCAAAGGTACAAGTTTTAAAAAATGGCTTTCTTGCCATCTAGGATACACATCAATTAAGCTAATTCAGAAATGTGATGAATAGTAAGGGAACAGAGAAATAGTAAGACAATTTTAATTATCACTGAGCAGGAAATACTTTTCAAACATAACCATGAACAATATAAAACTATATTAATATTTTAAAAATCAGACACAATAGCACAGCTCTGTCAGATGGTAATTTGAGGTTTCTAAATAGTCTAATTTACTTTGTTTTGCATGTTGAGTACAAACATTAGCTTTCAGTTTCACTGCTGACATTTTAACTGTAATTTTAGGCATGGTAACACAGGGGCCTCACACTGCCAAATTTAGTTCTTTAAAAATATCCCCAAGACATGCAAACAGCACAGTCATGCTATATTGGAGAGTTTTAGTTAAAGATGCTTCTGTTACACAATAGTAATTTTCTGTCTCATTTGAAGTATTTACATGCACTGATGCCTCTCTTCAGTATAACCGGTGAACTTCAATATGAAAAGTAAATTCTGGAATTCACCGCATTTATCACTGTAAATAACTGAAGAGTTTGTAATGGGAAGACAATTCTTTAATAAAGTTGTCAAAGTTGCCTTTTTGTTAATAGCCAGGGCTTGTTTTGCAAATACACTGCTTGCATACACATTGGCAATAATTTTCATGCAAATAGTTTTTCTATCACTCGATATACAGACATTGCTATATTTTTTATGAGGTTATTTGTGGTGTGTTATTTGAGTTCTAAGCAGTTACAATTTTCTTCTCCAAATATGTCTGTGGTGAGAGTTTTATAAAGTGATATTTATCCCTTTTATTTGCCTGAAAAAAACATAAAAAAAAACAATCAAACTAGAGAAATCACCAATCCATACACTTGCCTATTTGAAATGTAAAGATTTTACTGATCTCCGATTTTAAGCCAATTATTTCAGAATCTTGGGTCTGTACTCTTGGATTCTACTTTAGACTCTGTTGTTGGACAATGGTAATCATTGTATTGTACAAACCTTTTATCAGCCCACATTTCATTGGTAACACCAACAATACAAGATTCAGTAACATTTTCCACATGTTAAGTATGGTGAGGGGTCTGAGATTTTACCCAACTTGTTAGCTAAAAAGTTATGCCATAGCTTCATGAATGCTGGCAGAAGACATGAAATTCCTGGATCAGAGACAAAGGGATTTCATACTCCCAGATAACAAATGACATGAATTTCATCTCTGCTTTGGTTCCCCTTGGCTCTCAAATAATTTGGGGTTAACTCTAACTGGTCCAGAAGATGCTATGTATGCAGTGGGTGTTCATCAGTGCCCAGAAACCCAAAGCTCAGGGAACTCGAATTCTTATAATGCGCTACAAGCTAACCAACCTGCTCAACCATGGCGCTGGAGGGAAGCATTATCTTTATTATACTGGACGGTAAAGAAACCTGCCACTGGATGTTGGGAGACACTGCCTTTATTTCCAAAGGCTCTCTGCTATACAAATAAAAAAAGACAGTCTGAAATAAAGGTTGTCAAGGCCTCTGTTTGTGACATGAGCAGAAACATGAGAGACCCATGGAGAATTGTCTCCCAATACCCAACAGTGTATTCTTCTCCCTTTCCTGAAATTTTGCAATTTAACTTAAATGATTCTACGAGTGCCTTTTCATCTTCAGATTTTGCTTTTGTCTGGAGAATCTTTAAAGTTATTTCAGAGGAACCCTACACTTTGAAAATCACTGCTCCAGTCCAACCCTTATTCTACAATCAGGGAACTGAGGCACAACAACATTAAGAGGCTTGTCCAGGTCATAGATTCTTTCTTTTTTTTTTTAAAGCTTTTATTTATTTATTTGAGAGAGAGAGAATGAGAGAGAGCACATGAGAGGGGTTAGGGTCAGAGGGAGAAGCAGACTCCCTGCCAAGCAGGGAGCCCGATGCGGGACTCGATCCAGGGACTCCAGGATCATGACCTGAGCCGAAGGCAGTCACTTAACGAACTGAGCCACCCAGGCACCCAGGTCATAGATTCTTAAGTGTCAACTCCAGGTAATGAAATTACAAATCCAAGCAGGACTAGATGACAGCCAAATTATCTTTTTCTTTAATCTAGAAATAGGTGGTTTAAAATGTATAAGGGCAGAGAATATCCCAGGGCATCCTAATTTGGGTTTCCTGATAAGACAGGGACAAGGATTGCAGTGTAAGAAGATTATTGGGAAGAGATCACACAAAACAGCATCAGGGAGTAGGGGAGTGTGACAATACAAGGGAAAAAGACAATATGAGATTTGTTAGGAACCAGGTGACCACGGTGGATGTCTGGGGCTTTATCACCCAGAGAACTGAACAGTGTAGGACACACACCTCAGTTATCCCTCCAGAGGGGTGAGGGAGCTGGGTATTTGTCAATGAATTCCCATCAGTCATTGGCTGACAGGACTCTGGATGGTGTTAATGTCCACGTACTTCTTCCCTGCCCTGCGCTGGGGTAGAACAGACACGATTGGCCAGAGAGAGCCTGAAGGCAAAGCACTGCAGATGTTGGCAGTTGGAAGCCAGGCCTGTGGGCAGGGCCATGCTGTATTCCAAGGGGATGTGACTGGATACCAGCTGCATCTGCTACGCTGTGTGCCGCCAACCTTTAAGAATCAGTGTAGATTTGAATGATTCTTCTCCTGGTCTAAATGCTCCATCTCTGCATTTGGGTAAAGTTCTTCAGACCTGATAGAAATACTTGTGGATGGGGTTAAGAAGGCTTTTCCATGAACTGGCAATTAAAAGAAGGGATTAAGGAATATAGAAAGTACTGATCAGGGTGAGGAGGAAAGCCTACCTGAAGAGAATAAAAAATATTGGCAGAAGAAGAGAGCAAGACAAACAAAAAGAAATAGAGGAGCAGGTTAGCTAGAACAGAAGACCCATAGGCATGGGCAATTCTGGTTGAGGGAACTCTTCAACAGACAAAGGGCTGTAAACAGGCAGTAGATTACAGACGCTCTTCTTAGACTCCATCCATGGAGGGGCAGCTGAGTTAGAAATGTCTTTGTTACAGATTAGAACAATGACTCCAAAATTTTAAGTAAGAGGGTCCCTTTTTACATAATTTTTTGAATATCTTCATGTGTAAGTGGTAGCAGTTTAAATATCCTTTGATTAGACAACCACATGACTGAAAGTTACAATGAATTCAGGAGCGCTGCACAATGAACTTGTGTTTTAGTCGTCACCACAGCATCTGCATGTGTTTGAAAAATCCTAGTTTATGCATGTGTAAGATGTGCAAAATATGAGGTTTGCTCAGCCCACAGGTTGGGAAAGTATCCTGGCTCAGGGGCATACCACGGTGACCCTACAGGTAAAGATGAGCCATGGTCTAAAAAGGGGTCATAATGGAAGGACCCTGAAAAGTCTACCATGAAACTGTTTTAGATATGTGCCCAACAAATACATCACATAAGGCCTTCCTGAGATGAGACACCCCCCCGCCCCGAGAAATCTGTCTCTTAAATTTCCTCCCATCAGTCAAGATTAGTTGTGCACTCAGCCTGCCTTCATGCAGAACAATAGTAAATAGCATAGTTAAAGGGACTGATGCAGAAAAAGCAAAATCCCATGAATCCAGAGGTACATTCTTTTAAGGAGAATCCTCACACACACATGACTTTTATTCTTGGGTTATGCAATCCAAGTCTACATGGAATCTCACTTGGGATGCTCAGTGGCATTCTCTGACTGCAGGAATGCCTGTTTTGTCAAGCCAGATGTGTGTGTGTGTGTATGTGTATGTGTGTTATTCTTTATAACAACTTTTTTCAGGGTCTAAGGCAAATCGGCATATGGCTTTCTTAATTTGGGCTCATACCCTGAGATAAGGATTTGAGTGAAAGTAATTTATTTGGTAGATGTTTCTGACTAAATATCCCCCCTAAATTCATACGATAAAGTCCTAACCCCTAATGTGACTGTATTTGGAGAGAGGGCCTTTAAATTAGTAATTAACGTTAGATGAGGTCATAAGGGTGGGGCCCTAATCCAATACAACTGGTCTCCTTGTAAGAAGAGGAAGAGAGAGCAGGGATGCATGCACAGAGAAAAGGCCGGGTGAGGACATGCAGAGAGGGTGGCCATCTGCAAGCCAAGGAAAGGAGCCTCAAGAGAGACCCTCCCTGTGGGCATCATGATATCAGACTTCTAGTCCCCAAAGCTGTGAGAAAATAAGTTTCTGTTGTTCAACTCACCTATTGTTACGGCAGCTCTAGCAGACTAAATGAGTAGGTGTTTCTGGAAGCACAGGGAGGGAATAGGGATATGAGATGGGAAAGAAAGGAAAGTAACCAGTGGGTCACTGCTATGAGCAACGGGGGCTCAATCCTGCTGGGGGCCTCCATGTAGTACCACCAAGAGTTAAAGAAGCTGGGATATCCATTTACAGATGCACCTCCCCATTGCTTGGATTGCTTTGGGGGGATTAACTTTCTAGAACTCTGCCTTGCCCTCACTTGACATAGGAAGACATCAGCATGTAGGGAAGAAGGGTATCTGTCCAATGAAGCTGCAACTGGGCTTTGGAGAGGACATGTGGCATCTACTACAATCATTTGGATTAAACAGTAGTATCTACTTTTAGGTTGCTTTGGTGTTTATAAAATTAGTACAGGTTTTAGACCAATTTCTTCAATAACAACACATTTTTTTTTTCCCACTTACACTAACTGGTTAGGAAAAGTGGTTTAATGGACTGCAACTTGCTTTCTACTCGATCTTGAGAATCAACCTATGAATAATAGAAATTTAGAGATTTCAGGGTCTAAGGCATATCACACTGGAAATATGTGTGTATTGGTGAAATCAGGTTTAAATGGTATTCAAGGATGGCTCAGAAAAAACTTAAAAAAGTCATCCTCGGCCTTAGGTGAGGCTTGATATATAGAGAGACAGGTTTTGAGGTGGATTTGAAGATGAGGAAGGGACCACAAGCTAAGGAATGTGGGCAGCCTCTAGAAGTTGGACAATTAAGGAAACGAATTGTCTCCTGTAACCTACAAAAGGTAACACAGCTCTGCCAATGCTTGGAATTTAGCCTAATGAGACCTGCATTGGATTTCTGACTTACAAAACTGTAGGGTAATAAATCTGCATTGTTTAAGTCCCTGACATTGTGGTAATTTGCTACAGCAGCATTAGAAAACTAATTCCCCAGCCAGTTTGGCTTGGAGGGCCACGTTGGTGAACTTGTACTTCCCTCCAGCCTGAGCCCATATGGGTGAAGGTATCACACCCCACCCCCCCACACACACACACCACAAGGCCCTGGTCTGCTGCAGACATCAGAAGTGTTTAATAAAATCAGAGTGTGGTGGAGGAGAATCAGGAACTCTGTTAAGAATTCAGCGTGAACTCAAATAAATAATATCAGAGATGAAAAAGTAGAAGTAACAACAGAAATACAAAGAATCATAAGAGACTACTATGAATAATTAAATGCCAACCAATAGGACAACTGAGAGAAATGAATAAATTCCTAGAAACATACAATATTCCGAATCTGTGTCATGATGAAATCTGTGTCATGATGAAACAGACTAATTACTAGTAAGGATTAAATCGGTAATCAAAATCTTCCCAACAAACAAAAGTGCAGAACCAGATGGATTCACTGGTGAATTCTACCAAACATTCAAAGAAGAATTTAAACCAATCCTTCTCAAACTCCTCCAAAAAATACAAGAGGAGGGAACTCTTCCAAACTCATTTTATGAGGTCTATGTTACCTTGATACCAAAACAAGACAACGATGTCACAGGAAGAGAAAATTATAGGCCAATATCCCTGATGAACATAGATTTAAAAAAATCTTCAACAAAATATTAGCAAACTTAATTCAACAATATATTAAAAGGATCCTATACCATGATCAAATGGGACTTATTCCAGGAATAAAAGGATGCTTCAACGTATAACTTAATCAGTGTGATACATTACATTAACAAAATGAAGTGTAACAATCATATGATCATCACAATGGATGCAGAAAAAAACATTTGACAAAATTCAACATCCATTTATGATAAAAACTCTCAACAAAATATGTATAGAGGGAACATACCTCAATATAATAAAGGCCATACACGACAAGCCCACAGTTAACATCACACTTAAAGGTGAAAAGTTAAAATCTTTTCCTCTAAGATCAAGAACAACACATGGATGTCCACTCTTACCACTTTTATTCAGCATAGTATTAGAAGTCCTAGCCAGGGCAATTAGGCAAGAAAAAGAAATAAAAGTCATCCAGTTTTGAAAGGAAAGAGTAAAACTGTAACTATTTGCAGATGATATGATATTTTACACAGAAACCCTTAAAGACACCACCAGAAAAAACCTAATAGATGAATTCAGTAGAGTTGCAGGATACAAAATCGATATGCAGAAATCTGTTGCATTTCCATACACTAATAAGCTATCAGAAAGAGAAATTAAGAAAACAATCCTACTACAATTGGATCAAAATGAATAAAATACCAAGGAATAAATTTAGCCAAGGAGGTAAAACTTCTGTATACTGAACACTGTAAGACATTGATGAAAGAAATTGAGGAAGACAACAAATAAATGGAAAAACATCACGTGCTTATGGATTGGAGGAACTAATATTGTTCAGATGTCCATACTACCCGAAGCAATCTAAAGATTCAATGCAATTCCTATTGAAATTCCAGTGACATTTTTTATGGAAAAAAATAATACAACCCTAAAATCTGTATGGAACCACAAAAAGACCCTGAATACTCAAAGCAAGCCTGAGAAATAAGAACAAACCTGGAGGCATCATGCTCCGTGATTAGGAACTATATTACAAAGCTATTTTAATCACAACAGTACTGGCACAAAAACAGACATACAGATCAATAGAGCAGAATAGAGAGCCTAGAAGTAAACCCACTCACACATGGTGAATTAACTTATGACAAAGAAGCCAAGAATATGCAATGGGGAAAGGACAGTCTCTTCAATAAATGGTGTTGGGAAAACTGGACAGCCACACGCAAGTAAAACTGGACCACTATCTTACATTATACACAAAAATTAACTCAAATTAGATTAAAGACTTGAATGTAAGACCTGAAACCATAAAATTCCTACAAGAAAACACAGGCAGTAAGCTCCTTGACATCTGTCTTGGCAATAAGTTTGGGATTTGACACCAAAAGCAAAGACAACAACAACAAAAATAAACAAATGGGTCTACATCAAACTCAAAAGCTTCTGCACAGCCAGAGAAACCATCGACAAAATGGAAAGGCAACTACCAAATGGGAGAAAATATTTGCCAATTATGTAACTGATGAGGAGTTAATATCCAAAATATATAAAGAACACATACAACTCAATAGCAAAAAAACCCAATCTGATTAAAAAATGGGCAGAAGAGCTGAATACACATTTTTGCAAAGAAGACATAGAGATGGCCAACAGGTACTTGAAAAGATGTACAAGATCACTCATCATCAGGGAAATGCAAATCAAAACCACAATGAGATCTCACCTCAACCTGTTGGAATGGCTGTTATTAAAAAGACAAGAAATAGCAATTGTCGGTGAGGACGTGGAGAAAGGGAACCCTTGTGCAGTATTGATAGAAATGTAAATTCATGCAGCCACTGTGCAAAATAGTGTGGAGGGTCCTCAAAAAATTAAAAATAGAAATAACATATGATTCAGCAATTCCAGTTCTGGGTATTTATCCAACAAAACCAAAGTAACAAAACCAAACAGTAACAAAAACATGTGTATCCTCGGATGTTCATTGTGGCATTATTTACAAAAGCCAAGATCTGGAAATAACCTAAGTGTTCATCAATGGAAGAATGGATAAAGAAATGGTGGTGTGGTGTGTGTGTGTGTGTGTGTGTGTGTGTGTGTGTGTATCATGGAATATTATTCGGCCATATAAAAAAATAAAATCTTGCCATTTACAACAACACGGATGGACCTTGAGGGCATTATGCTAAGTGAAATAAGTCAGACAGAGAAAACAAATATTGTATGATATCACTTATATGTGGACTCTTAAAAACAAAACAAAACAAACTCAAAGACACAGAGAACATGTTGGTAGTTGCCAGAAGCTGGGGGAAGGTGGCGTGAAATGGTTGAAGGGAATCAAAACGTATGAACTTGAGTTATAAAATAAATAAGTCATGGGGGAAAAAGTAATTCACCATGAAAGTGATTTAATGAGAAAATAAAATAAGTGTAGTTTATTAATCTTGGTTGTATTTCGCAGGCATCCTGTGAGCCAATATTTGTACAAGAGGTCACAAAAAATATTTCACCACCACCTGTTACCTTTGTGACCTTAGACAAGCTTTTGGAGCTTTTAAAGCCTTATCTGTAAGATGGGGATCATCATGCCTCCCTCAATGGGTTGTGAGATTCAGACAATATGCTCAGCAAGTGGTAAGAACACAATAAATGAATAATCATAGCATTAAAAATTTCTTAAAATACACACAGGTAAACATCTGCATTACAAAAACAATATTTCTAAATGGTTTTATCCTATAGCGTTCCTTCAAAAAACCATTATTAACAGCCAACTTTGTATGAGATATTCTGAGGAATTCAAAGAAATCTCTCTTGCTCTTAATCCATTTGTCCTGTTTAAAGATCATAAGGACGTAAATGGTTACAAATCAAGGGATTTGTGGCTAAGTGCCCCAGAAGTAGTGTGTGGGTGGGGAGGGGGACTCCAAGCAGAGAGTTTACTGAATACTGAATGGAGGAGAAGGCTTCGGGAGCGAGGGTGTCCCTGACTACCAGGTACCAAACTACACAGTTTCATTTCTCAAACAGCCACTTCCATAAAATTTTCCATCAAATGCACGGACCATAGAGCTGTTCTGAGCGGCGCAGCACAAAGAGTAAAGTGAAAGCAGTATCACATCGCAGCATTTCCAGAACATACTTTCTCATTACCTTATTTGTGTTTCGGTAAAGAATGTGGTGAATAAAAGCACCATTCTCTTCACCAATACTCGAGAATTGCTTGATATTTTAGAAGTCTTCCTTTTAAAATATACAGGTAAAACACTGAATAACTAGACTATAGGTAACTGGAACCCTCATTAACTGGAGATCTCCCTCTTTTGGGGAAAAAAGGGTAACAAATGTAGGAAAACACACGAATTTCATTAATTTTTTAAAAAGTTATATTGGCACATGGATTCCACCCAAGCCTCCATACATTCAGCACTGTAAAATGAGGATGCATGTTCAGAATGATGACTCTGAGGCATTATGCGCACCCCAACATCAAAGAAAGACTCATTTCATGTACTATACTGCAATTTTTAAGGTAAGATATCAGCTTGCAATATACATATATTTTTAATTTCAACTTATGTTCCAGCTAAAGGGGCTTTCTGGTTAATCCTTACCCAAACTGAAAATTTAATTTAGCAGAACACCTCCCTCCTGAGGCATCCTGATTAATTGAGGGTTTATTGTATCTAACAGAAATGTTTCATATGTGATGTTCCCCTAAAGGCAGATTTCAAAATGGAAATTTGAGTAAAATCCTCTTAGCTTTTCTAAAGTTATGGAGCTCTCTTAAAAGTTTTCCTATCTAAAATGAATTCTTCCCTGCTGCTAATAATCACAAACAATTTAAAGTTTGATCATTTTTATATTTTGGAGCAAGCCGACTACAAGTTTGAAAGTTATACTGCATAGATCTATTACCACAGTAAGTACTCCTGGACAAAATGCATAGGACAGACTGGGCAGTGTGTGAGCACACTTCTCTTTAATTTTCTTTTTACCCTAAATCGTACCCAGCTTTATACTATCACCTCACCTGTTTTTCTTTTATTTAAACAATCAGATAATGCATCGCCGTTTCATGAAATCCAGATCATAATTCAGAGCTAGAAGCAGGAGAATTGCATTGACAAGACATAGGAAAAGTCTTTTTTTTTTTTTTTTTTTTTTTGGTTTGTATGAACCTTACTCTTTGTGATTTTTAAAAAAAAAAACTTAATCCTGCCATTTGCTGAGAGATAAATTTCCTGGGTTTCTAGCCTGTCCCCTCTCAAATCTGAAGAAGTAAGAGAAGGTACTTAGGAGTTTGGGTAAGAAATTACCATGCCATCTCCAGACTCCTGTTTCTGGCCCATCCCCCTCCGCTAATGTAGGTAAAATGAAATAGTGAAATCTGCAAGTCCACAGTATTTGTTTTGAAATTCTTACTGTGGGTTCGTAAAGGCCTCTTTTTAGGTCTCCTCACTAATACTCATAGTCCTCTGTTGCCTTTGGCAAACTCACGGAGGTGAGGAATTTCCATCCATCATTACAGATGTGTTAAGAGTCTGCTCATGCTGGGTACAGGAGACAAGGTGCTGGAGCTGCTGAGGAAAATCAGACTTGGTCCCTGCCCTCAGGGTGTTTCCATCCATGCTAAGATGGATGCTACAATTAAGGAGCAGTACGGGCCATTACCCCAGTGGAATATTCCGCATCCAGAGTACTGATAGCTACTCTTCTAGCCAAACGTCCCTGGAGGGCGGGAACTGTGACTAACTCATCTCTGTACCCTCCTATAGAACAATCTCTGTGTAGTAAGTTGGCAACAATGTGCATGAAATTTAAGTAAAGGGACAGAAACAGAACTGTTTATCCCTCACAAACCAGTTTACCCTGCTTTCCTATTGGTGATATTGGCACCATCATCTTCGCACGCATCCACATCCAAACCCTCAGGCTGTATTTGATGGCCCTTCTCCTTTGCCTCCCCACATCTGATCACTTGTCAATTCCTTGTGAGCCTTTCCCCTTAATTTCTCCTACACCACTGCCCATCCATAGACTCCACCTGAGTTTGGGTTATTACTTCTCTGAGTAATGCAAACGTATTACCGCTCTCCTTCCTCCAGGTGTTCTTGGTATGCACACCTAATGAGTTATCCTGCCGCCAAGCCTGGGTGATGCCCACACTTAACTACCGTAACTCCTTGGTCTTATCTCCTCTGGATCCTTGGCTGGCATCCTCTGCTCCATTGAGGCAACTGGGGGCAACAGGATTCCCTGTTCCGTGGAATCCTCCCACATTCCCCCTGTGTTCGGGGTTCTAAGTTCCCTCCACCGGGAATTTCCTCCCTGTCTCTAACTTTCAAAATCCTATAGTTTGTATCATTCAGGGGTTTGGGTAGTAGGAAGGGGAAGAGCCTCTGGCTACCTTAAGCAGAACAGGGATTTATGGGAAGGATATCAAGTAGCTTGCAGTGGGGCTGGAGGAGCTGGGAGAAGGGGCGAGAACCAAGCAGGTTAACATCTCTGTAAAGAAGCAAACTGAATCTCCTCTTCCTCTTCCCGTAAAAGCAAACTGAATCTCCTCTTCCTCTTCTCTACCACACTCTCCAGTTTCAAAGTCCTGAGTGAGAAGTTTCTACCAGTCAATCCCCGACCATTCATTCTTACAGGGCTTTTGGGAGGGAGGAGATGGAAAAGCTCACTCTGCTTCCCCTTAGGTCAGCTGGGGGCCACCCTACAACCAGAAAGGGGGCTGGCTGGAGGGCCACCAAAGTCTCTCAAGGTCCACTCCCAATGCCATCACCTTTCATAAAATCTAAAGACTCCTTTGACTCCCCGAACATATTTCACTTGGTGCTTTTCTTATCTAGTTTTATATTGGAGTTATTTGTGTCCTGGTCCTGTCCTTCCTCTGAGATTAAAATCTCAACTTATCCTTATTTCTCCTGAATTATCTCTCATAATGCCTTACAAATAGAAATATATCAGGTGTGTTTAATTAAATTGGACGTTGAAATAGAAGGTCATAGAAAAGCTGATATGAGTGTTTACCTTGTGCCAAACACACAGTTGAGACATGTTTACATTATCTCACTTATTCTCACAGCTTTTTGTAAGAGTAGTGTTACTTCTATTTGAGATCCAGAGAGGTTAAATGATCTCAAGTCATGGGCTTGTAGGCAGGCTGCAGGCCTCTGAAGCCTGACCCAACACCCTCAACCCTACCTTGGGTTTCCCATGAGTCCAATGAAGGGGCTCTGAATGGAACTCTGAAGGAAGAGGAGGGGGATGAGGAATTCCTTCCTGTGTCTGCACTATTGAGGTGTGACTATGTGGGGCACAGGGTGGGGAGCAGAGTGACTGGAGTAAATAGCTTATATTGGGACAGAGTCAACAATGAGATTGCTGTGGTAGGACTAAGTTTGAGAGACCTTTGAAAGATAAGTCTTAGGATTTAACATTGAATTGATTTGGGGGGAAAGGCTTACACCTTTTCTTTTTCTTTTTATTATAGAGAGAGAGAGAGGAAGGGAGAGGGAGAGAGAGAATCTTAATATGGCGGGGCTTGATCTCCCAACCCTGAGATCATTACCTGAGTCGAAATCAAGAGTCAGACGCTTAATCAACTGAGCCACCCAGGTGCCCCAGGTTTATACTTTTTCACTTTCAATATTTCATTATTGAAGACATTTCAATAGTAAAACAAACAGGGCATACTAATGGAGTGGAATGCAGAGAGATACATTTTCAGACAAAACATCAGCTTGAAAGAAATGTCTCCCCCATGTTGAATGGTGGCCCCAAAGATATGTTCATGTGGAACCTGTGAATGTGATCTTATTTGGAAAAAAGATCTTTGTAGCTGTTATAAGTAAGGATCTCAAGATGGGATCATCCTGGAATGTGGGGGGGAGGCCTCTAAATCCAATGGCAAGAGAGAAGGGGCCAGAACACACAGGGGATCGGGCCATGGGAAGACAGAGGCAGAGATTGGAGTGATGTTTCCACAAGTCAGGGCATGTCTGGAGCCACCAGAAGCTGGAAGAGACAGGGAAGGATTCTCCCCTAGAGCCTTCTGAGAGAGTATGCTGACACCTTGATTTCAGACTCTCGCCTCCAGAAGTCTGTGAGAATAAACTCCTGTGTTTTAAGCCATACAGTTTGAAGTAATTTATTAAGATAGTCCCAGGGAAACGAATATAGGCCTCTTAGGGCTCAGTTCCTCAACTTTCTCAGAAGCAAGCGCTCAAGTCTTCTGCTGTCAGAGAACTTTTGAGGAACTGTGGTGGGCAATGGGGAGCCATGGTTATTTCTTGATCAGGGGTGAGGCTAGATAGATGCAATTTTTAGGAAAACTACAGTGACACTGATATCCAGCATAAATTTGGGAGATGGGAGGAAGTGAGTGACAGGAGGCTAGTTGGAAGGTAATGGGTGTACTGGAAAAAACACGAATTTTGGAGTCAAGCATGTTCAGTTCTGACCCCAGTTCCTTCACTTACTGTTTCCATTTTTTCATGTGTATAATGAGGATAATACTATCATGTGTGAGTTACAGATTTTATATATATATATATATATAAAGAACTAAAAGAAGTTTCATAAGTATTATCAGTAATAATGTAAAAATTTGGAAGGTACCACTGGAAAGGAAAAAGAAGATACAAAGAGCTGTTTCAAGATCACCAGGACTCAGAATCATGAGGATTTAGACTGAGAGGGATCCCAAGGTCATCTAGGGCCCTCTCCTCACTGCCCTTGGGGAGAGCTTGGAAGAGGGAAGGAAGAAATGGAATTGCAGTGAAGTTTCTCCCGGGAGTTCAGATGCCTGGTGGATTCTTGGCCAAGCCTGAGACCGTGAAGGAGGAGCTACTTTGGGAAGGAGATAAATTTCATTCTGGACCTGGTGATATTGAAGAGATGATGAGCTGCCCAGAGAGACTGCCGACAAGCTGGGGAACTCTCTAAAGCTACAGATCTGGGAGTTAATCACTGAACATCCAGACTGGGAGCATACAAAAAATAAATAAATAAAAATGATCAACTCTCTTAAAAAAAAAAAGGCACATATCAGAATAAAAACAAAGGGCCAAATTCTGCTTCGGGAATATTACTGTTAGATGCTGGAAGGACAACATGCCCTATAAGGGACAGATGTGGAAAGGTCAGAAAGGTAGCTGTGTTAGATAAATGAAGATGACTGAATTTCAGGTAATAGCAGAAATGCCAGGTGCTTCTGAAAACTGCATAGGATAAAGATTAAGAAAGGGATGGGGCGCCTGGGTGGCTCAGTTGGTTAGGCGACTGCCTTCAGCTCAGGTCATGATCCTGGAGTCCCGGGATCGAGTCCCACATCGGGCTCCCTGCTCAGCAGGGAGTCTGCTTCTCCCTCTGACCCTCCTCCCTCTCATGCTCTCTGTCTCTCATTCTCTCTCTCACAAATAAATAAAATCTTTAAAATAAAAAAAAAAAAAAAAAAAGATTAAGAAAGGGACATTGGGTTTTAGATAGAGAATGTCCTTGGGGACTTTACCTTTGTAAAGGAAGGAAAAAGGAAGAGGAGTTCAAGAACCATGATTCAGTGGTGGTTTACAAAGCAGACAAGTTAAAAACTGGGTCAATGTTATTATATGTATTTTGGGTAAACTAATTTAAAATTGGGCCAGACCATTTATTATGATTCTGCTTTCCTTATTAGTAAGACAAAAGGAGGACTGAGGTATCTTTTCTCCCAAGGTCAAAGAGGAGGAGGCTATCCAGATTCCCTGATCTTGGACTCATTGCTGCTCAGTACACTGTACCTACTTCCAACTAGTGACCTACTGAGTGCTCCCTATAGCCAGGAAGGGTGCCAGGGACTGACATAGGAGCTAGGTAAATATGATCTCTCCATTTGTTAGATTTTAGATTGGTTAAGAAACACCTGTACAAGGTTCCACAGTCGAAAAAGCAGATGGTCAAACACTGTCCTGTGACTTCGAAGTTATACTGGTTCTGGTTACCCTACTTGGGTACTTCCTTTTGGGAACAAGGCAGGGGATGAATGATTCAGATGATATAGCCTTGTCGCCTTGGGTAAATTATTATTGCCTTAATAATAATGAGAAGCCAGGAGCCTAAGAAAGAATCTCATTAACATGGATCCAGGCTATTCCGTCAGGAAATCAGAATCATTTGAATAGTAGTATTTCCTTTTGGGAAGCCATATGGGAAGGAGACTGGAGAACAGACATCTGGATGCACGTGCCTGTTATAGGAAAACTTGTCTTTCCCCTTCGTCTTGGGTTTTAATCTTCCACATTTGTTTACAGGTAAGGCCCTGTGTGGCCAGGTGACTGGACCAGTCCCACTAGGAGTGGTAATTCCTTCGGGGGCCCACATTCTGGCAGCTCCTTCCAGGATTCTGCCTGGTGGGCGCGCTTGAGCTGGACAGCAGGCTTGGCAGGCGGCAGGGGCTGGGTTTCCTCTCTTCCTCTTAAGAAGTGCTTCCGACCAGAATGATGGAGTATGAAAGTGTCTGTTTGGGAAAGTAAATAGATACAAGGCAAATAAATTAAAATGCCCAGAAGCAATTACAGAAAGGAAGTGACATTTTTATGTAAGTCACTTTTCTGATGGACCACAGGCCTGCTTTGCCGAGAGTGCCGTGGGAATGCTTCCGGGAGGGGGCCGGTCGCCAAACAACTAGAGCGTCGTGATAAGAAAATCAAACAAAAAGAGGATGGAAAGGCCACCCAGCAGTCACTTGAGGCTGGAAGTTGCTGCCTTTATTTCCTCTCTCGTTGGCTCACCCCCATCGCTCCCCACGCCCCGAGCGGGCAGTTTGGGGAGCGGGGACCTCTCCTCCCCGTCGGCGCCGGCCCCGCGCACCCCCCTGGCGCCCGCCGTTCGGGAGCGCCTGGTCTCCGGGCCGTGGCCAAGGCCGGCCACGCTGCGGGCCCCGGCGCTGCCTGCGCGCCCCCAGGTGGGTGTCGGGCCCCCGCCCGGCGCGCGGGCCCGGGCCGGCCCCTGGGCGGTGTCGCGGCGCGGCCGGGGAGGAGCGGCGGGAGGAGGAGGAGGAGGAGGAAGCGCGCGGAGGAGGCGGGTGCAGCGCGCCGGGGGAGGGTCGCCGCCGCCGCCGCCGCCGCCGCCGCCGCGGGGATCGTCAGGCCGGAGCCGCGCGGCCGAGCGGGCGGCGGGGAGGGCTCGGCGGCGGGAGGCTCGCGGCGGCCGGGCCGGCGGGGTCCGCCCGGGCCGGCAGCGTCCGCCGAGCGGCGGGAGGAGGGAGCGGCGCAGACAAAGAGCGGCGCCTGGGCGGGCGCTGAGCGGCCGCCGCCCCGGGACCCGCGCCGCTGCCCTCCGGCGTCGGCGGGCGGCCCACGGCGAGGTAAGCGCTGCGCGCGGGCTCGGGGCGGGGGCCGCGAACTTGGGCCGCGCGGCGGAATTGGCACGCGCGCCCGGGTAGGGGCCGGGGGGGCCGGTGCCTTCGGCGCCCTGCCGGTGCCCTCGGCCCCGCCGCGGCCTGGCCCCCCGCGGCCGCGACTGCCCGGCACCTCCCGGCTCCGCACCTTCCAGCCCGCCTTCCGGGCTCCCTACCCCCCCCTCCGGGCCGGCGCTTGGGGGGGGGCGGGGGCGCCGGCGGCGGGCGGGTGGGCGGGCGCAGGGGGGCCTGAGCGGCGCGTTCCCGGGGCCAGGGACCCCCGGGCGCGTGGGGCGGGGGGGAGGCGGGGGGGACGGGGGGCGCCCGGCCTGCAGGCTGGCCGCGGCGGGCACGGAGCCGGGGGCCGGCGTGGGATCGTGCGGTGGCCGGGATCACCGTGGCGAGAGTCTCCGGGAAGAATAGCCCCGGTTCGCCCGGCCGCAGCGCGCGGACGCGGGAGGCAGAGCTCGGCCCGGAGAACTTAACTGTGTTTATGGCAACTATTTATGATCCCGCACAAAGCTGCTGTCACATCGCATAAAGGAGATCCTCGCCTGGGCGAGGGGCGCTTTGTGATGGGTTCCAGGCTCTGCGTCCTGTCCCAGATTTACATGACTCTCTTACAGCCACCTGAAAGAAAGTTTCTCACATCGCTCTGTCCTCTTGGTTTATTCAGGGCGATTTAACCACCAAGTGGTTCTGGAAGAATTCGGTGTGTGATTTTTAAGGCACTGGAGGTAACTCCCTTGTGAGCGCAGTTAGCGTGGCATTGTGTGGAGGTATCTAATTTGCAAAACGCTTTAATTTGTAGACAATAAGGATCGCCCTGGAAGGTCTGCGCGGGATGCGGGGGGGGGGGAGTGGGGCTGGGGGGGTGGGGAGGTCATTGACTGATGAACCTCAGGCACCTGACTTTAGCATTGTAACAGCTTCAGGGACAAAGCAGGAACGAGTATAGTGGGCCTCTGTCACTTCAGACAATTCCGGTTGGCGGTTTCCCCTTTATTTGGTTTTGTTTATTTTGCCAACAGGTTTAAGGTTGAATCTGCCAAGTTTGTGTCTGCATAATGGGATGAGCAGGCCCCAGTGCTGGGCCCCAGCAACCTAAAAATCTTGCAGGCCCCCTCGTTCCATTGGCCCAAACAGAAACTGAACCACAGAGGCCAGTGGGCATTGGCTTAGCCCAGGACCTGCAGGTAGGAGAGGCCCTTCCTGGTTCAGGCCCAGCCCTGGCTTCTCCTGGCTTCTGGGAAGGGATTTGGGTAGGAATGAGAGTAATTCGGGTGTGTTTCATACCATTTCATTTGATATTGTTAGCCCCAGTGCTTTTCAAGTCTTAAAATGAATGGAACTGAAATTAACCAGGGCTACTTTAACTTATCAAAACAGATGGAAACTTTGCTTCCCAACACTCTCCTGATGAACTTACCAGGTGTTCCTAGATAGGTGGGTAAATTAACAGGATTCAAGCATGTGCGGCGTTTATATGTATAGAAAGAGAATGGTGGTATTTAGTGGATGCATGGAGAGGAAATGGGTTTAACTGGGAGGTGGGGCTGCTGATGTAGGTGTTTGGAACAGGGATTTCCCAAGAAATAGGTGTTAACCGTGCTGGTGAAGCAGTGACCAACAAGGGAAAATCCTACCTTAATTATTTCTTCCCCTGAGGTTGGTTAGATGTACTTTTGATGGGAGAAAAAGGCCGGATGTTTGTGGTCTTCTGGCTGCAGCGACTTGGAGGCTGAAATTGAGAAGTTTAAGCAGTGCGGAGCTTGTGGAGGTGCTTGACTCTGTTTGCTGTCCGGTAGGCCTCACCTGGGCTCAGAGCTTCTCAGCTGCTACCTAAACACACCACGGTATTGATCATGGAATTTAGGATGAAATTGGGTGGCAGATCACCACCGGTAGAACTGACCGCTCCATCACCCACCTCTGCCCACTTGTGGAGAAATGGGCCATTTATGTATGTATGTATGTATGTTCTATTTGTAAGTAATCTCTACACCCAATGTGCGGCTGGAACTCACAACCCCGAGATCAGAAGTCCCATGCTGTGCCAACTGAGCCAGCCAGGTGCCCCTAAACTGACCCCTTTTAAATGGGTGGGGCTTGTGTAAGGCACATTTCTAATAGCTGTGCTCAGTTCCCAGGCTTTGAGTTTTGCTTTATTACATGCTATATGCTTAAATTCTCTTCTTCCCTGAAATCTGTGACCCTGCCCTGTCATTTGCATTTGGGGATTATTGAGGTTTTCCAACCAACAGCAGATCTTAATGTACATAGTATTTGAGAAAGGCATTATCATCCATATTAAATACACCGGAAATCTTCCTTACGTGCGCACAAACTCAATAACCTTTTGAAATACCCTAAAGACTCCCTGATTGCCTGGAATAACCTAGAGTCCTTTACTTGATAAGTTGCATTAGCTTAATTTGCCCTGGCTAAATGAGGCTGTGTTGCTCTCTGGGATACACATGCTTCTAACAGCCCAGACTGACTTGCAGCGTGCGCTGGGGGGGGGTCTCGGGGACATGGTTCTCCATCATTCAGAATGAGGCTGGCTAGCTGAGGAGCTGAAAATTGCTTGCTGGATCTGCAGGGGAGGGCAGTGGACAATGTTTGGGAAAACTAGTAAGCTGAACTTTTTTTTCACAAATGAACTGGAAACTCCCCACGACTCACCCCAGAGGCTTAGGGAATTAGTTTTCCCATCCAGAGGGATAGCAAATGGCGCTTCCAAATTGTTTCTCTTTCTTCAGATGAGTGATGGAAACCCTTCATGGCATGTTTTCAAAGGGCCTACGCTAAAAAAATGCTATCATGTATGTTGTTAAATGCTTGAGTTCAGACAACTTAGAAGGAGGTCAAGACAGCCTTTAAGCAGTTATCAAAAGTATGCAGCTAAAGTAAAAATAGTTTCCTATTTCTTTAGGCCACTTTAGTAACACAGTTTTAAAAATTAGACTGTTCTTTCTTTTCCTGCATTTTACTTTGAACAGATCCCAAAGTATGTCTATTTCTGAAGGTGTAATCAACATTAGCAAGTTATAACCCACCCCCCCCACGCCCCGAACACGTGCGCACACACACGTTACGATCTGCCCTATGGTTTCTTGTGTTCATACCTTATACACATGGTTCCCAGCAAATACTGACTAAACACATGAATATTGAGTTCTGAGTCTGTCGAGTTATTAGGGCTCTAGGTTCCCACTGAGATGTGAGTAATAAAAGATCTCCAGGATCTTTGTACATCTGCTCAGAACCTGTGACATTGTGGAAGGTTTTGGCCCCAGGATGTCCAGACAATGGGTGAATTTGGCCTGGTGGCCTCTCTAGTTGGTAAATTCTTGGTCAAATGAATCATTTCTAGTCCTGCAGCTAAACTTAAAAAACAAAACAAAACAAACAAAAAGCAAAACAAAAAACAAACCCAGTTGCATTACCACCTGGAGGTTTGGCTCCATATGCTTTTCAGTGGATTGTGTGTGCCAACGTGAACTGGAAACTCGGGGTGAAGCCTTTGTTATCCTGGCTTGGTCGTTGGCTCCACCTTACTTTTTTGTCCCCTTTGTATTTTTCATGTTTTTAAGAGAAGAAGCTTCAAGTACATTCCGAATTGAAATATTGCAGTTTCCTCTTGATAGTTTTGCTGGTCAGTGGTTAATGAAGATCCAAAGTGCCATAGGCAGATAGAAATAATTGGTGTTAATACTTGTATGTTAATTTATAGTTTACAAATTGCTTTCCACATGTGCCATCCTGTTTCATATTTGAAATAACACGGTAAAATGGGCTCTGGCCCTTATTTCTGTGTGAGGAGACTAGAGCTCAGGGCCAGTACCAAGGAGGACAGAGCTTGAACTTGAGGGTAAGTCCGTCCTGTTGGAGAGCCCTGTGGCCCTTAGCTGTGTGGCTAAGCAGGCAGTAGCTGGGGAACCCCAGAAGGGTGCTGGATAGATGTTTCTGTAAGGCTGCTGATCTGCTAGCACGTCGCACTAAGGATGCAGAGCATGACAGACCTTGCGTGGATGCCTTTGCCGTGTGGCAGGTGGGAGCAGATAGCGGTGGGAGCAGAGTCTCTGTGTGAGTAGACTCTTTGAAGGTGAGCCATTTCAGGGCATACCGTTTCAGTGAGCAGTTTGAGTTAAACTTTTGTCCTCGATTCATTGCTAGGAGCCAGCATTACCCTGGAAAGCGTCTGCAAGTTGAAGTGTGCTTGTTCTTGCTTACTGTGTGTATCAGTCTGCTCTGGATGCCGTAACAGAACCGCACAGGCTGGGGGCACAACAGAAATTTATTTCTCACACGTCTGGAAGCTGGGAAGTCCGAGATCAAAGGGCAGGCCAAATCAGTCCTGGCTTGTGGAAGGGCACCTTCCAGCTGTGTCCTTGTGTGCCCTCTCTTTTCTGCCCACAGAATGACTCCGCCCCGTACCCTGAACCACTGCAGTCATCGGTGGCTGGACCCTGAATGGCACTTTGCTAACTGTGGTAACAGTACCGAAGTTTATAATCACCTTCGTTTCAAAGACTTCTGTCCATTGGAGTTGATTCCCTGTTACCCCTTATACCGGTGGCGTCATGCATACCTCTAGCCCTGCACCTCAGAACTGTGCATGCCCCTGTGGGAGGAGGAGAGCGTGGGTCATGCATACCTCTAGCCCTGCACCTCAGAACTGTGCATGCCCCTGTGGGAGGAGGAGAGCGTGGGTCATGCATACCTCTAGCCCTGCACCTCAGAACTGTGCATGCCCCTGTGGGAGGAGGAGAGCGTGGGTCATGCATACCTCTAGCCGTGCACCTCAGAACTGTGCATGCCCCTGTGGGAGGAGGAGAGCGTGGGTGCAGAACGTCCTGTGTGTCTGCTCTCCTGTGGCGTGTGTCCCTGCAGATACCCTTTGAACCAATTATCAAGAGCAGTGCTGTTCTGTTGAAATCTACTGCGGGCCACAGATGGGAGCCACGGACATAATTTTCAATGTAGCCACGTTAAAAATGTTAAAAATTATGTAAATTTTGTAAAATTATGTAAAAATGTAAAAAAAAAATCAATTTTTATAATATTTTTTATTTTACCCAAGAGATCTAAAATATTTTTATTTCTACATGTAATCAGTGTAAAGCCTTATAAGTGAGATAATTTACATTGTTTTCTTTGTGTGCAGTCTTTGAAATCGGGCATGTATTCTGCATTGAGGGCACATCACGTTCCTTCTTTCTTTGGAGTGGCCAGGAGCCCCGTGAGGCTAGTGACTGCCATATTGCGGAGTGCAGGTGGATAGACTTCTCATGATTGCCGCTTCCTTTATTCTGTACGTTCTAAAATTGAGATAGCTAAAAAGACAGAGTGGAACAAGTTAGAATAATAGTAATGGCAATTATTATTATTCCTGAGTGGGAAAGGTGTAATCTGGGTGGTTATAGGGAATAATGTGGTATCTCATGCACTCAATTTTAGAGTACTAAAGTCAGATTTGATTACATGTAATTAAAATACTTTGTATATTTTACAAAGATTTTGAAATGTGTTTTGGATTCTAGAGGTTAAATTATCAATTTGAAATAACTTTTGGGTATTAGGATTCAACATATTTCTGATGGATGTTAAGTACTTGATTTATAAGTACAAAAGCTAAAATCGTATTTTCTTTAGTGATTAGTTTATCCATGAACACACACAGACACACACACAATCACACACTGCAATTACTGTTCTAAGCACTTCATACAAAGTAGTAACTCCTTGAATCCTCTCAAAAGTGTCAAGACACTTCCTGTTTTTATCCTCATAGATAAGGGTACAGAGAAATAGCAGGTTACCTTGCTGAAGTTTCCATCGCTAGCAAACAGCAGGTCTGGAACTCAAACTCAGGCTGACTTTGGGGTCTCTGCTCTTATCCATGAAGCTAGGCCACCATCTCTTCATTAAGATGTATCTGAAAATATGTAAACAGAACCATAAGCTTTTATTAGGTATAAGATTTGAGAAACATTGATGGAAAACCATCGATAAAGAGTGGAGCTTGGATATTGGTTCATTCTGGAACTTCCTTCATCAGCCAAGCAGTGGAGGAAGCCCCGAGCTTGGGAAGGACGTAACGAATAGTTAGAGCCTCCGCTCTCATGGCTGGGGAAGGTTAGCTGTGCAGGGTCACAGGGGATCATGACTGAGCACCCTTGGCCTTGCTTCTCCTCCTAGCCTCTCCTTGCCGTGTCCTGTAGGCTGGTGCTCCTCAAGTGGGCAAACTCGCCAGCTCTGAGATGGGCATCAGCATCCCTGGAGGGCTGGCCTTAAAACTCAGGTGGCTGGACCCACCGCAGAGGGTCTGACACAAAGGTCTGGAGTGAGGATGCCCTTTTCTGCTCAGTTCTTAGGTGACTCTATTTGTTACGTCCTTCCCCAGCTCGGGGCTTCCTCCACTGCTTGGCTGACAAAAGAAGGTCCAGAATGAACCAGGTGACCTGTGTTGGGATGGGCGCCTCACATTGAGAACCAGCACGGTGGGGTTTGTAATAGGACACCTGTGAGTGGGGGGAGTGAGGGGGTGAGTGAGGAGGTTTCTGCATTGGGTAGTAACAGCATTATAATTCGAGAGTGGCCTGCAAGCCTGCCTCTAGGCACTGTGGTGCAGGTCTGTGCACCTGGTCCCTTCATATGTGGCTGTGTGGTGGGTCTGGGGACTGAGGAGGGACCTGACGATTCTCTTGCTCCTCCACCTAGCTCCTGAGCCCTTGTATTGTTGGGATGCCTTTTGGGAGGCCATTGTCAGCTGCAGCTGTTTCTTCTTAATGAGTTCCTGTGTAGTAAAGAGAAGGTAGGTAGGGAGGTGCTTGGAGCCCTGGAGCCCAGCACACCAAATCCTCTTCTTAGGGGCTGTCAGAGCGTTGGCTGGCCTTCTAGTGGGTAGAACCGAGATAGAACCAAGAGTCTGGTGTCTCTGTTGGGGGAGGCGTCTGTATGTCTGTCCCAAGACCCGGGAACACAGTGGTTTCGGATGGACTACACCTTGGGCAGCTTCTCTGAATTCACAGGCTTAGATTTGCCGTCAGGCCGTTTCTCCTGTGGCCAGCTCTGTATGTAGCATGTTCCAGGAGGAGTAGCGGCAAAGATTTATTTACTTAAACAAGCTTAATAATTCTCCCAGCAGCTGTGGGGGTGGCCGACTGGTAAGAAATGTTACAAGAAGCTGAGGTCACAGTGAGATGCCTAGAAAGTGCCAGTGGCTGTCTTATCAGACAAAGCCCATCAGTGTCGACATCGATTTTCCTTAGAGGATGTGCCTCAGTTTAATATCTTATGAATTTTGGCTAAATATTTAAGGACGTCTGCAAGTCAACAAATATTTTAATTATGTCACTTACGAGTCGGGCTGCAGAAGAGAAGAGCAGAGTGTTTGGCAGCCGTGTCCATTTTAAGGACGATCACTTTAAAAGCTTGTTTCCCTGTTTGCAAGTCTATTGGTGTTGGGTGGGGGTGACGGGGAGAGGTCTGAATGGGTGATAAACAGCCCTCTTACTGCTCTGAGTGAGGGAAGCCAGCTTGGGGACATTGCCATTAAAAACTGCAAACTGCTTGAGAATTTTTAAGAGATCAAGAAATAAGGGATTCAGGGAGTTATTTTAGAGACAGTTTCAGGAGATTTGATATAGGTGAAAAGTGAATTTTCATCAAACCACTTAAAAAAAAAACCTATTTAGGAATAGAGTCTGGCAAGGCAGATAGAAAAGTAGATTTTTCTTTACATTCTCTTGGTTCTCCCCTCCGTGTTTCACCTTTGCATGTGACTGACTTAATGTACACCGCCATCCTGACCCTTTATCTTCAAGTCTGTTTTCCATCTGTCTCCATACCTGCCCTCTGATGGTTTTTTCCTTTATATGCTTCCGGTATGGCCTTCCTGGGCCATCCCTAGCTTGTAGTTCGAAGCTGCCCCCGCTACCCCTTTATTAAGCCCTCTGTCCTGCTTTAGTGCCTTCCCCTACTTTTCTTAGTTGGTCTGTTTTATATGGTTCAGGAGATAAGACCCAGTGGCGACTGTAAACAAACATTGCCATTATCCTCTAAAAAAGAAAAAGGGGAGTGGGGATCACACACACTAGCCTGTCATAATTTCCATTTCAGAGCATGCCTGGGTGGAACCGAAGCTCACTTATGTATCACAGGTGAACGCTCAGGTGTTGAATACATCGAGGCTTAAACTTGATTGTGCCAGCACTCAGCGCTGGTCACGAAAGCTGATTCCATCTGCCAACAAAGAGAGGCAGCTCCTCTTTTCCTCGGTGTGTCAGGCTGGTGAGGGCTACATGATGAAGGAAGAAGGTATGTTTTCAACATAATGCACATTAGTACGTGTAAATTCCCATCCATTTTCAGATCTTACTGGCTGTTAGGTGTGGATTGAGAAATAAAAGCCATGCACTTTTGCAAATAGAGAAATACCTTTTTTTAATTGTTAGTATTTTAAAAAACTTCATTGAGACTTGAATCTCCAGTCCTATATATAGGTGAGTGGTTCTCACCTGGGGGTGATTTTGCCCATGTGGACATTTGGCAATGTCTGGAGACATTTTTGAATTATCTTGACTGGGGAGCGCTCCTGGTGTCTCGTGAGTAGAGGCCAGGAGTGTGCTAACCATCCTACAACATAACAGAACAGCCCCCATCACAGAAAATTAACTGGCCCAGAATTTCAGTATTTCAGCAACCTTGATGTCAGTGAATGCTTCTCTACTTGACTTAAACCCTTAAATTAGTGGCACATGTATTTTTTCACACAGTTGTCCATATGGAGATCATTTTTTTCATCCATGTCTATAAACATGAAAAATATCTATTTAGAGAGTTAGACACTATTTATTCATCTTAGTAGTTATATAAAGGGGAAACCTACTTGAATATAACTGACTTAACCACGGTTTATCTGTAATACTGTTTGTGGTAAAATATGGCATACATTGCTTTTCAAATTTTCTACTTCTACATATTTGGACTATATAAGTATAAAATGTTGATTTTTTAGGAAACATTTTGAAATCTGGCTGAGCTGTGATAAAAACATACTCCCCTTAGAATGTCCACTTACAAGAAAATAATGGGGTCCCTTCTCAACTGCATTTATTTATTTGAGAGAGAGAGAGAGAGAGAGATTGAGAGAGAATCTCAAGCAGACTCGCTGCTGAGCACGGAGCCCAACGATGGGCTCAATCTCAGGACCCTGAGACCATGACCTGAGCCGAAACTAAGAGTTGGCCGCTTCACCGACTGAGCCACCCAGGTTCCCCCTCAATTGCTTTTAATAAGTAATCAGTTTTCAGAGGTTGGTCCACTCAAAATCTGTTTACATAGCTCAGAATCCTTTCAGTTGGTGACTGTCCATAGGAAAAAAAGTTTTTTTGTTGTTGTTATTACCAAAGTTCATAAGATTCTAGGTTCAACCTGATAATCTTTGAGCTGGTCACATCTGTTAGCTTTCAAATGTTTCACTCTCATCTTCATATAGCTCTGAAAAATAAACTCTTCAGGGGAGAGCGAATGAAAATACCACAAATTAGACCTTATCCAGGGAAACGGAAAGAGAAAATTATAATTTGGCTGTTAGTCTCTGTCTAGGTTAGTGGCCGAGCTGCCTATTAGCTAGCCTGGAATATGATGTTGATGTCCATACTTTTTTTTCTTTAGACTGAGGCTCCCACTTGACAAAGTCTGATAATCCCAGGAATTAAGAGGCCTGTCAATTAGAAATTTCCCTGGCTTTATCTAGATCTATTTTGTATAAATCACTTCCTGTTATACTGCTCTTCCTTTTTACTTTGTTGCTTATCTTCTTCCTGTTCAGTTATGGGGATAAACACAAAATCAGCACTTTTTAAGTTTTTGAATTTCTCTTGGTGAAGATCGTTAAAAGTACAATGAGTCTTTTCTTTTCCAAAATGCTCCCATCCTCAGTGGACTGAGAAGGACCTCTGAAAAGTCACTAGTAACTCTTTGGACAGAAAACATTCTAGCTATGGGCTCTAAAACAATGTAACATATCTAATTGTTCTTTGCCCAGGCTCGGTATCATTTGATTCTTCCAGCTTGGGTGGAGGGAGGCAAATAATGTCACTAAGCCACTGTGTAAATGAGGAAAGTGCGGGTTACGGGGCAGTGACTGGCCCCCAGGGGTCTCGTTGTGAGTGGCCGAGAGAAGCCCCCCCCCCAGGCCCACGCTCTCAGCAGTGCAGTGGGTCTGGGGTGTGTGTGAGCTGCTCGAATCTGGAGCTGCGGACCCTGGATTTCCTTCAGGCTTTGTCATGTATGTCTCCTCCCTCAAAATAAAATGTTGGCCTTTAAGCAGTGACTTCTTGACTTTTAATTATAATAGGAGCTGGAATAACACTGTATCATCCTGAACTTCATTAAGAGCTAGTCTAGCTTTGAACTGCAAAAATATTGCTTCCTTTAGGCTTCTTTCCACCTGCTGCTAATTTGGCTCAGGTTGTGCAGTGAATCCGTAACCTCCCAACCTCTGTTTGTCGTCTGTGAAACAAGGCTCTAGTGCTCCTGTTTTTGAAGACCTTGTACAGGCCTGCTGTTCCCTGTTTAAAAATTTGAACCTTACCACGCCTTTTCAGACGTTTCTTCCAAAGGAGGGTGGCATGAGCTGACTTCTGTGGTCAGTTTTGTTGCTCTTCCTTTCTTTGTGAATCGGGTTTGAGGACCGCAAAGGCACGTGTGTGCAGGTGTGGAAAAGGCTGCGTTATTCATCCCGATCTGACCTACAGATTGGACTGCTGGCCCCAGTTTCGCTTAGCTACATTGTCACACACCTCGCCCTTTCGTGCCAGGTGCTCTGGATACAAGAGCCCGCCCTCAGGGAGCTTCTGAGCCAGTGGGAGATGGCTTCACGGGTTCCCACTCAGCTCTCGTCCCAGCTAACTAGTCTATAAAATGACTGTTTGTCACCTCTGTGTGGAGTCCTGGAGGGGCTACAAGGAAAGATGCAGGGGAAGTCCCCAAGGCCAGGCAGACCTCATTGCAAGTATTCCAGGGAAGGATAAAGTTTTCTTTGAGATCTTCAGGAACTCTTCGTTCTGCAGGCGGCCCCAGGGACCGTGGCATGCGGGCAGAGCAGAGATGGTCCCACTTGCCAGTTGTCGATCTCTGTCACCACCACAGCTGGGCCAGCATGCCGTTCCCACTTCCCAGGACGGCCACTGTTCTCGCAGGGCCTGCTGGCTGAGGCGCAGGCCGTCCGTGTGCTTAGAATGAACACTTGATTTGGGGGGTCAGCTAGTCCATAATTTTCAGAGAATGTGAACTCTACTTATATGTGGTTTATTTGCCTGAGACTTTTAGCTCTTAAAAATTGGTAAAGCTACTTTTCGGTGCTTTTAAAGGAATGTTGGCGTGGGGTAGCACGCTATACTTCCTTACTCATTTTTTTTTTTTAATTGATAATGGCATAAATGCATTGTGCCATTACATTTTAATCTAGAAAAGATTTATTTAGTCAAATTATTATTTCGCTTGGGTTAGTAATGAATATTATAAACCACTCCTGGCCAGACATTTCCCAGGCTTATTTTGTATCCTACTGATAGTCTAGTTTGAAGTGTGTCTCCTTTGAAACTTGAACTCTTTCTTACTTCGTTATAGATGTTCTTTTGTATATTTTAAATGCAGTGTTTCAGGTTGTTGACTTCTGCTTTATCTCGTACCCGAATCATTGTGCCATTTGACAGCATGTTGGTATGAAACTAATTTCTAAAGGTGGGCTGATTGGGCATTTCTGTTCTAGTTCTGGTTAGCATATGGAAATAACTTAATGCTGGCATTCCAAACAATTAAAACCATAATCAGTGATTTGTCTTCCATTTCATACGGAACCAGTTTACATTTCACTTTTGATGATGTGGATTAGTGGAAAATAGTTTTTATGTTATTCTGTAATTAATTTGTGATACACTGTAATTAATGCTTAGTGCTCAAATTAACTTAATTTGAGAATAATGAGAGTGTAACTTGAGATATGAGTTATGTGATGCACTTTTAAAGATTGCTTAGAATACATTGATTCCTGGCTCTTGGGGGCCTGAGTAGCAGAGAATTTAATGTATGTTCAATTAGTTGGTTCTGGATCTCATTCAAGGGAGGAAGTTTTTTGTTGTTGTTTACAAACTTATGTAGTCTATTATCTTACATATTCAAGTACATATAGTGTGCTCTCTGAAGAACAGCACAAAAATTGTACTGAGTTCCAACCATGTAATAATCTTATTTTATTGTGTTAAGCTAATTGGGTACGTTTATCTCCTTTTGTTCGTTCCGGTTTTTACCCACTTGTCCAAAGTACAGTTTGTAATTCTTGAAAGTCGTCCATGTTTTGCTTTGCATATATGTATTTATGTATAGTACATATATATTTTTAAATAAACCTCTAATTTGAGAAGTTTTAATAATTTTTTAAAGCTTTAAAAAGTTTATTTATCTGTATACCCAACGTGGGGCTCGAACTCACAGCCTTGATATCAAGAGTCACATGCTCTTCCAACTGAGCCGACCAGGTGCCCCTAATTTTAGAATAGTTTTAGATTTACAAAAAAATTCTAAAGATCATATTGGTACATTATTGTTAACTAAAGTCCATACTTGACTTGGATTTTCTTTTTTTTTTTTTTTTAAAGATTTTTATTTATTTATTTGCCAGAGAGAGAGAGAGAGTGAGAGGGGGAACACAAGCAGGGGGAGTGGGAGAGGGAGAAGCAGGCTTCCCGCTGAGCAGGGAGCCTGGTGCGGGGCTCGATCCCAGGACCCTGGGATCATGACCTGAGCCAAAGGCAGATGCTTAATGACTGAGTCACCCAGGTGCCCCTGGATTTTCTTAACTCTTACCTAATGTCCTTTTTCTGGATCCCACCCAGAATTCCACATGACCCTTAGTCCTCATGTCTCTTGAGGTTCCTCTTGGCTGTGACAGTTTCTCAGGCTCTTCTTGGTTCGATGACCTGTACAGTTTTGAGAAATACCAATCAGGTGTTTTGTGGAACATTCCTCAGTTGGGATTTGTCGGCTGTTTTTCTTATGATTAGACTGGAGTTACAGGTTTCGGGGAGGAAGATCATGGAGGTCAGAGGTCAAGTGCCATTTTCAGTGCCTTGTCTCAGTGGTACATACTGTCAATGTGACTTGGCACTGTTGCTCTTGACCTGGATCCCCTGGCTGAAGTGGTGTTTGCAGGCTTCCCCACTGTAAATTTAATTGGTTTTTCCACTGTCCATACTGTAGATTTTGGGAGGAAGTCACTTAAACAGCAGTTAAATTCTACCTCCTCAAGGAGGTGCATTTCCATTAGTTATTTGGAATTCTGCATGGGAGATTTATTCTCTCTGAGGGAGGAAGGTTTTCAGTGGTCGCAGGGGCATTGCGGCACTGCCCTTGGTGCTGTTCCAGGGGAGGGAAGATAGGAGCTGCCTTGTTTCTAGAACATGGTCCTGGGGCACGTATTAGGAACACAGATGCCTGGGGCCTGCTCTGGCCGCACTGCCTGAGTCTCCTGGGAAGCGCTGGTTTTGGAATTCTTCCTGTTGAACCAGTTGCCCCAGTGGTTCTGAAGCATTTTCAAGGTGGAGAACCACTGCTCTGTATTACCGTTTGAACCCTCTCTCCTGCCAGTAGCTTCTAGTCCCATGGCTTCCCTGCAGAGGGCCTCTGGCCTGATCACCCCCATGGTTTTAACCCCTTCTGGATAGCCTGTCTAAGTGGTTCACTTTGTAAACGCAAGGTCAGTCTTGCCTCAGTGTGAGGCCCTCAGAGCTCCAGCAGAGGGGAACTAGTGCAGTTACAAACCGTGGGCCCTGCAGGAAGGGTCAGCCTGGCCGCAGGAGGGCGGCCCTCAAATGCCCAGACCTGTCTGAAAAGGCTCTTGTCGTATGTGTGTGCCCATGAGAGCAAGCGAGGGACTGTGTGATGGTGGGGGTGGCCTGTGGACGCGGTCCAAGTTTGGGCAAATAAGAATGGCCAGCAGATGCTCATGGTCTCCTTGTGTGCCTGATGCCTCTCGCTATGCAGTGGCCATCTATCTCTTAGGCGATCCCTGATTGCAGGGGGAGGCAGTGGCCTGAAGTGGCTTCTCCTGTTGGAGGAGGTGCTTAGTGGGGAGGGAGCTCCTGCAGTAGACGCCGCCAGAGTCTGCTGCTGGTGGCCCTTCCTGCCTGCCCAGGTACTGTGATACAGCTCCGGGTGTGTGTATGAGCAGAGGTCTGGGCCCAGGTGGGAGTTGGCTCAGAAGCTGGCTTGGGGTGGGAGGGGCCCTGGGAGGGCCCTTTTTTCCCTAGCGACTGACCGAAGGTTCTAGAGAATCTTTCTCCAGAGTGAGAAGAGTGATTGACCTTTCTCTTGGGTGCAGAAAGGGTCAGAGTTAAGGCCAGGAGCCCATTCACTTTCCTTTTTATGCCTCCTCTCTCCCACAGCAGTGGTAGGATTTGAGGGTAGGGGGTGGAAGTCTTCCTTACTGTTCCGCTCCCCCCAGAGCAACACGGACCAGAGAGATTCAATTGTACTCATTCACACAAATATACTTTGTATTAGTGCATTTGTTTATTAAAATTGACTGGATAAGAGCATCTGCAGCAGCTTCTTTGAACATGATTTCCTTTTAAATCCATGCCTCTGTGTTCAACGTATAACTTATGGTTTCTGTTTTGACCTGCGGATTTCTAATTTTTAAGAAATCTTGTCATTTTTTCTAAATTTTTGTTTTGACCCAATTTTTGTGAGGTTTTGGCGGCCACGTGTAGAAGAATCACTCGAAATGAAAACGAGGACTCGCACTTTGTTGGAAAACATTTAAGGGCAGTATTTCTGCCCAATTGGCCAGTCTTGGGTTTTCTTTATAATACAGGAGATTTTTGAGAGCATAGTGTCCATATGTAAGAGTGGCATTGAACAAAGTGATCTCTGAAGCTTTTTTCCAGCTCTCAAGCTGGCAGAGGCCTTGCTCAAGGAAATGGGTCACACCTAGTAGGCAGAGCATCAGACTGGGGGCGGGGTCGAGGTCCTGGGATGCGCCACCACATCAGTAGGCTTTCCTGTTATTCTCAGCAACAAAAGAGCCCTCTGCTCCAAAAGGTCCCTCCAGCAGCCCCCTTGCCCCAAGTCTGGACTCCAGGGATTTGCTGAATCCGATGGCCTGGGGTCATGGCGTAATGTGAAGTTCCAAGTGACTCCCCAAAGTGGGAATCCTGACCCAGGGGCCCTGTTTGTGAGCGGATGGACTTTTGGGGGGGGGGGTGTCCAAGCACATGAGGTGGGGAAAACTTCTATTTTTATTTTCACTAGTTTTTAACTGAAATTTAGTATTTCCTTCCATTGCAAATGCAGATCACACAACCCTTGACATTCATGGTCCTCACAGAAATGACTGGGGTTCTCATAACTGCATCAGAGTGGTTGCAGATATGTTGAAATTCGAGCTACTCTAATCATTCCTTTGAAATTATGGTGGTTATTAGATCTGCCGCGACACCCTTTTGTTCAGTGAGTTAATAAAGTAGCACATAACTTACAATATCTCAAATGTGTTTTTTAAATAATATTTTAATAACTCTGCTTTAATACAACTGCATAAAATGAAAACCATTTGGAAGCATCGTGAGGAGTCCCGAGGCCTCACCAGCCTGACTTGGGGGTGGGTGGGTGTGCACAGGAGGGCAACACCTCTCGGGGACCAGGTGCTCTTCTGTCTGAGGAGGATACAGCTGCTGGGCCCTAGCCCTCTGGCCAGAGATGGTCTGCACAGGCCTTGCAGAAAAGTGATTTAATTTTGTTGCCTGGCAGAACTCTTTCCAGCCCTGCAGTGATGACAGAACATCTCCCAAGTGGGCAAAAAAAAAAAAAAAAAAATATATATATATATATATATATATATATATATACATACACACACACACACACATATATATATTTTAAAGATTTTATTTATTTATTTGACAGAGAGAGACATAGCGAGAGAGGGAACACAAGCAGGGGGAGTGGGAGAGGGAGAAGCAGGCCTCCTGCGGAGCAGGGAGCCCGACACGGGGCTCGATCCCAGGACCTCGGGATCATGACCCAAGCCGAAGGCAGATGCCCAACGACTGAGCCACCCAGGCGCCCCTATATTTTTTTTTCTGCAAAAAACCAAACCAAAAAAAAACAAAAACAAAAAAGAATTTTACTTAAATTAGATCAGAAGCCTAAATCATTGTTTTTGTAAATTTAATCATTTAAATTGTCAAGGTAGGAAAATATATATTCAGTTTACTAGCTAAAAGAAAAGCGAATGTAAATAATGTTCTCAGATTTTTGATCCGAGTAGAGTGATGGGGGTGGGTTGTGGATTTGGTACCTGGGGTTTTAAAGTAACGACCAGCATTGGGAAAATGTCGATGACTTTAAAAAATCTCTTGCATAAAAGAGTTGGACTTTTTGGTTCGCAGCGGTGTTGTGGCAAAATGGTTTCTGGAGTTTTGACCCCATGTTTCACAGAAATATGCTATAAAAAACATTTTGGAAGAAGAACTGGTGTGTGCATGGCTTGCACTGTGCTTCCCTGTACATAGGATTATAAATACTAGCTGCTGGGAATTCCCATAAAATGATGGACTGTGTGGAGGAACATTCCTGAAGTATTAATGTGACAGTCGCTACTATTTATTGAGCACTTTACATTTCATAGTGACCTGTTTGCTCTTCACCACCACCTTCCAGGCTGCCCTTATCCCCGTGTAACAGATGAAGCCAGCCCTTTAGAGAAGCTAAGTGATTTATCCGAGTGTTAGTCCTGACAGCCTCTCTGTTTTCGTGGGGGCGTGTTCTGTTTGCACACGTGCACGGTGACCTTTGAAGTCACCCGCTTTGCCTTGGGCGTGCAGGTGGATGGCCCTGCGGGCAGGCAGTCTTCAGCCTTCCCCTATCTGTCATCTCGGAGCTGGGACTTGAGCGGGCACGCCTCCTCCCCTGCCTCGTGCATCCCCGCGGGCGGGCGCCTGCGTCCTGCGCCGCTTCCAGGTGCGGTCACCGAGCTGCCTCCAAACTCAGGGGCCCCGCCCTTCCGGTTGGGAAAGGCTCACCGGAAGCCAACTGAGCCTCCTCACTTGCGCTGCTCTTCCCAGGTGGGGTTTGCAGGTCCGCTAGGTCGGAAAGGGGGTGAACTGAACGCTCACATGCCATATCGAGACCTAGCTTTCTGAGACATCTCTTTTCTGGCACGGCTGTTTTTTCTTTTAATTTTTCTTTCTTTCTTTCTTTTTTTTTTTTTGGGTGGAGTTTTTTTTCCTGATAAAGACAACATACTAACTTTTAAAGATAGTATCTGAAGAGGAAGATGCCTCCTGCAATCTTATCCCAAGAGAGAAACTTCGTATTTGTAATTCGTCCTTGTAAGTATTTGTAACCATCTGTACAATTTTATGTTCTTAATAGGAACATTTCCCCCCTTTGTTAGTAATCTTTGTACTGTTTTCTTGTTGAGTGATGTCCCCAAGAGTTGAAAGTTCCGTCCGTTGGAGAAACAGCCTACTGACTTGGTCATTTAAGTGTCTGCTCCAGTAGATAAGGAGCCTGTGTGCATCTCTGAGCGTATTTCGTTTCTTCTACTGAATTGTTTCCAGAGAATCCGTTCCTCAGAGAGGGGTTGCAGAGTGAAATGGTGGGGACATCCTTATGGTTCTTGATATATGTCGCCATAATGCCCCTCTAAAGGCTTGCACCAGTTTTCAGGAGTGTGGAAGTGTCAGTGTCCCCGAAACGACACTGCTTTGGAAAAAGTATCAGTGGCCCCTCCGTAAAGGCATTTTGAGTTCGTGTAGTCTAGAGGACCTTATCTCCGAGAGGTCCTAAAACAGCATCACTGCTGTTTAAAAACAAATGGACTAGAATTTGTTCACACAGTGACTACCATGTTCTTTAAAACAGGCCTAGTGTAAAACAGTCCTTGAATGTCAGGGGCTCTGCAGGTGCTCATGGATTGAGAACGACATGGTCATTCTCAAGGCTGGGCCCTGCTGCCAACTCGCCGACTTGACTTTCTAGCTGGTGGGCTGCTCAGCAGTAGCATGTCTCTTCCCTTTGAGGGTGGATTTAGCTTTTGTGAATAATAGATTGGAGCCTTGTTTGGGGCATAAACTGGGTGACAGAAATGGATTATCCTGCTTTGGTCCCTGGCCACTTGGGACAGAGGGAATGAGGCTGCTGTTATCTCTGAAGACATTTTTCGGAGGAGTTGCAGATATTTTTAGTAAATTTGCCACACCTAGAACAGGCAGATCACCTCCCAAAGGTACAGTTCAGAGTGTGTGTGTGTGTGTGTGTGTCTAATTATGCGTATTAGCTATGCGTTGTTGAGTAACAAATTAAGAGCCCAGGTAAGCCATGCTCAAACTCCAGACCTGCAGAAACAAATAATAAACGTGTGTAGTTTTAACCTGCGCAGTTTGTGGTGATTTGATACCTAGCAGTAGGTGACTCATACAGTGTAAAGTGTAAGCCGTTCTTACTCCTCCATAGTCAGACTTTCTTAGACTTTCTTGCTGCCAAGCAGGGCTCCCTGAAACTGCAACCCTCCTTCTTTATTAGGTTTTTATGATGTTTCTCCTAATTGGCTCAAGATATAGTAGAAACCCGTTTATGGTAAGCCCTTTAATAAGATTTTTAAAGAAAATAAAAGAATGAAGGGAGGGCATTGGCGGGGGATTAAGGGGGGAAAGGTGAGCAAGATGAGTGCAGGGATAGTAGCGTGAGACTGGGAATGTGGGTGCTTCTTCCCAGCTGGGAAATGGCTGTGCTGTGGGTGATACTGGGAGTGACCATAAAGTGGGACAAACTTGATGTATTTCTTTCTCCCTCTCTTACTTCATTTAGTTGTCTTTTTTTCTAGTGCTGTATTCCCCTTTGTCTTTATCCACCAGGCATTGATCAGGGTGGTCTCTGTAGGAGAAAGCAGGGAGCAGGGGGGTCTCCAGGTGAACAGCATGGCCAACCTCAGTTTAAGCCCCAAACCTTTGTGTTCCTTGGCCTTCCTTCCCCTGATAGGCATGCAGGGATTTTTCCCACAATTTTTTTTTTTTTTTTTAAGTAGGCTCCACGCCCATCGTGGAGCCCAACACGGGGGCCTGAACTCACCACCCCGACATCAAGACCTGAGCTGAGATCAAGGATCAGATGCTTAACCGACTGAGCCACACAGAGGCCCCACAAACTATTTCCATCTGTAGTGAGTAATGATTTATGAGTTAATAGTTTTAAAAGTTTTCAAATTTGTGGAATAACTGACCTGAGCTGCCTTCTTCCGTTTTGCTGCTGTAAAGAGCTGGTCCGAACTGGGAATCAGAGAAGGGGTGAGGTTGGTCTCAAAGAGAACGCTGACGTAGTCAAGTGTAACTGCTCCCACGGCCGGGCGTATTTGCCCGGGTGCGTAACACTCGTATGTGTGAAGTTAGCCAGGTCGGGTACACACACACGTCAGTGCCAGGATGGTGGTGTTTAACCCTTTCCGCCCGGACCCTCCCTGTGTTTCATGTCCTGTCCTCCACTCTGTATTCCCTTGGGTGACTTTTGATTTTATTTTTGCCACATACGTCATATACATCGAATCAAATGTAATGTGCTATTAACTTGATACCTCTCGTGTCAATGCCTAAATGGCCTACTTGTGGTGTTTAAGAAAAGCTTAGAGGCCTAACAGTAAGGTAACTTACGGAATTTGACTTTCCTGGGTCAACCTTGTTATGACAATGACCTAATTAGTATTTTGTGAAAGGGATTCTTTATAACGTTATATTTTGGTGCACTGATAGAATATTTAGGAATAGCTATTTCTCTTCATGGTGGTGTTAAAAAAACAAAACTCAAGTGAGTCAGTTTTTTAAAGATCTTATTGGCTTCCTTCAATGATTTGTGAACTGGGAAGCATCCCATCCTGCAGACAGAAAGGAGCTTCAAGGAGCTGTACAAAATGGAAGACTTGTAGAGGCAGAAGGGAGAAGGAACAATGAGGTTATAGTGGACAGAAAAGCAGATTGGTCGTGACAAGGTCACTTTCCTTTAGGGGATGGCAGGGGTCTATCAAGCAAATTACCGAATTAGTGCTGATGAGGTGATTCTTCATTGACTGGCTTAAGATTCCATTTCTGGGAGCATGGAAACTGAAGTTTGGTGACATGGGCCTGTTTTTTTTTTTAATTTTTATTATTTTTATTATTTTTTATTTTTAACAATTCCACTCTTTTGGTCAGACTGTAACCTGAGAGATGTGATCAAAATTTAAGGCATTAGCACTACTCACAGCCACCACTTGGAAGTTGAGTTTTGCCGAATCTCTGTTGATATTCACAGGTGATGGTGTCTGTTTTGCTGACTCTTTGTGTGGTATTGACAAGTCATGACTTCGGGTTCACATTCTTTAAGTCAGTCACTCTCTTCATTCCTTTCTGATGTTCCATTCTCAGTGCGATCATTTGCTTGGTGCTTAGCGGCTGTGAACATGAACATGCATTTAAAGCTTGTGAGAGAGTACAGTGCACCAGGAAGATTATGATGATTATTTTAAATGATTTTTTTTTATCTATTAGAGAGAGAGCGAGCGCATGCACAGGGGTGGGTGGAAGGGACAGAGGGAGAGAGAGAATCCCAAGCAGACTCCCTGCTAAGAACTGAGCTGTTCGTGGGCCTTGATCCCAGGACCCAGGATCATGACCCAAGCTGAAAACAAGAGTTGGTGCTTAACCGACTGCACCATCCAGGCACCCCTGTGATTATTATAAGTAGGATAATTCCCAATGTCTGGAGGACCTCAGAGCCATGGTCCCTAAGACCCATACCAATCAAGATCAAATCCCATTGAAGGAGTCACTTTCTGAAGCCAGCTGGCTTGGTACACTGATCTTATATGGCTTCCCCAGAAGTGTCAGTCAGTACAGCAAGTGGCATGGACTACAGCACAGACTAAAACAATAATCAAGGGCTATCCTATTACCAAGAACAACTTTGGCCAGAGAGGCCGGGAATTTTTGTTGGCAACTGGTGGATTCTGCAGTATCTTCAAGAGTTAAAAGGTGAGGTTCTGATAATAGCCTCATTTGCACTTACTGGTAGCCAGGGGGACAGTGATCTACCAAAGGAAGCTATCTTGGAGTTATGGTTACCCCCTGGTAATTCCTGCTTGAGTCCATGACTCAGGGCTGGGAAGGTGACAGCCATGGAGACCAGTAAAAGGTAGTGGTCTGTGGACCACACAGTTTTATTCTGGTTTCCGTTGCCTTGTGTCCCTTTCTTGGTACAAGGCTTGGACACAAGGTTCCCTGGCTTTGGGGTTGTTAAACTGAGGCAGGGAAATAGATACCCAGGGTTAGGGAGCCTGACTTAATAGAGATGGGGGCTTAGTTCCAGAGAAACTGAGGCATTTGTCAATCAGGGAAAAGTGTGTGATGGAGAGAACTACAGGACCATCAGCATCGTGGCCCATCGACTAGTAGTTTGGAGATTGGATTATCCCTGTTTGCAGTGGCCCAAGTGTATTAACAATCTTTCAGGCCAGAGCAGATCAAAATATGGGCAAATGAATCATAAAGGCCTTCGTATTATAAAAATTGGAAAAGGATGGTCAGAGAGGCAAGGAGGAATAGAGAGAAACACTCTTGATCTGGTGTCCTGGGTGGAAGCAGTCTGCCTTGATGTTGGCTGCTTCTCTTCTTAGCCAGTTTGATTTTGAGGTCTCCAGCATTTGCACAGGACCAGATGTCAGGTGGACCTGCCTTCAGCTGTGAAATATGCACCCGAGTTTCACACCTTATAATTTGGCAGTGGTGTCAGTGATCAGGAGTTCCTGGTAGGGTCCTTTTTATGATTCTCACTTCTGCAAAAGCATCAGAGTAAAACAGTAGTTGTCTGTAAATGTCAAAGACTTAAGGATGATCATTGTTAGGATTCTTTGTAATGGAGATGACAAGGAAATTTGATCATTTGTGCAATATACAACATTTTAAGATAATTGCAATTATGACTGATAACATTATACTGAGACATATCAGATTTCTAGGAATTTCATACATTTTCTAGAACACTTATATTCAGAACCTGCGTCCATACAAGTATAAGCTAAGGAGGTTTAGTATCTCTTGAGAATGCTTCCCATGTAACTTAACAGCAGATAAACCTAATTAGTTTAATATTTTACCCAGGTGAGAGACAAATCCTTTGAGATTTTCCAGGAACCCTCTGGGAAATCTCAGAGTTACTTTAAGGTGGAAAAAGCCCCCATTTAGAATTTGATTTTAGGAAGTTGTCAAAACATCAAGCGGTTTGAACATTTGACTAAATAGGATCACAGATCATTATGATATAATACTTCATTATCTGTTTAACCAAAATGACAATAGAAGATGCTGTTAAAGGCAAATGCAGACGGTTACAAAGTTGTGAACAAAATTTAGCTCTTTTAGGATTGAGAAGATTGGGTTTTCTTAAGTAACCCAAGAGCTGATGAAGACAGTGTGATGCACAGGAAGTTATTTTGGTTAAAACACAAAATCTTTGCTGCCTAGGCAGATTACTTAAAAGATAAGGAAACTTTCACCATCTCAGATCTAAAGCATACTAAAGGTCCAAGAGAACACTGTCCTTTTATCAGGAAGAAAATCAAATTCTAATTTTGTACCAGTGTACTCTTGCTATTAAAACTCATTAGAAAAACTTAAGTAAATCCATTCCAATCTTAGCCCACTTGACCACTTGTAAAATTCCCTCTATGAGATTCCTTTTCCACAAACCTACAACTGTGTTTATATCCATTCAGATTTTGTCTTATATATATGTTTTTTTTATCATTCTGGAACAACCAGTCATTTTACTCTCCTTGTCTACTCAATACGTAGTTGTTTCCCTTCACTCTTGTTATTTATAAGAAGTTTCAGGTACTTCTATTGACTAGAATTCTTAACGCCCAGAGTCCTTATTTCCTAGTGAAAACTAAGAAGTAAGCAATCATGGACTGTCTCTTACACTAGCTTTCTGTGGATCAGCAAACTCATAAATACATTTCATAACTTGAAGAAGTGTATTCTTTCTCCTAGTAAATTTCTCCGTGTTGTGTGGAACATGTTTACTAATATACCCGCATATCTTAAGTTTCTCTAGAATAAACCAAAAGTAGAATTAGATAAACCTGTGTTCAATAATTAATGTTCATTATTTTATCTTATTTGAAAATGATCTAGTAGATATTCAATGACTATATATCATTTAACTTAACATAGCAAAACTCCAAAGTTTCAAGTTATCAAAAATATTTGGGGAAACTATTTAAGTAGACACACCGTAAAACATAATCATGGCTAAAAAGTTCACCTAAAAACTTTTATCCTACTTAACGTCTATCTAAATCACTTGTTTTTAACATATTTAAATTACTCATGAAAATTTTGCAGACATTAAACAAAGTTATCTATTAAGATATTTTTCTTGCTGACAAACTTTGTAACAGAGATAAGGTAAATCTGTTTGAGTGGAAAATGCAGGCAGAATAAAAGTATTATATTTAATGCTGGTAGCTCTAAATACATGCCTGTTTTAATTAAACCAACAAACTTTAAACTTGCGCTTTTTTTTTTTTTTTACCGAAGACTATCCTAGATCAGGCAAACCTGAAAAATATTTGGGTTAGTTTTTATATTTCTGAGAGTCTAGAAATACTTAATTTGGTAAATGCATGTTTTTATTTAAACTAATTAAATGGACCTTTTTTTTTTAAAAAAAAAAATAATTTTGGCAATACCATCCAGAGGTAGAAAAATATCACACATCTACAGTATACATATTAGACATACATGAACATACATACATACAAACACAGACCTTACAGCTGTTGTTTTAAAATTTTAACCATATGGGGTGCCTGGGTGGCTCAGTCGGTTAAGCTTCTGCCTTCAGCTCAGGTCATGATCCCAGGGTCCTGGGATCAAGTCCCGCATTGGGCTCTCTGCTCAGTGGGGAGTCTGCTTCTCCCTCTCCCTCTGCTGCTCCCCCTGCTTGTGTTTGTTCTCTCTCTCTCTGTCAAATAAATAAATAAAATCTTTAAAAAAATAAAATAAAAAATAAAATTTTAACCATAAGATGGGTACAATAATGCAAAACTCTCTAGTTTCTAAAAGAACAGTTGGAATCTAATTGTGTTTCTAGAAGATGGGATAAGTTAAGGTTACCCATTCTGATGGTTTAAACTTTTTAGCAATATTTGTGGAGAAGACTTTCAAGATTTTTCATTTGCCTCCTTTCCAAATATCCTGCCCCAACTTTTTTTCTCCCTCTGATAAGAAGTACCTCACTTCCTAGAGAGACCAGGTAGAACATTTACATCTCAAAACCACAGGGAGAGAATGCAGGTTCCTTCCTCTGGGACTTCTGTTTCCTAAATTCCATATTTTATGGTACCTGTGAGCCTTTTAAGATGAATGGGTGAGATTTGGGGATTGGTTAAAAGGATAGGTGGGCTTTGAATTGCTTCCAGAGATGCATTTCTCTTCTTGTAAAGACTCAGTTTGTAAGACAAAGGCAACTGTTTTTAATACCTCAAGGAATTGGGTTGTGATCTAAAATGATTTCAAAAGGGCTGACCCTCCCGTCCAACTACCTCATCTTCATTTTGTGTCTTTGTCTCTGGGAGAAGATACTCAACTAAGATGGAAATCAAAAGATTCCTATGTTCTAGATTTAGAGTTTTGTCTTTAGAATGTTTTCCTTTCCCTCTGAGTACTTTTAGCTGAGGGGAGGGGCCCTAAAAACAGTTACTATTAAGTTCTGAATATCAGCTTCCAATTTGGCCAACTGACCACAGAGCTAAAAAAGATCCTTTCAAATACCTTGTCAGGTTTCAGCTGGGAAAAACAGTAAATATTCCTGACAGTACTGAACTATCCCTCCCTGCCCTTGGACGCACAAGGCATTACCAGGGAGGGTGCCAAGGATACTACTGCGCCCTGTTCCCTCCCCAACTCCGGATAGCAATAGGAAGAAGACTTAGACAATTCTCAGGACACAAAATGAGATGTACAAGAAGACACACAAGTCACCCTTCGCCGACTTCTGCCAGTTTTCCCACAGTCCCAACTAGAGACTCCAGAGTAGGGTTTCAAGTAGAGTGTTGCTCCAGTATCGACCAGAATTTGGAAAGGATTTCCATTAATTTCAATTTTAGTTTCCCCTTGGCTGTTTAAGGGAATGACTGGTGGGAATTTACCAGAGAATCCCTCAGAGTTCCACTGACCCTGGGAGGAGCCCATATGAAGGGTCTGCAAGGATAGAAATGGGGGCGTCCTTAAGGCCACTAGTTTGGCCGACTTTTGTTTACAGTTGTGTAGTCTCTGCAGAGTGGAAAGGCAGTTCAGGCAGAGGATTGGCAGACTGAGTATTCAGATAAAGGAGGATAGAGGGGAGCAGTAGGAGTCCTATCTTAGGCTTTTGTTTGGGTACCTCTTGTGTCTTTAATTTTTTATTAACCTTTTGTAAAGAATCTTTCAATGAAGCAATTTTGGAGTCTTGAGGTCTTTTGGAGGCTTCCGCATGCCAATTAAAATAGGTGTCCCAATCTGTTTGATTTGGGAACCCTTGCTTTCAAGTGCATTTCTTAAATGAATGATGTTGTCTAGTTGGAACGTTCTCCATGACGGCCATTGCCATTCTGTCTTGTCTGCATGAGATTTTGTCATTTTTTGTAGATATCTACAGCTTCCAAGACCACAGTTTAGATATAAAACAAGCGGGTTTACCAGAAGTTGGCATGCTCAAGTCTTTGGAACTAGAGGATCCCATTTCTTAGCTAAGCCTTGGGTCCCTCGGAGCCAAATTAATACCTAAGAGGGATGTGCCACTGGGTTGGGGATTAGGTGGTGCTTTACCTTGTACCTCATTGCATGGAGATTTTCTTGAGGTTGGCAGGTGACCTAGTGTCCATCTAACCCATGTTGTGACCAGCTTATCCTCGCACGAGCATTCCAAGAGCTTTTCAGTGCTTGGCCTGCTGTGCCCACCGATTTTGCAGCTTTGGCTTCTGAGATTCCCGTTAACTATGGATCTATTATTCCTTTACCTCATGTGCACAGTAAGAGAGACCAACAGTAACCGAGGAAACAGCTGTGGACACCAGCAGTAACCAAAGAGATGGTACTGTGGACTGGCCGAGAGAAGGCCTTAGGTATGCAGCACCAGCAGCTCCCAACATGGAACTATGGACCAAACCAGCAGACTCCAACAGGTGGGGTCTAGGGACTAACCAGGGGCTAGGGATTTGGGTTTCAGGGGAAACCATCTGCCAGCTCAAGCCGATCTGCTAAGTCCTGGACTGGGACCATGGACCAACCAGGGGACTAATCAAGGGCTAACTAAGGACTGGTGCTCTGTTAGGGCCTTGTGTCAGTGTAGACTGACCTGTCAGCCCTGGGCTAGAGAGCCAGTTAGATCGGGAGCTCGGCATGAGTGGAGCTCACATCTGAGAGGACCTTGGAAATGGCAAGACAGACAACTCAAAGGGTTGGCCTATGTTTCCCATCCCTGAAGGCGTCAGAAGTCTCTTGCATCCTACCACTGCCACCAGACTTAAAAAACAAAACTCAACTGAGTAAAGTGAAAAGATTTTGTTTGCTTTATTCAGCAATTCGTGAATTGGGCAGCATCCCATTTAGCAGACAGAAAGGAGCTCTGAGAAGCTATACAAAATGAAAGGCTTTTGTAGGTGGGAGGGAATGGGAATAAGGAAGTTTTACTAGACAAAAAAGCAGGTCGGTAGGTCATGACAAGGTCACTTTCCTTTAGGGGATGGCTGGGGCAGGGCTGGGGGGTGCTGTCAGGCAGATTACCCAAGTAGTACTTTGTAGACAATTCCTCACTGACTGGTTTAAGATACCATTTCTGGGAGAGTGGAAACTGTTAAGTCTCGGTTTGGTGACACCGGTCTTAGCGTAAGCAACTCCATTTTGGACCCGTTGTCTTGTTTTTAACTGTGTAGAACAGGGGTTGGCCTGTGGGCCAGATCCGGCTGCCTGTCTGTTTTTGGGATGCCGGTTTTATTAGAACACAGCCAGGCCCCTTTTATTTACATATGGTCTGTGGTTGCCTTCATGATACAAGACAGAGTTGAGTCATTACAGCAGTGACTGTATGGCTTGCAAAGCCTGAAATAATTATCTGGTCCTTTTCCAGAAAAAGTCTGCCAACCCGCTGTGCAGGAAGGAAGGGGGGTGAAGTTGGAGTCCTTGCTCTGTGACTTCGTTGGTGCAAGCGAGGTTTGGTGCCTTTTTCTCTGATAGGAAGAGGATTCTCATCATCCAGGGGATTTAGGGTGAAATTGTACCAGGTCCTGGGTGGTTCCTGGCACAAATGAAGCACGTAATGAATATTAATTCCTTCTCCCCTTGATTACTCACATCCCGCTCTCCCATCCTCAGGTAGTTGCTTTCTTTGCAGGTGAAAATTCCAGATGAAAAGTGGCTTTCAGTCCCTACATGTTTAGAAATGAAAGCATTTAAAATAGCTCCATTCCATAGACTATCATGCAAGCCACCAATGTGAGCTAAATCTGTAACTTGAAATTTCCTAGTTAATCCCATTTAAAAAGTAGGAAGAAATAGATTAAATTAATTTTAGTAATGTATTTTATTTAGTTCAATTTCATTTCAACTTATAGTCAGTATAAAAAATCACTAATGCTGGAGCACCTGGGTGGCTCAGTCTGTTAAACGTCAGCCTTTGGCTCAGGTCGTGATCCCAGGGTCCTGGGATTGAGTCCCACTTCAGGTTCCTTGCTCAGTGGGGAGTCTGCTTCTCCCTCTCCCTCTGCCCCTTCCCTCTGCTCCTGCTCTATCTCTCCCTTTCTCGCTCTCTTTTTCTCAAATAAATAAAAATCTTAAAAAAAAATCACTAATGAGATGTTTGATTTTTAATTTTTTTTCTTCTTTCTTTTTTGCATAAGTCTGTGGAATCCAGTGTGTTTTACCCTTACAGCAGGACGCAGATGGACTTGACTGTATCGTGAGTGCTCAGCAGCCACATGTGGCTAGGGGCTACTGAACCGCACAGCTCTCTGCTTCTCTCATACCAGCTGGGCATCCTTTAATTCAGTTCAATTCTGACACCAGCTCCTTGGAGTTAGCGCAGACCGTGTAAGGCTCCCTCTCGCTTCAGATGCCAGTTTAAGGTTCTGGCCCTCCCATCCTTCTGACCGACTGGCTGAAAATTGGGGGTTCCCATGACCCCCTCAATAGGTTTAATAATTTGCTGCAAGGACTCACAGAATTTCATATCAGTGGTTTATTACAAAGGATGCAGGAGCAGCCAGATGGCAGAGGTGTATAGGGAAAGGTATGGCCTGGGGGAGGTACAGAGCCTGGATACCTTCTCCAGACCTGCCACCCTCCTAGCACATCAGTGTGTTCCCCAACCCTGGAGTTCCCTGAATCTTGTTTTTCTAGAGTTTTTATAACCCAGTGTCTAGCCCCACTCCCTTGGTTGTTGGGGGCTGGCGCTGAAAGTTCCCACCCTCTTAATCCTGTAGGTTGGTCTTTCTGTGGCCAGCCCCCATCCTGAAGCTAGCTGGGGCTAAACCTGAGTCACTTCATTAGCATAAACTTGGGCATGGTCTTAAGGGGCTGGTCTGAATAACAAGACCTCCCTATCACTCCGGAAATTCCAGGGGTTTTGGGAGCTCTGTGCCAGAAACCACAGAGCAAGACCAAATATATTTTTTATTATACCACACCAGGACAGCCCTAGAATGCCTTCCCTCCCTTCTTCCTCCCCAGCTGGCTGTGCCCTATTTAAGAACACTCCTCCTCTCTAAAACAGCTGATGCATTCTTATTTTACATTCTTCTCTACCCTCTCTTGACTAATCATGACTATGCTGCTAACTCCCCCGGTTCTTGGTTCTCAGGAAGCAAATGTAGGAAAGATACAGTAACATTTCTAGGGAAGCTTAGAGATCCAAACTGATTAAATGTAGCACAAAATGGTGACTCTACTTACAATAACTTAGAGAAGAATAACTCCACTGTAGCAAATAGGCGTCTAGGGTGCAGGTTTTCTAAGAAGTGGGATGTGGGGGTGAAGCCACCACCCCACCTGCTGCCATGTGGAACCACAGGGTAAAGTAGACAGATCTGGCCGAGAAGGCCCGCCTGTCCATGCAGCTCCCTCCCCGAGGAGTCAGACTGTCCAGGCACCTCCATGGCACATGAGCATCCAGACGTTACCGATAAAGCTGGTTCAGGAGGAAGACCAGAGAAAAACTAAGATTTTTATTCCTCATGTAGTTTTTGGTCTCCCTTGCTTGCATGATGTGTCTGTATTCAAGACACATCTTGTGTCTTGATGGGCTTCAAGATACTATTCAGCTTGCTCGTGCAATTTTAAAGCCAGGGTTCGGGAACCAGAGGGGTGGGGGCAGATCTTGGTCCATCACTACGACTGGGACTTGGGCGGGTTACCTCCCCTCTTGGTGCCTCAGTAGCTTTCACTGGAAAATGGGCTGTTATGAAGATTAAAATATGCAAAAACACTGAGAACAATGCCCTACACATCACATTATCTAAGTATTTTTGCATTTGTTTTGTTATATCGTGTAAAGCACTAACAAGTAAAGAAAAGGTATATTGCAGGAAGAAAGGGATGGTGGCAGAGAATGTCTGGGAGCTGTGTAAGTGGGGCGTGGTTGCTAAAGGAGTTTCTAAGAATCAGATTTTTTAAAGAAAATGTAATATTTTGGACACGGGTTTCTCAAAATTCTTTAAACTTCAAGGACATGAATAAAATTTCTGTTAGTGTGTCTGGAAGTTAAAAGCAGGGTCAGTAGCTCTATCTGATGTTAAAGATCTTATTAAAGGGTGGTGTTTGCATCTGGCTTTTATCTTTCTGAGGCATATGTGATAAGAGGTATCAGAGATAGGATACTGTGCTTTTCTATAACTGAGTGCTGCAGCTTACTGTACGGTGTGTGGGTGACCACAATTGATCACATGTAAAATAATTTTTTTTCTTTTAGGAATAGAAGGCTACAGGATGTCATTTCTGAGGGGTTGTAGATGCGCTCCAGAAACATAGGCCATTGTCTGTAAAATGATGAGGTCATGATTCAGAGATTGATTCATGTGGTAAGTCCTAGAAAGCTATCTTGCCTAGGATGTGGACCTTGATAGTTAGTAGTCTGGGGTATTTTTATTAATTTTCATTCAGACATCTTTATTTTAACAGGTCAAGAAAATTATTTTTGAAAAAGTATTTTTAGCCTCTTTAAATATTTCAGATATTCCAGAAAGTCATTTTGGGGAAGTAAGCTGTATTACATTAAGTTGTTTTTTAAATTGTTTATAATTTCAGTTTTCATTGTTGGTAGTCCTGATGTTAATATCATCATTTCTGCCCTCTTTCATATTTTTCATTCTGACTTTACAGTAGGAAATATGAATCTAAGTTATATTTTGGACAGATCTTTCAAGAGTGGTTTCCTGTTCTTTCTCATCGTATTATGGCTTAAGTGAAAACTATGTTCTTTTCTTCTCACTAGAGGATAATATTTTTTAATGCCAGTGTTTCTTAAATAGAGGCTGTCTTAGCTTGAGCGGCTCTAGAGTAAATACCTTCGACCGAGTGGTTTAAAAAACAGATGTTTGTTTTTCACGGTTCTGGAGGCTGGTCATTCAAGATCAAGGTACTGGCTGATGCAGTGTCTGGAGAGGGTCTGCTCTCTGGGTTGGGGACAGCTACCTTCTCTCAGTGTCCTCGAGAGGTGGAGCGAGAAGGGGCTCTGGTCTGTTCCTCTTCTGATGAGGGCATTTATCCCAGCCTGGGGCCCCTCCCTCATGACCTCCTATAGACCTATAATCACCTCTAAATACCATGACTGGGGGTTAGGGTTTCAGCAGATGAATTTGGGGGAGACTCATTCAGAAACAGCTTTGAGACTGGCTTTGACTTCATAAACCTTTTTAGAAAAAGCATGTACCTTGGCAGAACACTCTTTGCCACTGTTTCTTATTTTCTTCTGTCTGAATTAAAAACCCTTCTGGCATCAGAGCCTCCTCTCCTTTGTCAGGCCTGCCTGTCACTCAGATCTGTATTTTTCCCCACAGCTGTTCCCAGAAGCTTTCTCAGGCTGACTTTCTCCCTCCCAGGTCAGTTGGAGGGCCTAATTTTCCATCCCCTCCCTGCCACCCTGCAAAGATGAGGTGTTGGAGAAGGGTCCCAGAGCTTTTCCGCTTGAAGGCTTCGGGAACTACAGCCTGTAAGCTGCCCCCTGTCTGCCAAGCTGCCTGTGGCGCAGAGGGCAGGGAGTCTTGCCCTACCTGAGGCCGATGGTCTCAAGGGTAGTGGAGAATTGAGAGCAGTCTCTTATCGGGATCTTCCCAAACGGCCTCTCTGAGCCTCTTGGGAACTCTTGACCTTTCTGGCCCTGAGTTTGAGGACCGTGGATTTAGACTGTTGATTTTCACTTTCTCAAGGCTCAGCTCAAACACTCAGCTCGCTTATTTAGTCCCTAGAGAGAATCTTCCAACCCCTTGGAATGAGCAGCACTAAACATCCTATGCATCTGCCTGTGTTTAGTGAGGGGAAGGCTGAGGAAAAGGGAAACGTGCCTTTCTTCCTTCCCGGTGTCTGTGGGCATCATCTTGGATGCCTTCAATCCCCTCTTTAGGCAGCTGGTCTAGTCTCAGATTCTCCGGAAGTGCCTGAATCTCTGGTTCTGTTCCCCTCCACCCCCCCCCCCCCACTACCCCAGCTTGGGGTCAGCCTCAGGTTTTGACACATGGCTGCACTGAGCCAGGACTTAAGTGTCACTGATGCTGAGCATTGGGTCCTCATTGTAGAGGACATGGGAAGAAAACAGCAACGCAGTGTTGCCCCTGATTTCAGGGAGTTTGAGGCATTCTAAGTTCCTGCTAGAGTTTTGTTTCCTGAGTGCTTCTTTCTGGAAGTGGCCGTTTCTCCCCATTCCGCTTACACAGTGGGTGCAGCTGAGTGTCGTGTTGGAGTCGGTGTCCCTCCCTGTACCTGGTCTCCTGGTCCTGCCGCGTCCCCTCCGCCGTCCTCCCAGATAAAGCCAAGGACTGTCATTGTCATTTCCCTGCCACTGAATGCAGCAGTTCCTTGTGTCTTTTGGTAGTGTAAGCCCCCTTGTCCTTTGGCTTCCAGCCACCGGCTCTAGGCAGACCTTTCTCCCTGTCCAGTGAACGTGCGGGTTCCATCCTGTCTTGCTTGTGCCACTTCTTCCCTGGAACACCCCCTTGCTTCTCGTGTTGTTTGTGACCGTGTACAATGTATGTGTAACCTGCTGAACAGGTAACTTCAAGGTCATTAGAAAGACTCCTGTGGTGTATGTAATCTGTGCCACTTCATACTTAAAATCTCTCCTAGAATCGTCCCCAGGACCACGGCCATAATGTGAGTTTGTTTAGTCTGCCATCCCATAATACCTGTGACTGGGTGGCTTCTAAACAGCAGACATTTGTGGCTCACAGTACCGGAGGCTGCAAGTCCAAGGTCAGGGTGCCATCAGGGTTGGTTGGGCGAGGGCCCTCTTCTGGGTTGCAGACTTCTCGGATCCTCACGTGGTGGAAGGGGCAGAGGTGCTCTGCAGGGTCTCTTTATAAGGAGACTAATCCCACTCATGGGGGCTCCTCCCTCATGACCTGTTCCCCTCCCCAAGGCCCTTCCTCCTGATACCATCTCCTTGAGGGTTAGGATTTCACGGTAAGAATTTGGGGTAGAACACAATCATTCAGACCATGGTGGCGTCCCTTTGGCATATCATGGTTCCTTACTTAAATGCTGTAGCTTCCAGTGTGTGGGTATCTTTTCCTTGAAAGACTTCAAGTGTCAGTCACCCACTCAACAAGTATTTGCCTACCCCGTGTCAGGCGGCGTTTTAGGCCCTGGTGATCCTGCCCGGAAGAGGTGGGCCCCAGCCCCTGCTCCCAGGAACATGTGTCCAGTGGCTTCTGGGAGAGTGACAGTAGTGTGGCCTTTTGCTTTGCTCTTCTGTCCTCCTTTGAGTAGTAATCATTTGTGTAACTGATTTATTTTGCTTAAAAGAAAAAATAGAGTCTCCGTTTGAATCATAAGAAAAATACCAGAGACACCAAGTGAAATGCGCATCAGGAAATCTGGCGGGAGAGGTGCCTTAGGGAGGGATGTTTTAGGTACCTGAGTTCTCTTCACTCCCAGGACCTCTGCCTCCTCGAAGCAGGTCCTTACTCTGCCCGACGTGATGGTGGTCTGACCGATGCTCACTCTTTTCTGTTTGAGCAAAAATAAAATTGAAGTATTGAAGAATCGATGTAAGAATTTGGTGGTGGACCTGTGAAGGGTATAGGGGTCCTTTCTGTGTCATGGTGTGCAGAGGTCCCTGAAGCAGTGATTCTGGGTCCTGGAGCCCATTCAGTTGTCTGTTAGGGCAGGTGTCCACTGCTGGTCTGGTCAGCTGTGGCCAGGGTAGCACACAATTACTGACTCGACTGCAGGGCCCGTCATCCGTCATGGGCAAGGTGGGAGTGTGTCTCAGTTTGTCTGGGGCCTGGGAATCACGAAAATCTGGGTCCACAGACAGACTCAGTTTTAACTCACATTTATTTAGAAGCTTGTGGGAGGCATCTGTGGGACACTGATTAATATAGATCATCTATAAAGCAACCTTTCTTTTGAATTATATGTTTATCTAATGAAATCTAGCTTAAGAAGTCATTCATAATGTATAATTGAAAAAAATGCTTTCAAAAATCATTACCAGGTTGATTTATTTAGAAATTAAGTAAAGTCATGTCATCTGAATACCTTGTGATCTGATTTTGGCTTAACTTTATTTTGTAAAAAGTAATAATAAGTGACATGCATTAGGAGTGGCGTTGATATACCAGTCCCATGCTAAGTAATTTGCACTGTGCGTGACACAAGGGTGCATGTTTGGTGAGAATTTGCTAGTTTTATGCGGATGTTAAATTGGGAAATTCTGAAGCACAGAGAATGTGTAGCACATCACTTAGTTTCAGCAGCTCAGGGCCCATCTTATTTCATCTTAGCCTCACTCACTTCCCTCTCCTATGCTCCCCACTAGAGGACCGTAAAGTGAATTCCAGATACATGTCATTTCTTGGGATTATTTTTAACCAGAATGTAATGTTTAAATTTAACTTCAAATTGGTGTGTTCTAACTTGCTTTCCATTCAACTTGCTTATTTTTCTCAGTTGTCGCTATTGAACCTTTATATGTAGGTTCTTTCTTGTCTCCTTTGGGTTTTAAACACTATTTATGAGTTTATGGTTGGACCTCAGTAGTTTCTGCTGTAGATAAAGGAGCTGTCTCACGCTACCTTTAAGTGAGGAATAATCCAGCTAATTATACCCTTTTGAAACTTAGGGTTTTTTTCCTTCTTGACCTTGCTGCCTGGTTCACTTAACCAAGAGCACCACGCCTCCCTGTGTGTAAGTTTCAGGAGCTACATTGGTTCACTTGGATTCTTTCAATGTGGATTTTTTCTTTTATTCACTGATCATGCTCACAATTTCTTCATCTGTAAATGAGAGGGTTGGAATAACTGGTTGTCAAAGTTCCCTTTTGGTTTTGTGGTTATAAAAAAGCCCAAAATCTAGCAGAAGGCCCAATTGTTGACCATCAGTTGCTTAGGGAGTGAATGACTTCTACCTAGGGAGTAATTGGAAGAAAATGCACCCATCGTATTTTTGGTTTAGCCTAATTTGGCATAGCACCATGTACGTCCCTTACTGTGGTCCACCTCTGGGGAGAAGTGGGTGTGGAAAGGCCACCCGTGGCCCTCAGATCCTCCCCAGGGAATCCCAGAGGTCTGCTCTCCTGTCTATGTCACCAGCTGCTCCTACTTCCCTTTCATGTCCCGGGGGCAGGGTGGAAGACCCCCAACTTTCGTTCCAGCTATAATCATCGTACCTCCTGGATTTTCTGTAGCAATTCAGTTACCTGCCTTTTGTCCCTTACTTCTCGAAGTGTTCCAAATATCTTGAAATTTCAGTATCATCTGGAAGCAGCCAAAGAAAGTTGAGGGGAGGGTTTCAGAGCCCTCTGTCACCAGGCATATGACAGGTGGGCCTTCTGGCTGGCTGGTAAGGGGTCGCCCAGCTGTGGTCAGGGCTGCTTCCTATGCCTTGCCTGCCCACCCGTGGAGGGCAGCTGCACTGCACAAGTCCTGGGTTGTCCCCCTGGCCCAGCAGGGGACCTTTATGACATTTTGAGTATGAGCAGAAGAAGGAACTTGTGGATTTTCTTCTAGGTTTGGTTGCTTGAGCGGCTGATGTGGGCTAGCTTGCTGTGTTCCTCCTCCAGGTGGCCCAGCTGGTTAGCAGAGTGATGTCAGCTCTACCCGGGCTGCAGGGACCTTTAGCAGTCAGACCTCAGGTGACAGGTGAGAAGTGACACTGCCCTTTGCTTTTTTTCTGTTTTGACTCACCTGAGAGTCACACTGGCCAGCTGTAATTCTTCAGATGGACTCTGCTTCACTCTGGCTGGGGGGTTCTTTCTGCCCTCTTTGGGGCTTCTCCGTTAGCAAAATAGAAACCTGTTAGGTATTTTAGATGCACAAGGTCTAGTCCAGGGAATGGTTACAAAAGGATATAAAGGGCTGAAGGAGCCAAAGGGGGAGGACATGTTACCCAAAGATCAGAAACTGAGCCAGCGCTGGCTCTAGGTCTGCAGGAACAAAACAAGGACATGGGAGTCCCCCAGAGCCCAAGAGCAGGTGCTCCCCGCCATCACCCCCCACGCCAGCAGGAAGCCTGAACTGCTGGTCCTGCCCTGGGAGCTAAGGCACAGCCTGAGCCTCAGCCACTTGCTGCCATGCATTGGCCATGCTGTTCTAGAACCCTGCTCCTGCCTTGCGGGGGTGGGGGTGAGCAAGTCTTCACCTTTCCCTCCTGCCTTTTTTTTTTTATTATTTTTAGTTTTAAAAGATTTTTATTTATTTTAGGGAGAGAGAGAGCGAGCAAGAGAGAGAGATAGAGGGCAAGCGAGCTCGGGGGTAGGGGTGCAGATGGAGAGGGAGAGAGAATCTCTCAAGAGCAGACTTCCTGCTGAGCACAGATTCCTGATGCTGCGATGCTGTGGGTCTCGATCCCAGGACCCTGCGATCATGATCCGAGCGGAAATCAGGAGTCCGATGCTTGACTGACTGTACCACCCAGGTGCCCCCTCCTGCTTTTTAATGTTGCACCAGGGCCCCTCTTTGGCAGAACCTTACCCAGAGTCCAGCTGGTAAGGGCCTGGGAAATGTAGCCTCAGTGGTCCAGATGGGAGTGTGGCTGGATGGCAGTGGTCCGGACGCCAGGGCACATCTGGCACGGGGACTCTCCCGAGTGTGGGTGGAATGAACTGCCCTGGTGCCACCTGGCATGTGGGGACAAAGAGTGGTCGCTGCTGTTTCATCTCAGCATGGATCAATAGGAATGGAGTACTGAGAATCCACCAGTCATGCATCACGCAGACTATACTCGCAGAAAAGGAGGGAAACCAAAACAAAAAGTTGAACATGCCCGCTTTGGCTACCAGAAATGAATATAAATGATCCCATCGCAGCTGCACTGCGGGGAAGTTACCAGCCGTCCACGTGTGCGCTGCACACCCAGGTGCTGCCGTGCAGTCTCGGGGAGGCACCGCGGTTCCCTCTGGTGCGCCGGTCGGGGGGGGGGGGCGGGGGGCAGAACCACGCTTTGAAGCCTCGGACAGACTGTTCCCCGCTGACAAGCAGGAAGCGACCGCAGGCTTTCCTGCACAGCCCTGCCCAGGGGCGGCTCGGCGTTGGTGATGCTGACGGGGTTCAGATCCCAGCAGAGCGGTTTTGCTTATCCGTCCAGCCCCTGCTGCCCTTCTGCCAGGAACAGGAAGCTCCTGCCTTTATGCGGCCCCCCCACACTCCGTGTTTGCATCTGGCGCTCCGAGGAGTGGCCAGGGTGGCAGTTACCGGAGCCCCTCTGGAGCTCCCTGAAGCAAGAGAGGAAGTCGTCCTGAGGGTGGGGTGTCTTCCGAAGGGGTGTCGGCAAGGCTTCGGGGACACGTAGGGGAGAGCCGCCCTGCCTCTATGCTCTGCCTCTTTCTGCACCCTGCGGGCCTGCGGTACCTCTCCCGGGGCTTGCGGGGTGGGGGTGGGGGGACAGTCGCCCCAACAGCACGGAGGCTGTGTGGCTCACAGAAGCGCCGCTCTGTATCCCACCTCTCAGGGGGGCACATCTTTGGTCCACGTCGGTCAGATGCCCACCCCGAGCCGGTCAGTGACCATCCCCTGTGAGGGAGGAGGAGGATGTCCTGGAGAACACGACTACCCTTATTATATATGCGTGGGGATGGGAAGAAGGGCCACTGAATGCAGAGGGGAAGTCACTGGTCTGGGCCGCCTCCCAGTGAGGCTTTTCTAGAGCAGCCTTCCACAGAGGAATGCCAGCGCTGTGGCCACATCAGGTAGCCAGGGCATCGTCTGCTCGAGCCCCTGCTCAGGTCTCCTTGGACGGTAAGAAATAACGCCCTTAGAACTGCTGGTTGTGTGCATAAATTGGGCTAATGGCTATTTAAAAAAGAGTGTTATGAACTTGCTCTAAGAATATATTCTTTGAAACTCAGAAATGTGGTTTCCATAAAATATCAAAATTGAGAAATTATCGAGAATGATTGGACTAGGAGTGGTTAGTAAAATGTGTTTTTTCTTAGACTCATTCCTGAAGAGAACAAAGAAGACAACACTCAGAACTTTTACTTTTTGCATTAATTTAATTAAAGGGGATGCTTTAAGTCGGTTGCCCTTATGGTCCTTTATCTCTGAGGGTATGGCAGCATCCCTCTTTACCCCCTGCAAAGTGAGAGGTTGCAGCATTCCAGCAAAATGTGGCTTCCTGGAGCAGAATACAGCCCCTGTGAATCCAGACACTGTAGAGGACCCACCCGTGGGTGCCTGGAGGGAAGAGAGAACTTGTTCCCCACCCACTGAGTGCGGCACAGGTGGAGGATGTGTATAAAGAATGCTAGCTTTATTCCACTAATAATACGGCTTTTGAATTGGACCTCTTGGTTTGTCTGTGGTTTAAAACCCACGCTCCCGGACGTGCACACGTACCTCCCTAGCAGGAGATTTGTTTTGTGGAGTTCATATAGGCTGGAGGATGGGATTAACTTTCTTAGCTGCACGAAAGGAGGAACTGACATGAGAAAAGCAGTGCGGGGATAGCGCGGCCTACGTGGGTGTGTGTGATCAGACTGCCTTCTGCTGTCTTACATAATGTCATATACGCACCCACACGCTTTACAGCGGAGTCAGTTCTCTGGACCTTGCTGTTCCTCGATTATTTAATTCAGTTCTATCCTCTTCATAAGCTCTTCCTCCTCCCATTTATTTAGTTTTGTTTTTTTCTCGTGGTATGCATTACTTCAACGAAGAATATTTTGGATGCACTGGAGACGAGGCATACATTTATTACTAGAAAAAAATTTTCTGATTGTGAGATTAATCAAGAAGAAGAAATATTGTAGAATATTTGAATAGTTTTTAAAGTGAAATTTTCAGGGCAAAAAGCTTCGTTTCGCAGCATCTAGGTCAAGTGGGGGCAGGATGGTCATAAATATTTAGATCTGTCACCATATTTCCATAATATGGTTTTCATGTATGTAAATTTATCTAAAAGACACACACCCTTATTTTTATCTGGTATCTGGGCTGAAATTCTTATGTTCATCCTCAAATCCTGCTTCTCCCTCTTAACGTACGTATATTGTGCCCAAGCGGGTGTGGAATACAGTGACCGTATTTCTGGCTGCGCCAGGCACCTTTGCTAGCGGAAAGGGGTGCTATTAATAATTACGCTGAGCCAACAGTCACAGATCAGAGGGTAGCCTGTGGTCACCACGCCTTGAAACGTTGACCTTCTCTCTTCGCATTGCCCGGACCAGGCCTTTCTCTCTCACCTGGCCACAGTCCTCTCATCCTCCTGCTTCTGGACTTTTCTCCCTCTCATCAACCTTTTATCGGTAGCAGGGTTGATTTTCTAATACACAGATGTACTTGTTTCACTTTTCTTCTTAGAAGCCTCTGGGTCCCCATTTCATGATAAAGTCTGGGCTCCTGGGTGTTATTAAAGGGCCCTAAAAATAAGATCTTTGCTTCATCTGCCACCATTTAGTACTTTTTAAATTTTATGAACATAATCACACTGGTTTACTTCCAACAAGGCCATGCACTTTTACACACTGTGCTTTTGCCCATGCTGTTCCAGTGCTTAGCCTGCCTCCCCACCGGCCCCACTGCTTACCTCCTTGCATGTGGCAGGACTGCAATGGCATCTCTCCTTTGGAGCGTCTGGATTACCCCAGAGCTAGAACTAGTGGCTCCTTCCTAGAAGGTCTCCTGGGCCTCTCGTGTACGCCTGTCTTTGAACCCTCGTGCACTTAACCCCGAGAGGCAGTACACCATGGTGGTACAGATCTGGTCCCCTGGCATGGATCGTGGCCTTCCACTTGGTACTGTGGGACTTTGGTTTGGTAGGGCTCTTTGTGCCTCAGTTTTCCCATCTGAGAAATGGGAACAATAGTAATACTTATCTCCTAGGATAGTTGTAAGGTTTATAGAGTGGTGCCTGAAAGGAGCCTGTTCCTTGGCATGTGATGGCCCTGCAGTTGTCTATGACCGGTGGTAGCTGTCAACTCTCGGGTACCCATGCCTGTTTCTCCAGCTGGCATCTGGGTGCATAAGTAGAAGGACTCTGGCAATGTCATTTGGGTCACTGGGTGTTTGCGTGTGCATATATTCTAGTCCCTGCTGATTTCTTGCTGTAATGCTTTGGATTGAGATTAACTACATAGAGCTGCCAATTTCTTTGGTATCAGCGTGACAGTGTCCCAGTGACCTGATGACCTGGGGCCCGCTGGGTCCCTTAAGTCAAGGGAGGGGATCCAGGACAAAGACCTAATTTCCCCGTCCCCTTCCTCACTCTGTGCTTGCCAAGGAAAAGAAAGGCAGGGGGAAGGGAGGGGAAGGATGGCCACATGCTAGCCTGTAACCATGACTGGTTTTAAAGAGAAGAAGCCCCCAGCACAGAGATTGCAGGTTGTAAGCCCCGCCTCTGACCCGGAGAAGTTGCTGTCTGGTTTCTCCCAGTGTGGAAGCCTCTCATTAGGTGGTTTCTTGCTCCTCCCACCTCTGGTTTTGAATAGTTTGAGGGGGAGGATGACTTTCCTGGTCTGATTGTTGGCCGACAGGCCAGAGAGTTCTGGCGACTAGTGATGGGCTCCCCTTCTGGCACAGGGGACCAGCACATCACTAGTGGGGGGCCGGTCATCCGCCTTCCCCTTGCCGCTAGTGTTCCCTTCAAACCAGTGCCATGCCTTCCGCCTCTCCACCTCAGGTGATGATTGGGCTGAAGGCCTTTTGAGAACTTGAGGGGAAACGCCCTACATACTCAGCACTCTTAACTGTGAAAGTTAATTTCAGTTCCACACAAGTTCTTACTTGAATGCTGGCCACATATGTTGTATGTTCCTATCACCCTGCTCCTGAATTCTGCTAGGGGCTAGTGTCTAGCTTTAGTACTTTTCTTTCTTTTTACTTGGTTGGAAAGTAAAACAGGTGGTTTTAAAATCCCCTGAAAGGTGGTTTTAAAATCCGCATGAGGGGCGCCTGGGTGGCTCAGTCGTTAAGCGTCTGCCTTCGGCTCAGGTCATGATCCCAGGGTCCTGGGATCAAGCCCCGCATCGGGCTCTCTGCTCCGCGAAAAGCCTGCTTCTCCCTCTCCCACTCCCCCTGCTTATGTTACCTCTCTTGCTGTGTCTCTCTCTGTCAAAAAAAATAAATAAAATCTTTAAAATCCGCATGAGATGTGCTAGGCTTTCTGCTGAGGCGGCTGGGGAAACAGCGAGCCTGAGTCTTAGCTCCTGCTGAATTAGCTCTAAAAGGGCCGTGGCAAGCCTTACCATGGGCTTTTCTCTAAAATATGCAGTGATTTAGGGGCACCTGGGTGGCTCAGCCAGTTAAGCATCTGCCTTTGACTCAGGTCATGATCCCAGGGTCCTGGGATCAAGTCCCACATCGGGCTCTTTGCTCAGCAGGGACCCTGATTCTCCCTCTCCCTCTGCCTGCCGCTCCCCCTGCTTGTGCTCTCTCTCTCTCTCTCTGTCAAATAAATAAATAAATAAAAATAAATAAAAATAAAATATGCAGTGATTTAAAACTGAACAGCAATAGCAATGAAAATGCTCTGAGTGGTGTTTAGAAATGCCAAAAGGGCCGTTTGTAACCTAGCCTGAGCTTGGTTGGTCCCCATCCCCTTGGGGAGCCTCGTAGGTTGTCACTAGAAAAGAGACTTTCCTGAACTTTTTTCTTGCGTGTGTGTGCTTTGAAGACCAGGCCTTCCCAAAACCAGGGAGATGCACAGCCTCCCCCACAGATTTGAGCTCGTGCCTGGTTAGCCCTGCTTCATGTAGCATGTGCTCGGAAATGCTGATGGCCACTTCAGGGAGCAACTGAAGCTCTTTGAAACAAAGAGCCCGGGTTTGTGCCTTGCAGGAACATCTTACTACAATTCAGTGAACCCCGGTCATGCATTAGGTACTTTTCTACCTATGGAGGATGAGGGCAGTGGAAGGTAGATAGTAAAATGAGGTCTGCAACGTCCTGGGGCATCCGACTCCCCGCCAAAGTCTCCCCTCTGCTGGTGGAGGGAGCTAGGTGGGGGTGGGGAAGGGGCACAGTGTGGCATCACAAATAATGATGCCCTTTTATACCATATTCCCTAATGCAGTATACGACTTAGTAAGATGCACTGAGTTTGCCCCAGCTCCTAATCATTTCTGACGGGTGCTTGGTAATTTGGTAAGTGTTCCATGTGTTGTGTGCTTTATGTCAGTTATATGCATAAAACTACGTGTGTTAGTAACTGTTGGTGTGGATAATGTTACTATTATTTTGGCAGTGTTGATATTTGGATTTTAATACATACTCATACCCATTGGGAGTGATTTTCTGTTGGCTTTTCTCTATAGAAGCTTTTTAATTTTACGTAAATGATTAAGTAATTTCTTTTGTTATTTCTTCAGAGCCTTGTACGTTCTGGAGAGCGTTGTTTTGTGGTCACTGAGTCTAGTGATTATTGCAATATGTTTCTTTCCTCAGAGATCTTCAAGTACTTGTCTGATCAGAGGTGTTTTCATGTCTTTGATCATGCTCTAAAAAAGACTTTTCTTGCTTTGTGCATGACTTTGCAACCATTTTTAAAAGCCCTCAAACTGCTAAAGTTGAAGAGAAAATCACTTGGTTCTTTATCCCAAGTTTGGCTCCCCGCTGCAGCTTCCAGGCCGCGGGGCTGTGGGGGTGTTGATGTGCAGGCTAGAGCCTGCTGGAAGGGTGGCCACCGTCTGGCCTGGGAAATAGCCCCCATGTTCCCAGAAACTGACTGTATACCTTTCCTAGTACCACAGACTCGGTGGCTTAAAGCAACAGAAGTTTATTGTTCCATGGTTCTGGAGGCGAGAAGTCTGAAGTCCCCATGTTGGCAGCCGCACTCCCTCTGACACCTGGAGGAGAGAGTCCTTCCTTGCCTCTTATGAGCTTCAGGTTACCTCAGGCTTTGGCGTTCCTTGGCCTGCAGCTGTGGAGCTGTGGTTTCTGCCCTCATCATCACATGGTGGCCCCTCTGTGTCTCTGGCTTCTTATAAGGACACAGTCACACTGGGTCAGGGGCCCCACCACCACGCTCTGTCGTGATGCGTGCCAGTGGGAGGTGGAAAAGGACGTGAATGCCAGCTTCCTCAGTGGCTGTCTTGGCTCTGCCTTGGCTCACTAGTGAGGTGCTGGCCTGTCCCTGGAAGGGGCTTGTCCAGCTGCAGTATGACAGGTAGACTCAGGCCACCATCACCACGCCGGGCCACTTGAGGGGGGAATGTGGTGGCATCTGTGGAAGACCAGCCTCATGTCGGAGAGACGAGAAGACGTTTAGCAATTCATGAGTCTTTTGCAGAGTTGCTTTAGATACATCCCTTTCCTGGAAACTAAAATATCACAGCTAACAAAAGGCAGTTTTGTCTTGTTTGACTTTCCTGAAGTAAAATGCAAAGTGTAAAAGTTGATGTCTCTTCCGTGACTCACAGCTTTGAATACTGCATCTTCTTCATCTGATCATTGTTTGGGTGACGGAGGTCTGCAGACTCCGTTCCTTGCGGGCCACGTACTCTGCCACATCAGCTCCGTTTACTCTCTAACAGAGAACAGAAACATATGTCCTTGTGCATCGTGAATTTCCAGCATGTAAGCATGAACAGAACTGAAGGCATACTTGTTACAGTCTTTGTAAAAGCAGTTTTAGATGTGAATGAGTCCTCCGGTCATTGATTCTGTTGAAAACATAATTCTGCTCTTAGGAAGACATGGCTTTTTCAGTTTACATCTTTTCTCTAGTTGATGTCAGAACTTCCTGGCTTATCAATCACAGTATGCTAAATGGCATAATTATGAGCCAGTGGGGACCCTGTGATCATTTAGTTGGTTGGTTGGTTTTCCATTTTTAATTAGTGAGGTGTTTGTTTTGTTTTGTTTTATTTTGTTTTAATTGCAAAAGTAACCCAGTGCACAAGGGCTGATTTGCCTGTAATCACCAGGATGGGGGCATGGTTAGCAGTCTCTGTATTAATTTGTTCCTGCTCAGATGTTACTTAGATGTTAACTGTTCTACAGGTCGGTGTGAGTTGCCTTTGGTAGAATTTTAGGTAAAAGGCAGAGCTAGTGGTTGAATGGTGCCCTTGGGTGGGGATTCTCTTGTGTCGCTCACATATAGGGTGCTTTTTATTTAGGGTAAGAATAGCTCGATGCGGAGTTGGCTCTGAGCTGGTCTTACTTGCTGGTTGTAAACTGTGCAAGTGGTACGTGCTAATTTGTATGGCCAGTAAGAAGTATTTCCCCCCCTGCAGATTGAGCTTGGGACGAAGGGGAGAGGAAAGGTTCATTTGCTTACATAGCAAATTGTTCCCGATTTCCTTTTCATGCCGGTAATGGTGGGTACCGCTTCCAATGAAGTGTGAAGGGGCATGTGACATTCACGAGCCGTTTCTACCATGTACCAGAAGCTGTGCTAGGAATGCATGGAGGAATGCACATCGTTCTTGCCTTCCTGTGTCCCAGCGGGTAAGGGCTAAGGGTATACAATGTGAAGAGGTTTTCGGGTTTTTACAACATAAGTGAGCTTGAATGTACTATTATCACTCATATATAATAATGCTAATCACTAACATTTAAATTGAGCATGGGTATGGGTCAGACCATTGTTAAGTGCTTTCCATAAAAGATTCTCACTTAATCTAGTGGAAACTATAGCACCTTCAAAATTGTGAACAAAGGGCATGGCATTTTGGCCTCTGGAGGAAACACCTATCTGCCTGCTCTGGGTCCAGTGTCCAGCTGTGTTCCAGGCCCTGGGGAGTGGGCTGGGTGACAGATCCGCATCACTAGTGTTTCTGACATTTCCCATTTCAGCATTCTTGTGATATACATAGGTATTTCATCCTATAAAACAGACTGCATAGGATATATGGCTAAAGGTAAGAAATTGTGAATGCAGGTGGACAGCCTCACAATTCAGAATGCTTTCTGGAGCAGGCATGTGGTTCTGGGTAATGTTGCTGGGAGCCTGAGGTGGCCATGGTGTTTGTGTGCCGGTGGGCACAGCACAGAGGGCAGTTTCCCCTCCCCACCGAGGAGCCTCTCTGGAAGCTTCCTTTTCCTGTGACGTCTGGAGCCATAGGACAAAATAGTCATAGTGTTGTCAGTGGGGAGGGACATGGGAATGTAATTCTTGATAATCACAGAGATAAAATTAAAGCGGAGTAAAAGTGACTCAATCAGAAGATACCCAATAGAAAGCTGAATTTTAATGCTGGCTGGTTTACCTCTCTTGACCTGAAAGGACCCACAGATGGGTTTCCCTGCCATGAAATACGGGGAGAGTGTAAACCAGCCGGGATGGAGTGGGAACTGCCGAGCTCATCTGACCAGCCCATGTCAGTGTCAGCTCAGGTGTCTGAAGCCTTCCTGCCAAGGCTGGGGTCACCCTGCTGTGTGCACAGCGATGTTTGCTATTGTGCTTTGTATGAAAAAGCCCGGGAGAACTCAGTCATATGCAGAACGTCACCCCTGGGCTAGCAGGAGGTTGGGCATAGGGTGCTTAATTCCTCCTAGTAAGTGCAATGTCTTTTTATTTATTTGTTCTTATCTGGCGTGCTGAAGAAAATGGATGATTATAGCTGGTAGCGATGAAATCCTTCTGGTCCAGAAAGACACTCCAGGGAGACACCAGTCATTTAACCCAGACCATTCTGTCCCCTGCACTTATTATCTTTTGCCTTTTTTTTTTGCATCTTTTCATCTATGTGTGTCCACCCTTTGCCCATCTGTCGATTTTCTCATTTACCTTCTGCTTTATTTGCCTTATTCTCATGTCCCTTCCATTGTACAGTTCTCTATCAGTTAATTAGTTCACTCATCCAGCCTTTTATCGATCCTCTCTTCTGTGGAGGGCTGCACGATTAGTGTTGTGGAGAGAAGGGTAAATGCAGACAGTCTCCGCACCTGATACAGGGAAGACAGAGAAATGTATACAGATGGCTCTGGTACCAAACAAAACGGTTATTTTGAGTCTGGGTAATAGCAACCGTCACCATTAACTGAGCAGCACTAGCTGTGTGCTGGGCCTGGCTGGGAGTTCTTGCCCATCTCACCTGGCCCTGGGAACAGCTAGTGGGCGTGGGGTACAGGGCGGGTGTGCTGGCCCACACTCGCCCCGGAAGCTCTCTGGATTTGGAGACTTTGCGGCCGGCCTTGGGGTTGGCCTTGAACTCCACTTGGGTCTGATGTCTGCTCCGCTGGAGGCACGGGCCGCTAGGGGGTTCCTTCAGCGCACGGCCTGTATGTGTGTTTAGGAGAAGGATGAATTGCCACAGTCCCGGGGCTGTGAAGGAGAGCTAACTCCTTTTGTAAAGGACCTGACGTGTGCCGGCCCAGGGTACGGCTCTGTGGAGGGCGGCAGCCTGGCCCTTCGGATTCCTGTCTCTACTGCTATCTCTGGTTTTTCTGCATCCTCCAGTCCTGGCCTCTGCCCTGTCCTCCTTCCCGCTGTCCCCGGGCTCCAGCGTTGCGCCCTTCCTAGGTCTCTTCCCTTCCCATGTGTCCTGGAGGCCAGGAGGGCTGCCTTCGGGCCCGCTGCCGTAGTACCAGCCCCTGCCTGGCCCCTCGTGGCTGAGTGGCCTTGGGCAGCTTCCCTGACCTCTGCTTCTCAGCCCCTCATTCTCACGAGTGACGCTCTCAGCGCTGGCCCCAGGGGACTGTCATCAGACTCAGAGGAGGGGACCCCCGCCAGGCCTCAGCTGGGCCTGGTGCCCTGCCAGGGCTTGGAGGATGTCAGTGTCCATGAGTGTGGTGGTTTGCGTTTTGCCTCTTGTCTGCGCTTTGTTTCGACTGTGCCTGGGTTCTGGTCTGGCCCCCCAAGGGGTCGCGGCACCTAGGCAGCTGTCTGTCCCTCCTGCCCTCCTGATCTGTGCAGCCTGTGGCCCTGCACCACTCAGCTGCCTTTCTCTTTCCTGGGTCCTTTTCTTCCTGCAGAAGGAGGGTCAGCTCAGGGCCATGGAAGGCGTGGACACCCCAACCCCAGGTCTAATCCTGTTGCTGCAGTTGCCTCGGGCCAGCTCCCCCAACTGGACCAATTTGGGCACCCCCACCCCATGTCCACTGTTGAGGTCATAGCCCCCCCCCCCCCCACGTGTCTGTGTTTGAGGACAGGGCCTCTAAGGAAGGAATCAAGGTTAAATAAGTTCCTAAGGGTGGGGCCCTGATCGGATAGGACTCGTGTCCTCCTGATAAGAGCGCCGGGGACCTGGCTGTCTCTCCACCACATGAGGACACAGCTAGAAGGCGAGAAGGCTGCTGTCGGCAAGCCAGGAACAGAGCTCTCAGGAACCACATCAGCCCACACCTTGATCTGGGACTTCCAACCTCCAGAACTATGAACACATAATTCTGTTGTTTCGTCCACTCCCTCTGTGATCTTTTCTTACGTTAGCCCAAGCAGACGAATACAGTGAGCCTCACTGGGCCCCTCACTGCAGGGGAGACCGGCTCCCCCCACCCTCCGAGGGCATCCTCGCAGCCAGCTTCCCTCCTGTGAGAAATGCCCAGCTCTGCTCTCTCGCCTTGACAACAGTGAGGAATGAGGGATGGGAAGATCGAGACGAGTGCTTTTTTGCTTCACTTTGGACCCCTGGCCGTTCCGTAGGAGAAACTCGTCTCCCCGTGTGAGCCCGGCTCCTCTGTGATGAGACTGGTGTGCAGACCCCTGGCTCACAGGTCGCTCGCTGGCCATTCGAGGGACCAGGTGCACCGAGTGGACTCCTGCCCCTCAGGGGCAGATTCTGCTTCGGACCCTGCCCTTCTGAGGTGGCACCTGCTATACGGGGATGCAAAAATGAGGACCAGGCCTGTAAAAGCTGCCAAGTGCTGACTTTCTTTTCACTTTGGTTCATTTGAATTTGGGGGGCTTGGAAGCGGGAGGAAGGAGACCTGTGCTGAATACAGTGAGCCTCAAATCAGCTACATGAGTTAGACGTCAGAGTTAGACACTGTCGCTGTCATTGGTTTAAAGGGTTTTGATGCCCTGGCAACTCCTACACCCATAAATACCCTCCGGTGGGGCAAGCCACTGCCTAAAAGTAGGTTCAGAGGAGAGGGAAGCTCTTCTGTTTGCCACCATTTCTGTCAGCACCATTTAGCTGATGGCCGTGCAGCCTGATGCTTAGCTTTCTTCTCTGCTTTGTGTATGCACACCCGTATTCTGTCCAAGTTAACTTTTCTCATTAACGGGGATGGATATTCTGAAACTACTATTGCTTGTCTTCATCTCTTAACAAGTACTGTAAGTAGTATTTACATGTATGTGTGTATCGTACTCTATAGGAGGGCGTTACCTAGGGTGTATTAGAGAACTAGATACGTGATAGAAGAGCTGCTCCTGCCCAGGGCAGATCTTACTAACCTTCCCCAAGATGCCTTCTCTTTTTGAGTTTTCTAGTTTTTGTTTCTTTTCTTTAAAAGTTCTTTATCCGTGAAATGTATGCTTTTTCCTAGTTTCCCTCTATTCCTTCTCTTCATTTTTAAATAGCTTTAACTCAGTAATAAGCCATTATAATTCACTACTCTGTGCTTCAAGACAGAAGCCCATCTGTATTAATTCCATGTGTTTTTGACAGAGGGAGATGGTAGTCAGGGCAGTGGATCTCCTATTTATTGACTTACGTTCTTTTTTTTTTTTTTTTTTAAGATTTTATTTATTTGAGAGAGAGAGAGAGAGACAACATGAGCAGAGAGAGGGGCAGAAGAAGAAGCAGACTCCTCGCTGAGCAGGGAGCCTGACTTGGGGCTCCATCCCAGGATCCTGGGATCATGACCTGAGCTGAAGGCAGATGCTTAAATGACTGAGCCACCCAGGCGCCCCATTGCCTTGAGTTCTTAAAAATGTATTCTAGTTGTGTTAATCTTTTCAGAATGCTAAGCAGATGTGGACAAGCTCCTCCAATTTAAAATATACAATGATTGTGATGTATCTAATGCATGCGTCTCTGCCAGGCTTTTCTTCCGCAGGCCCCCCAGAGACTGGCCGCAGCCCCCGCTGAGCTGCTCTGGGGAAGGAGCTGTCCTCTTCGCCTTCCTGGGTGGCTCGACCAGGACCTTCCCACAGGGGTGATGACCACCCAGGCCAAGGTTGCATTTGTACATGTACTTGACCCTGGTGCACAAAAAAAAGTTTCATAACATTTTTCAATGAGAAAAAATTACCCTCTTTCTTTTGATCCTAATAAGAGAGTTCTTTCCAATGGGAGAACTGTTTTTTGGGAGTCTTTTTGATGAAAATGATTCTCTTGCTAGATAACATCCTAATATGGGCAATAAAACGTGTCTGTGAAATGCATTGCAAAGCGTTTATGGCCTATTACAATCTCTTGTGAGCATCTTGCCCTGTGGTTCGTGGTTCTGAAACTAGAGTTTGTTCCAAATTAGCTAGAGGGCTTTTTGAGACAGATTGCTGCCCCCAGCCTCCTAGTTTTTGCCTCTGGAGCCTGGAGTGGGCCCGAGTAATTTACATTTCTAGGAAGCTTCCTAGTGTCTCTGCTGCTGGTCGGGCACGAGGGGAGAACCATTGCCCTGGCCACCAGAAAACATTGGCCACTAGCAGCAGTTAACTGAATTTCCACAGATGGGTGCTGACTTCTGTCTTCACTCCCGGCTTGGAGGAGGAGCATAGAATCAGAGCCTAATGCATAGTATAATCAATCGTGTGTTAAATGCAAATGAGCAGAAGTGGCTTATCTTCAAAACATCTTAATTTTTATTGCTTGTGCTATGTGAAATGTTATTTCCCATTTGTAGAATGGGAAGAATTAAAAGTTGATTTGTGAGCTAAAAATACAGTCAGCTCCTTCTTCATCAAAACCCATAAATAGGCCTGCACATTCAGACATAAAAGCAAACCATTAAGAAACAGTGCTCGTGTCCTTAGAATTTGTTGATCAGATTACAATTACAGACTCTCATTTCTTCACTTCCTGCAGCTTGTGTAACTGCTTACCACCTATTTTTAGGAGGTCTTGCACTGCTGACTCAGAGTGGTAACCAGTGCTGAGCTCTCTGCTGCTTGGTGCCATAAGCTGGCAGGTGGCCAGGCTCCTAAGACGGGTAAGGTTATATGCCTGGGCGCTGTGTGAGGTGGTGTGCTGGGGAGTGCGTCCCTGGGCAGGCAGCCTGGGGGCCCAGCCACCTCCCCTGGCCCCTTCTTGCTGCTTCACACACGTGAGAGGAGCCGTAGATGGGGTCCCCGGGTCTGGTGGTGCTGCATGAAGCTATCTCCCTGATGGGCTATCTCCCTGCCCCTCAGCCTCTGGCTCATCTTCATTCTCAGGCAGAGGGGCTCAGTGCCAGGGTGGGCTGCTGGAACCCCTGGCCTTTGGCTCCATTGTCAGCACACGTGGAAAGAAGTGGAGCTTGTCTTCGGTGGGCTCTGCCTCTGTCTTTAAGGCTGCGGTCCAGGTGGGCCTCTTGCCACCCGCTGATGAGCACAGGCAAGTCATGGGGGGGTTTTCAGCTCTGTGCTTTGACCTCTGACCCATGCCAGAGCAAGAGTCTGGATGGTCAGCCTGTGCTGATGAGGAAAGCTCTCGCCCACAGGGCTTCATAAGTAATCAGCCAGAATGAAACTGTCCTCCCTTTCATGATAACACACAGATACAAACCACTAGGATAGTTCTCTGGTCTAGTAGAACTTGACAAGAATTGGATGACACAGCTTGGGTGCTGTGACCTCCAGCCAGGAAACTTTGGGGGCTCCGGAAGTACCCTTGAGTAACATAACTGGAAGGGTGCTTGAGCCACCCTGAAGCCCGCGTGGCCTGGGGCTCAGCCATTCTGCACCTTTCTTTTCTCATTTGTGAAGTGAAGGGCTTAGAGCACATCTGTAATCCTTCCCCCATGAAGATTTAAATTCTAGTAATCTGTGAGAGAATGTTGATTTCATCTGGAGAAGCCTGGGGAAGTGATGTCAATTACAGCCACACTGATAAGAAATTGGTCTTTTCTCATCTCCCTCATTTAATCTCTTGTGCCTTCATTGCTTTGTCCTTGCCCCAGAGAACAGGGAATGGGCACGGGTGTAGGCTCCGTCAATTTCAGGGTGGCTGCTGTGTGGGGCTGGCAGGGCTGGGGGCTGTATGGGATGTGGGGGCTTAAAATACCCATTTAGTGAACACACCTTCTCTCCTCCCTCAGGCCTCACCAGCTGGCATTTTCCAGCAGTTTTATCTTGGCTTCATGTCCTTGGGATGTCCTTACTCTTTACTTGTGTATCAGCACAGTTTATTATATGTTTATAGAGTACTCTGATGGGCTCAGCTTCTTGGCAGTGAGGGACATTTCTCACGGACTCACTTTAAAACAGCGGATCACGGTGACCTGGCTGAGCGGGTGCTTGATAAATGCTTTAATTTTTATAATTTCACAATTCAGACAAACCAGTGCCGCACACTCTCACCACAGCCTGTGAGCCGGAAAGTGTACGTAGTTTGATCAGCGTGCAGATGACACAGCTGCTGTATGTGCTTTCCCAGGACACTAAAGGTTTCACTGTCTGTTGTGTAGTCCACAGCCGAATAAATTCTCACAATGTTATTGAATGAATGAACTGATTATTCTTTTTCTTGGGGGGGTGGAGTTCAAATTACCAAAAACTTAATGTTTTTGGAAGTATATTCATAAGCAAAAGGAAGAGCCTTAATATCTTAGCAGTGGATGGTAAAAAGCAGGCTTATGGGGCGCCTGGGTGGCTCTGCCAGTTAAGCGGTTAAGCGTCTGTCTTCAGCTCAGGTCATGATCCTGGGGTCCTGGGATCGAGCCCCGCATCAGGCTCCCTGCTCCACGGGGAGTCTGCTTCTTCTCCTTCTGCCGCTCCCCAGCTTCTGTGCTCTCTCTTGCTCCCCCCGCCCATATTTAAAAGAAAAAAAAAAAAAAGGCTTATGAGTGTGTCAGAACTCTTCTTCTACCCAGTCCTGCCGCACTATGTGGAGAGACCGAGGAGATTTCAGGAGCTGGGTTCTGTGGTGGCCTCGCTGGCCCCTCGCTCTGGGGCCTGGGGTTGCTCTACTAGCCTTCCGAGGGAGAAGGTGGTTTGGAGCCTGTGGGTTTCTGAAGGCCCTTCAGGCTGCCCTATTTTTTGATGTTCTGGACTCTCATTTGTAAGGTGTGATTTCCTTTTTTTTTTTTTTTAAATACTATTTGAGAGAGCGCGCCCTCTCACACAAGCGAGGAGAGGGGCAGAGGGAGAAGCAGACTCCCTGCTGAGCGGGGAGCCCTCCACGGTGCTCGATCCTGGGACTCCAGGAATATGACCTGAGCTGAAGGCAGACACTTCACGGACTGAGCCACCCGGGTGCCCCTAAGCTGTGATTTCTTAGTTTACAGGATAATCATATTCAGTGTAGTTTTTAAAGGTAGAATCATAGCATGAATCCTCATGAATATCCATTATTAGAACTTCAGCACATAGTTCTGAATGGCCAGTCTTGTTCCATCTGAACTCCTGCACACTCCAGTGGCCTATTTTTGTAGCAAATCTGAGATATCAGTTCATCTGTAAATATTATAGTAAATACTCCAGTAACTAATTTCTTATTATTACCAAACCTGTAACTACTGTTCCAATTTCCCCAATTATCTCAGACCCTTATTGCTGTTGAATGGTGTGTTTGCTTTCTCCACCCTTTCATTTTTTTCCCCCACGGCGATTGATTTGTTGGAGAAAGCAAGTCTTTCGTCCTTTGGGTTTCCCACAGCTGCAGCTTGCTAACCAGACCCTCACTCGCCATGCCCACCAGCCCCTGTGTTTCCTTCCTGTAAGCTGCTGGTCAGATCTGGAGCCCTTTCTACTCTGATTTTCAGGCAAGACTCCATCGTGGGTGGTGTGTGCTTCAGGAGGAGGGCATGAGAACAGACAGCCCTGGTGATCACCGCCTCCATCCAGAATTCATCAGGGTTGCAAAATGATGCCATTCTGATCATGTCCTTCCTTCTCTGTTTCCTAGCCAGATGAGGAGAATGCGCGGCTGTTAGCCTGAGGTCCACTTACGCAGGAAAGTCTTGCCTTTTCTTTGGCAGTTCTCAGAATAAATAGTTCTGGTTCCCCAGCATCCTCCACAAGCCACCAGTGAGGTGGTTTGCTTGTGTGTTTTTAGAGACATTATGAGCTCATGATCTAAGGTATTTCTGGAGCATTTTCTTTCATTGCGGCTGGCATCCTTGTTATGCTGAGAGTGCCCGGCTGCAGCCTAGCTGGGCTGCTTGAGCTTGCTTCTGTGTTCCGTTGCTCATGCCCAGAGTCTGTGACGTCATCGCCACTGAAGGCTAAGGGCTGTCGTGCTTCGGGTCCGACCGGCTGTGCCCACCCCAGGCAGAGGCCCACATTTCAAAGACCGTGGTCCCATTAGGAGGAAGTGGAATTTGGGGACTGCAGTTTGGGAGTTAGGGATCATTGCTTCCAGACTGATTGTTGGATCTGGGCCTTTTCAGTGGACAGAGGTGGGTTTGTTCACTCGTTTGTTTTGGTTGGTTTTCTGACATAATCCTCTGTAAATTCACGCTGATATTTCTAATTGAGAATTCGAATTACAGCATATTTTACTTCTTTGGTTTTATATTTGTATCACTTTTCTCTTAGGCTGAAAGTTTTTCTCCCTAGGAACATTGGCGTAAGAACTTATTTGCTTGATTATCTTATTTATAGACAACACATACATGTTTAGAATACCAACATTTTTACCAACCATATGAGTAGTGGAAACGGCAGAAGATATCTTTGTCCTCAGGGTTTATCCCTCTAGGGAAATACAGTCAAATTACTGTGTTTCTAAGTCTTTTGGAATAATGTCTCTCTCTGTTTATGTCACCGACTCAATATATAATTTGGTTAATTGGTTTCCATTCTGCTTTTGATTTTTAGGACTTAAAAAAGTTAATATTGGTTTATAGTTACATAAACCATTTAGATGGTTCCAGAGCCAGAAGTGTGCTCAAAGTCTCATTCTGTATCTTCAGGCTCTGCTCGCTCAAGCCCTTTCCATCACTATTTGTAAAAAGATGATTTTTTTCCTTCCTCCTTTTATTTATTGCTTTTTAATGCAAGCACAGACATACATTCATACAGTTGTATATTTGTTTTTAATATTTCTCATTTTCTTAAATAAACAATAGCATGCATCACCCACTTTTCCAAAGCTAGAGTTTAGAGGTTGTCTTCTAATTATATGGCATACTGTGACTTAGTTAATCATGACACTGAGTTTAACTGAATGTGCCATTTTGGAAGGGGTGATTATAGCAACTGCTGTCTAAATATTTTAATCACATTCCAGAATAGTTAGAAAATACATGAATATTCCTGTCTTATTTTTGCTGTTTAAAAAGAAAACAACACAACTTGGTCTACTTAATTTACATGTATTCTAGTTCAGTGTTCTCAGCGGGGTGATTTCGTCCCTCAGGGGACATTTGGCAATGCCTGCAGTGTCTGGAGACATTTTTGATTGTCACCACTCCAGGGAGGATGGGGGCTGCTGCTCACCGTCCTCCAGTGCTCGGGAGAGCTTTGCAACAGAGGTTGATCGGCGCTCACACGTCAGTGAGCCACTGGTGAGAAACCCTCTGTTTCAACCACAATTTCGAGAGCTTGGGTCACCTCACTCGTCCTCCCTCTCTCTTTTCTCTCTCTTCTTCTTCAGTAGATTTATGTCTAGGACTTCAGGAGAACAGAAGTCATTTAAAATGAGAAGACCCGAGGGGCGCCTGGGTGGCTCAGTTGGTTAGGTGTCCGACGCTTGGTTTCTGCTTGGGTCAAGATCTCAGGGTCCTGGGATCAAGCCCCGCATCGGGCTTCCAGCTCAGCGGGGAGTTTGCTTCTCCCTCTCCCTTTGCCTCTCCTCCCTGCTCATGCTTTCTCTCTCTCAAAAAAAAAAAAAAGTTAAAAAAAAAAAAAAGAAAAATTGTGCTTCAGAGGCGCATGTGTGAGTGTAGGTGACCCACGGGGAGGTTGGCAGTGTTGCTGCTCTTATGAAATTATTTTGTCATTGATGATGTGCATGATAACAGGATACATTTTTCTTATCTCTGTGCTTTGCATTTTCTCTATTATCTTACGAAATACTCCATTTCACTAAGAAGAGGACTGAATAATTCAACCACATTGTGGCTTTAATGCGATATGGATAAAAGGGGGCATGCTCCCTTTTTCAGGTAGGGGGCACCTGGAGGCTATTGACAGTGGGGTCAGTTGCACTTGGTCCTTCCCAGAGAGGGTCTGGGAGTGTGAGGACGGGCGTAGGAGGCCGAGGTTTTGATGTTGAAGGTGGACGTTGTCCGGTCCTTGAGGGTTTCAGAGCTTGTCTGCCTTTTGCCTTTGGTGATGAAGAAGAGATCCAGTAGTTTAGTGTTATTCCAGATGTTCCTAACATCACTGTTCTTTTTCCTTTTTTTTTCCCCCCTTGTACTTCCCACTCTTGCATCGGGTAAATTAAGTGATTTTGGGGGGAAAAAAACCTGATCGGCATTTCTTCTTCTTCTTTTTTTTTTTTTTTTTAAGATTGTATTTATTAGAGAGAGAGAGAGCCAAAGAGAGCACTAGTGGGGAGGAGAGGGAGAAGCAGGCTCCCCATGAGCAGGGAGCCCGATGTGGGACTTGATTTTAGGACACCGGGATCATGACCTGAGCCGAAGGCAGACGCTTAACGACTGAGCCACCCAGGTGCCCCTCGGCATTTCTTCTTGACACGAGTAAATGCAACAGCAGTTCGATTCCAGGAAAGGAAATATGTATCACTAGAACAGTTAAGACATTAATGATGACAGTTCACAGGTTTGGCAGCCCTCTTAGGAGTTGGTCTTCTAGGATAAATTTTATTAACATTTTACTTGTGAGCGTTAGCACTTCTTTGTGGTTGGTTTTGATGCTGCCGGTGGGCGTGGAAGAGTGCTCAGATCGTTAGGAGGGTGGTCTTTCAGAAATAGATTGAGTCATCAAAACTCCTTTCTGGTTTTAATTTGTGGCCCGAAGATATAAACATTTATTATCCGTTTTAGGCCTTTGATTCATTTCTTATGCCACCAACCCTTTTCTTTCTGCATCTTCCCCTGCCCCCACAAGAGAGAAGCTGACATTGATTTATAAGCCTTTTTCCTTTGCTAAATTTAGAACTTTACAAAATACCCCTATTTCAGCCTTTCAACTCGTATTTTAGGGGAAGCCCTTAAATATTGATAGGGTTCTGAAGCCTGGGGTTGATTTTTTTTTTTTTTTCCCCCTGCACGGAAATAAAACAAGAATTTGTGCTATTTTGAGTGGTGAGGGTTGCACTCAGGGTTCTAGAGCATGAATGAAGGGACCACCAGCACCACAATTCCATGTTGTTCAGTATAAGGGCAGAAGATGGTTTGTGCATGTCTTTTGAAGGAAGAAAAGTCAGTGTGCCCAAGCAGCAAGCCACCAGCCTGTGTGGGCAAGTGGAAGGAAGTCTTCAGACTCCTGTGGGCACTGCAGGAAGCCACGCACAGGACAGGGGCTTAGGGACTTCAGGGTTGGTGGGGGGTATAGTGTGGTCCTCCTCTTGTTGAGGCTCCTGCCAGGCCCGTGGGAGAGGGCTGTAATCCCAGTCGATAAGTCCCTGGGTTTGCAGCAACTCACAACCAAGATGAGATTCATTATGGTTCTCCCATAGTTGGAATGAGGGAGCAGAAGCCAAGTGTTTTGTAACCACAGGTAAAACAAAGCACCTTAGATTGTGGATGCCTATCAGCTTCTGCCTCTCTGTGGAAGCAGGATGCTTCTAGAAAACAACTAGTTCGTAAATTTGGCACTGAGAACTCTTTCAGCAGGTTGGTGTGGACTCATTAGTTTATGATTTCATCACTTTTTTTTAAAGCTACTGGCAACTAGCTGCAGATTTTTAAAGAGTTTAATCATCCTAAGGAAGGTCTGACTGCAGGATGACTAGCTGCATTAATCTGATTCAGTTCATTTCCGAAGAGAACAAAATTATAACTACATTTTCGTTCATTTACTGGTGTGATCCATCTATTTCAGGGCGAATATTAAATTATCTCCTAGCTCCAGAAGATGTGTTTTTGAACAGAAGTATCTGTAGGATTTAGTGTTCTGTGAAAGGAGTAGGCGTTAAGGTTAGCTTGTTGTAAGATTTGTTTTCTATCTGCTATTATTTTGTTGAAAGAAATTTTTATTTGAAAGAGTAATACATATAAAAGCAAACAAACAGGCAAAAGGCAACTGAAATCTAACATGGAGGGAAGCCTTCCTCCTATCCCGGGTGCCCAGATGGCCTTACCAGAGGCAAGGTTTATGGTTTGTTGTACGTCCAGAATGTTCCGGAAATATCTAAGTAATAGGTTACTCAACTCATTAGTTTCCCTCTTGTTTCCCCCCTTTTTCTTTTTATAATACAAAGAGATTTCTCTATTAACTTTTAAAAATAAGTAAAACCACTAAATAGTACATTTTAATTGGTGAATTTTTATGGCATGTGAATTATATCTCAATTTAATAAAAAGTAACCTAAGAGTTTGGGGACTGATTTTAGAGAGAAGAAATGAAGGGTGAAATGCTTTCATCTTCAGATAATCAGATATCAATGGTGAGGTTCCTCAGCGATCCCTGTAGCTTGGATTAAAAACATTTTTATGGGTTATTTAGATGGAGAAGCCTGTAGTGAGCTCACCAAGGTTACTGATAATTAAGTTCAAATGGGTCATGAATCTCAACATAATGAGGATAAACTGCCGGGATATACTTGAGGCAGCTTTACCAGGCAGCCAAGTGGTAGTTAAGTTTCTACATAGATAAACGTATTTGGGGAAAATAACCTGAAGTGTTCTTACCTTGTTTTTCTGAGGTAACTATCTATTTTTGAACTCTTTCCTATTTAGAACTTAGAAACATTCCTCCTGTTTTATAAGTGAAAAGCGCTTTGTCTGTAGATGTAATGTATTTTACTGTTTTCCTACTGATGGGCATTTAGGCTGTTTCTATTTTCATACATCTTACCCAACTGCTTTTCATAGAGTTGTGCAATTTTGCATTTTCGTCACCAGTGCACGAGCCTACCTGCTTCCCCATAGCCTCACCAAATATGCCGTTTTATCACACTAAAATAAAAAAAAAAATTGTTCTTTTATTTTGAAATACATTTTAGCTTACAAAAAATTGCAAAAATGGTACAAAAAACTTCTGCCTCCCTTGATCCAGCTTCCTCAAATGTTGACATTTTATTTATTTTTAAAGATTTTATTTATTTGAGAGAGCACAAGCAGGGGGAGCAGCACACAGAGGGAAAGGGAGAAGCAGGCTCCCCGCTGAGCAGAGAGCCCTACAGGGAGCTTGATCCCAGGGTCCTGGGATCATGACCAGAAGCCAAGGCAGACGCTTAACCGACTGAGCCACCCAGGTGCCCCAGATGTTAACATTTTAAATAACCACATGATAGTGATCAAAATGGGAAGTTCACATTGACACCGTGCTGTTAGCACATTTTCTGGTCTCTGACAGTCTGATAGGTGAGAGGTGGTATCTTCGTATGACTCTAGTATACGTTTATTTTATTGAAGCCCAGCATTTATCTGAAAGGCAGATATTTTCCTACCCAGTTTCCTTTGCTTCTTTTTCTTGATTGGCTGGTCTTCTCATCAATTGTAAGGAGCTCTTCCTGAATCAGGAAGAGTAGGCCTTGGTCTGTGTCACGAATTGCAAATATCCCTTTTCTTTTTGTCTTTTGGATTTGCCTGGGGTATATTTTGCCATGTAAAAATTTTTATTTTTATGTAGATGAATTCAAACATCTTTTGTGGTTTCTGGATTTTTAGTCATAGATTTAAAAAGTTTTTCCTTCAAGGCTAAGAATTTCTTCCATATGTCCTTCTATACTTTTATTTTTCACGGTAAACCTTAGATGCATTTGGAATTCATCCTGTTGTAGGATGTGAAGTGTGTCTCCATCTTTCTTCCAGATGGCTACCAAAGTATCCCATCACTATTTATTGAGAAGTCTTGCCTTTTTCCCAGTGACTGGAGCTAGCACCCTTTATCATATACTAAATTCCCAGAAGCACTTGGGTCTGTTTTTGTTCCTGTTTCTTAGTTCTGTTATATGCCATGCCAAACTGGAAGAGATGAGTTCTCTGAAAACTTTCTATTATCTTAAATAAACAAAACAAAATAGCATTCTATGAAAGTCTGTAAAAAGCTAATGGCTGTGCTTGCATATCAGTAAATGAGACAGCAGAGGCCCAAAGATCACAAGAGTTGTTTTGGCCTAGGGTAGAAGGCAGATGGTTCCCTCTCTTGTGTCCAAAAGTGGGTAAAATAATATCTATTGCAAGAAGGCATATTGATGGTCCTTACCTGGCCCACCCCTCTGCAGTCTCGCCAGCTGTGTTCTTGGATGTGGGAGGCGAGTTAAGGATGTATGGTGAGAAATTTGATTGAAAATAGTTAATGATAACATATTTTCTTTTTTTTTTTTTAAAGAGAGGGAGGGTGTGTAAGAGTTCCTTGAAGAGTTTTCTTTGGTAAGTGTAGATTCTGGTCTTTGGGAAATCTGTTTCATTTAGAACCACTGTGCTCATGTGACATCATTAAGCCTTTCTCTCCATCAGTGTTTAACAGAGATCATAACCAGTTCCCCCCTTACCACGTGATCCTTTGGAAGAGGGTTCAGTGTAGTTGTTCGACCCAGGTGCACTGTTGAGCCTGGCTGTCCTTGGTCTTCAGCATGACCGGCAGCAGGCATAAGGTCAAGGCCAAGGGTTCCCAAGTGACTGGACTCCAAATTCTCACTGCACCTGTGCACTCAGCACACCTCAGCCGATCCCCTAACTCCTCTGCTGCGAACGGGGACAGTGAAACATCCTGGTGTCAGGACTGAATGTGTAGGAGAAGTGCTCAGCCTAGTGTGTGGCACCCAGTAAATGCTAAGTAAAGGCTTGCTGTTTCATTGGTCTGTTTCCTTCCCTCGTTAGTGCATGAAACTCCGAGGCCCACAGTTCCTGGATTTGCAAGCTGAAGGAAGGTAGGATATAATTTGGGAGTAAATAAGAGAGTGGGATATATGTGTTCGAGTAGCACATGGCAGGCTGAACCACAGATGAGGTGAGGCGAACTTCAACGTTCGAAGGTCTAAAACAAGAAGGTGTTCTTTCTGTCCTTGGTCCGTCCGAGAGAGGGACCCAGAGCAGCATAGGCGTGGTGGTGCTTCGTGTTATATAGGACCAGTAGCAGGAGCAGGACAGATCACCTTTCACGTACATTTTTGTTGGTGTTTTTTGTCAAAAAGAATAATCCTCAAAATGGATCGTATAGAACAGGTATCATTGAGAAGAAATTAAAGCTCAAAAGGAGAAAAGTTAGGAGGAGAGCGCTTGACTGCTTTGCATTCACACACTGAGGTTCAGATGACATATGCGCGCTCACAGGTGGATGGCAGGATCCCTGTTGATATTCTTTGTGGCCTTGAAGGAGAGAAGTACCAGAAGGCTGGGGATAGCGAATGTCCTTATTTTCTAAATGGAGAAAAAAGCAGAATCAGGAAAGAGGCCTTTAACCAGATTACGGAATGGAGGTGAAAGCTGGCAGCCGGGAGCCTGTCGGCATCTCTTCTCCTTGATGCCAGGTGGCTGGATGTCAGCAGGGTGCCTGCATAAAGTCGGACCCACTTCTGTCTCTAGTGTTAACGTACCTGCTCACCCTGGGCCCTCCCCTCTTGACCCTGGTCACTCTTTAGGAGCCTTCTGGGCCGTTGTCTTCTTGGGGATTTGTCTGTGGTCGTCTGCCCTCCCCGTGCTCTGTTCCCCCAGCCCTATCCCCTGACCAGTGCCCTTGACTTCCGCTTACCCCCAGATCATCTCATGCACTCCGTACGAGGTTGGGGAACAGTCATGTGTTTTTTACATTCATAGTCCATTTCCATACAAAAAAAGGGTGTACAACATCAACAGACAGAAAAGGAGAAAATCTGAGGGACAGAGTATGTGAGACATAGCTCAGTGGAGTGAGGGGAGTGGCTCATGGCACAAAGGAATTATAGGGAGTGCCGGCGCCAAAGGAGAGAAAGGACATTTCTCACCTCCACTCATTGTCCTCTGATCTCCCAGTTGACTAAGCTTATCTCCTCTGATAACAGCTGTGGGGATTGTTCTTGGTGTTCTCTGGCCAGCCCCATTCAAAGGTTGGGTGTTTAGGGGCAGGGTGACCCTGAGCTCACTCACCGCCACAAGGATAGGCATTTCAGTGTCTCGTAGGGGGAACAAAGTAATGTTTTCTCTGAGCACCTACTATGTACCGGGAACTTTGCTGGGTGCTTTTTATAGCTACTTACTGTATACAACACATCTGTAAGGTAATCCTTTTCTCTTTATCCTCTATTTTATAGGAGAAAACTTAAGCTTTAGACGTGGTAAGCCATCTGGCCGAAAGACAGAGCCAAGCAGGGGTGGAGTTGGCATTTCATTCCAGAGCCAAAGCTCGTTCACCAAATCAGGTAACAGGCCTGTCTCCGTGCATGTTGAACTGTTATGTGGATTAGGAGCTGGTTGGACGGCCACAGCCACAGAATGTGGACTGCTAGCTTGATCGTCCCTGAGTTCAGATCTCAGATGCCTGCTGTCCTTGGCTGTGATCTGTGCCGCAGCATGGATGTTAACCTGTGTGTCAGATTTGTAGGTGATAAACGGATGGAGAGATAGGGAGCATCCATGACGGAATCAGAATCTAGAACTCCTGTGGAGCTAGGACAGTGGACTGAAACTGGCACGGTGGGGTGCAATAGGAGGACTTGTGAGGAGCGCATGTCACTCAGAAAACACCTGCCAGGTGTAGTGAGAGGCCAGCCCCACCGTGCAGGTGTGATGCTGCCCGAGAAGCAGGGCAGGGTCAGGCATCGCTACCTGCTAGTTAGCACCAGCATTTCCATTTCCTGCGCTGACGTCCTCTTCTGAGTGCGTGCGCCACTTACAGGGGTGAGCGATAATGACCCGTAGCATCCAGGGTCCCCGTTCTGGCTCCTCCAGTTGTCTGTTGTGTCTGCCTTGTGGGGGCGAAACATACATCTGTCTTGTATGTTGTGTGTCCAGCGCGCCGCACGGTACTGGTAGGAGTTGAAAACATACTTGTTGGATTAATTAACTTGAAGTCTGTCTAGAAGCGGGAACAGTATTGGGATAGTGAGTTTCAGGGAACCTGGCATTGTTCCAGCGAGGAAGGTTTTTGCTTGGAGAAGAGATCCCGAGAGACCTTCCTATTGGAAGGTTGGTCTCTGGAAAGCGAGATTAGTCCTACTTTCTGTTGCATCATAAATTATTTTTTACCTAAAGCTGTTACACACACACACACACACACACACACACACTCAGTTTGCTTGTCTCAGAATTTTTTATTTTTTATTTTTTAAAGCAGATACTGGCAGATATTTTGGATAGCACACATCTGTTTTATAAGTTACCTCACACAGTTCAGCTGATTTTTTTTTTTGTAGGTGTGTTTTCTTCTAGCAAATGAAATAAAGAGCACTGCTGTGTCGTCTCCTATTTGACTTTGGTCCCTGACCGGCCCGAGTTCCTTAGGAAGGACAGCATCTGTGCTGTGCCTTATTTATGTACAGTGTTTGCACACAGCAGATGTGCCACACATTTTCATTGAATAAGTGTGACTTTTCATTCCACCAGCGAGGTGACTGATACTGCCTCCAAGGAAACCTAGGCTTTGGGGCAAAGTAGCAGCCTCAACACCCTGTAGCTACAAAGACATAGAACGGGGATTGGCATCCAGTTTAAAACAAAGTCCTTGCATCCTTTACATCATACACAGAGGCACGGCTAACTTCATTACCTGGATTAATCTTCTTTCAGACAACCCTTGTATTTGAATATTTAGGGTTGAGAGAATAGGGCTTCTTGAACTGGCCCTTTTCACTTTCTGGTCTTTTCTCTACAGTACTGGTTCTTAACTGGGGCTGACATTTTAACCACCTAGGAGCTTTTCCAAACTGCAGATATTGTAATTCAGTAGGTCTCAGGTGGGATCCGTTTAGAATGAATAGGCAAGCTAAAGCCCTTCCCATTTCTGGACAGCATGGTTAGAACACTCAAGATTTCGGCTATTGTACATAAGCTGAAGATACTCTGTATTTTGCCGAGTTGTAAATCTGAGTGATGGGTTGTAAGATGAAAGAGAAATTGAACTCATGAGCTGAATCTGTTTTGTCCCGCAGCCTCTCAAAGGTTTTGGCTTCGCTTGCATGTTTTTATGGGACAAATTCCATGCATAGAGGCAATTATGAATTTCAGAGTTTATTAATTTCAAGACATACTCCATAAAGGGGTTGGTTGAGTAAAATGGCGAATTCAGAGAAAGTTTGAAATCTCCTCCTGACTCTGTTTCCTCTGTGCACAAAATTGCATTGTGGAGTGGAAGTTTATCATTTCATAATGTGTGTAAATGAAGGGATCAAAGCTTTTTCTTTTTGACGCTTACACTGGGTGAGGATTATCTGAGAAAACCTGGGAGACCAAGGAAATGGGTTTGACTTTCTGCCAGGTGGTCATTGAAATGTTTTTTTCTTTGTGCCCAGTTAAAAGGCTGGACATGTAGATTTTCACGCTCTTGTCTGGTTTCAGCTTCGGAAGTGCTTACACAGCTAATCTGGCATTTGTGATTATTTCCACTTCGAGCTCACCAGGAGGCTCTTTGGGGATATTCAGACAGAAATGACTTAATTGGATTTCAGCCCACACACAGCATTTGAATGGCTTTATCAATGGCATTAATTGGGCAGCTGCCATAGGAAGTCATATATATATATATTTTTTTTTTTTTTTTTTGAGCTCTAGAATTTCAAAGTACTCTTCGATTCATTCTCTCTCATTGGTTCATTGCTCATTTATTTAACAAATGAAAAACTCAAGAAAAATGAATTTATAAAAGTAAAATTAAGAAATATGGTTTGTAAGTAGAACCCTCATTTGGTTTTGGCATAGTTAGGTTATTATCTGTATTTAAGGTTCCATGTTGACACTCATGGGCTGGCTCAAGGACAATTGTATAAGGGATTCAGGGTCTCTTGGATTGAAATTTGGGAGGAGAGGATTCTGGGCCAGATGGCACTGAATGCTGTAGGGTATTGGACAATTGCAACAGATCTTACAAATATAATTAAAGAAGTGAAAGTTTATTGGATGATAAATGTCTGTTATTATCATTTTATCGAGCGCCTGCCATGTGGCCAAGCCATATGGACCTCAGCATGTGGAGGTCCTTTCCTAGAGGCTCTTCCTGTCTAGATAGCCTTTAAATAGGGGAGTTTATGATTATAAAAGAATGATTTCTGCAGGAACATCTTCCATTCCTATAGAATGTCCCCAAACAGGGAACTGGTTGAGTTCATTTCTGAACAGTGAGTTGGATTTAGCTGGATAGTGGCTTTGGGAAGCTGGAGCGATAAAGCTATCTCAGTATGGGGGAAGAAATAGTAGACATAAAGTCACAGAATTGTGAAAGCATCTGGCATTTGGGGAGAATGTGGCTGAAACACACTTTGACCATTTTAAGAATATTTAAAAGTAGCTAAGGATACTTTCAGAACACAGTATTAATAAAATTCCTGTTCATTTGGAATAATCATAAATTTGTTCTCTGTAAGTTAAACTTTATAACTATGAGCCCCTTTTTTGGTGGCAAAATTTAACTTACTCCCTTTTCATTACATATTTTATGGAATTTTATACAATAATTTAGGGGATACTATAATATATATATGAGCATCACCCCTACTTTAAAGTGGGGAAAACAAATCTATTCAGTACCCATCAGAAGTAAAATAGGATAATGTGCAGTGAGATGTTTTTCCCTACAGTTTTTTAGAAGCAAATTCATTCTGTGGGAAGCTTCTCAGTTACCAGGAATATACAAAATTCAAACAAACAAACAACCTTCCCACAAAATCTTTCTCCAGAACTTAATGGTTCTGTATGCTTCCAGGGACTTCTCAGGGGCCAAAGGTCAGGGACTGTTCCCAGTCTTTTTTCACTCATTACCTTCATCTAATAGCTGTAAAACTCATGTCCCCCACCCTCATGTTGAGAGTCCTGTTTTGGTTTCTTAAAAGGCCAGTGATGTGATCTAGAACAAAGATGGGGTCTGAGTAAACACTAAATCCCTGGAATAGTAAAAATCTGCATCAGTACGTGTAGTTCACTCAGTTGCGGATATGACGATTTAATCCTGAGTTAATTAGAACCCAGACCCTGACCTAAACAGCTCTCTCTGGATGTTTCCATCCCATGATGCCCATGCGTGTCAACTGCAGGCTTAGCAGATCTCGTTTTCTCTCTAAAATTAATGTGTGGTGCTAAAACAACACCAAGGTGTTGAACTTGAAGGACGAGGGAAATAAAGGATTTGAGGTTTCTGATTTGATTAATTCTGGGCCTAGATTTATAGAAAACAATTGAAATGTTTCTTGTAGGAAAAAAAAAAGGACTCTTGTTTTAGAGAAATACAGGGGAAGCATTCTCAATAGGGTAGTTTGGGGGCACGAATTGCTGCTTTTCTGGAGTTGTGTAAGAATGTCCATCAGTGAAACCAAGCCACCTTGAGCCACTGCCCAGGGCTCATCTGCCCCACTGATGGTTATTTTTCTTAAACTATTTTCTTAAAAACCAGAAGAACATCATTCAGTGCTTAGACTGTTTTTTTTTTTTTTTTTTTAAAGATTTTATTTATTTATTTGAGAGAGAGAGAATGAGAGACAGAGAGCATGAGAGGGAGGAAGGTCAGAGGGAGAAGCAGACTCCCTGCCGAGCAGGGAGCCCGATGCGGGACTCGATCCCAGGACTCCAGGATCATGACCTGAGCCGAAGGCAGTCGCTTCACCAACTGAGCCACCCAGGCGCCCCAGTGCTTAGACTGTTTTATAACTTTGAGTCTTAAGTATTATATATCTATTCCCAGTTGAAGAAGGAGAACAGGACCTTTTCTTTCTGAAGGGCCCAGAACTGGAGAAGCACCATACCCTTGATCCCAGGGAGGATCACGCTTGAAAATGGGACCAGTGGAAAGGACGGAAGCAGAGAAGTGCACCAATAACATCAGCACCTCCAATCTGTTTTGTCATTTACTGAATCATTGATTAATTGGGTTGCTCTCTGGTACCAAGTATGGGGTCAGCGCTGGGTCCCTGCCCTTGAGAAAGTCTTCTCCCATCTGATGAGTCCCTTGCCAACTGTCCGTTCACTGGAAGTGCTGGGGTGGAGGAAACGCTGTAAAACAGCGTCAGGGAGATGAAATCTACAATGTCTGGAATGCCAGGTATTTTGCAGGACAAATGACTCCGTTTCTTCAACAAATCATCCTTCAAATAAAATAGATTTAAAGTAACTTAAAAAACGTGCAAGACATTGTAATTTATGGACATTATTTGGATCCCGATTCAAATAAATCGGCTATAAAAAGACATTTATGAGAAAACTGGAAGAATGGGAACACTAAATATGAGGTTTATATTAAGGAGTTAATGATTACTTTAGGTGTAATAATGGAGTTGTACTTATCTGTTGGTGGTATACACTGAAGTGTGTACAGATAAAATAATTTTTCTGTGGGATTTGCTTTAAAGTCACCTAGTCAGGGTTGGGGCCTGGTTGATTGGCCTAGGCCAATAAATGATGAGGTTGAGTGTTAAGGTAGCTAGGGAGATATATCCTGGTTATTTTTGTAAATGGTTAAATATCTACATTAAAGTGCAAAGTACAATGGCTATGGTACAGTATGGTGAATGCTGCAATAGGACTTTGCACTGAGGAGGGAAGGCAAGACTCAGGAGCATGTTCCCAGGGGTGGCAGTATTTAAACTGGGTTTTAACAAAAGTACGAAGACTGGAGAATCTGTTCCTTTTGTGCCCAGGAGGAAGGTGGCAGGGAGATGCTCTGTGGATTTTCTGGTGGATTTGTTACTGACTGGTTCCTTCCATTCATTCATTCCTGCATTCATTTAGGACGTATTTTTCAGGTTCTTGTTGTATGTGGTGAGAATTTGTGGGCTAACAGTCTGGTGAAGGAGATGGTATATTGGGTTGCCAGGGCTTTCATGACCAAATACCACAGCCTGGGTGGCTTAAATAACAGAACTTTATTTTCTCACAGTTCTGGAGGCTGCAAGTCCAAGATCAAGGCGTTGGCAGGTTTGGTTTCTCCTGAGGCTTCTCTCCTTGTCTTGTAGATGGCCACCATCTTGCTGCCTCCTTGCATGGCCGTCCCTCTGTGCTTACACATCCCTTGTGTCGCTTCCTCTTCTTATAAGGACATCAGTTATATTGGATTAGCCCCAGTCTCCATTTAATCTAGTGACTTCATTAAAGATCCTGTCTCCAAATACTGTTACATTCTAAGGTACTGGGGGCTAGGACTTCAGCATATGAATTTTGGGGGACAAAATTCAAACCTAGAGGAAGAGTGTTTAACCGACTCTGGAGACATCTAGGAATCTTCACAGAGGAGGGGCCTTGAACAGCTTCTTGAAAGAGGGTAGGATTTCACCCCTCCACTGAGCACTGGGGGCAGGGCGGGGAGGGAGCTGAGAGTTTGCAGGGAGTTCCCAAAGATGAGGTGTGAAGGTGGGGGAGAGGGCTTTGCAGACCAAGATGGTGAGTAGCCATTTTAGCAGAGGAGATCTGGAGTAGCGGAACCAGGAATGGAGAGGAGGGCTGGTGGTGAGGGCTTGTTCTGTGCTGGGTGGGGGATGAATGAGAGGGAGGGGAAGGAGCACATGCCCTAGGGCAGCCAGGCCAGGCTTCTCCCCAGAAGACCAGGCAGTGAAGAGAAATGAGGAAGAGGATGGAGTTTTTATCAAATAGCTTAACATCCTAATCACCAGAGTAAGACATAGTTGTAAAAATGTTACAGAAAAGAATACAGTTAAAAAGTAAAATCATATTCCTCACCTGGTTTCCATCCTACCAACAGCCTGTGCTTGGCCTTGCCTGCTTTTTAAGATTCTATTTAAAAAAAAAAAAAAAAAATGTGAGCGAGTGCGTGTGTGTGTGTTCACGCACACGCACGTGAGAGAGAGAAGTGTGGCCGGGAGAGGAGAGAAAGAGGATTTGCTTGCCCCGACCCCATTTGTTGACTTTGGCCTTTCTTGGAGTTTCCCTCATTCTTCCAGTCCTTTATCCCCAAAAGGTAAGGGACATGAACTTCAGCAAAATAATCAAAATCATTCTTACATATATTCAGAGTTAAATCTTTTGGATCACCTAGCACACCTAAATTATCTCAGATAAGATTTCAGAGCCAGCCTGCCTGCCTGCTTTCCTTCCTTCCTTCCTGTTCATCTGTCTTTTTAAATAAAAGAGGGGTTTGCACAAGTTTTATTCAGTAGTGCATTTTAGTGTTTAAAGTTTATGTTCTCAGTATGCTTTTTATTGGTATTGTAACTGCCTGGACAATAACTAAACCCTATGTCATAAAGAATGCTAGTGAGCCTTCTAAAAATGTTACAGCCATACCTCATCCTGTTGCACTTCGCTCATATTGTGTTTTTTACAAATTGAAGGTTTGTGGCCACCCTGGGTTGCTCAAGCCTATTGGTGCCATTTTTCCAACGGCATTTGCTCACTTCATGTCTTTATGTCACATTTGGTAAGGCTTGCAGTATTTCCAACTTTTGCATTATTATTACATTTGTAATGGTGATCTGTGATCAGTGATTATGACTCACTAAGAGCTCAGATGATGGCTAGCATTTTTTAGCAATAAAGTATTTTTTAAGGCGCGTGCATTGTTTTTTTTTTTTTAGACCTAATGTTATTGCACACTTGATAGACTGCATTGTAGTATAAACAAAACTATAAATAAGCTGGAAAGCCAAAAAATTCATGACTTGCTTTTTGTAATATTCACTTCATTGCAGTGGTCTGGACCTGGAGCCACAGTATCTCCAACGTATGCCCGTATATGTAATTAGATTGTCTAGTTATCGCATTGAGATGTGTGGCAAGGGTTTTTCATGCTGTTTCTGAAAACTGATTTGGACTAGTGGGAAGATCTTAAGAGTAACACCTTATCAGACCTTTTGGAGAATGGAATATTGTATTGAAGAGGCTACCATCAAATGTATAAACAAAATCTTTACAAACCATTGGAAATGGCGTTACTAATCAAATTCCTATCTGTTAGAATTTTTCAGCAGCAGACTGTAATATTTAAATTCATATTAAGATTTGCATTATGACTTTTTTTGTCACAGAATTTTAGATAAGGTTTAATAATTTTTTTGGTACTGCATCATCAATTTTTGATAATTATTAAATCCATTTGCATGTCAAAGCTGCTGAATCAGAGCTGAGGGACCCTGGTCCTGGTGGAGCAAACAGGCAGAGTCATACAGTACAGGGCACTGGGCTTGCTGAGCCGAGCCTGGAACCCTCATGCTCCTGTCCCGTGGTCTCTTGGCTTTTCACTTTCTCTGGCCTGTTTATATGTGGTTGACCCCACTACCTGCAGTTTTGCTCTTTTTCTCAGTCCTGAAGGCAGAAATCTCTGTTATTTTATTTATTTATTTTTTTTTTAGAAAATTTTTTTTTTTAAAGATTTTATTTATTTATTTGAGAGAGAGAGAGCACATGAGAGGGGGGATGGTCAGAGGGAGAAGCAGACTCCCTGCTGAGCAGGGAGCCCGATGTGGGACTCGATCCCGGCACTCCAGGATCATGACCTGAGCCGAAGGCAGTCGCTTAACCAACTGAGCCACCCAGGCGCCACAGAAATCTCTGTTATTTTAGAACCTAGAAACCTCAGAGCTGAAAATCTGACCATTTACCCTCCTCCCCAGACACCTACCTTAGCCACATGTGATGCCTCTTGGGGGCTGTTCGGAGAGTTAGAAATTAGTACTTTTTTTTTTTTCCATTTTCATTAACGACCTTCTGATCAACAGAATCAGTTGAGAACCGGCTTTATCATTTAGACCTGATGTAAATCTAGCCCAGTGCAGAAAAACTTGGTATCTGTCCTGCTTAGGACTGCTTTATCTTGAGTAAAAATCCTAATTTCATGGCACTTTTTGAAATTTTGGAAACTAGCTTATGGCCTTCGGTACCCTCCGGGCCCTGACTGGGAACCACCGTGCACGAGGGGAGAAACGAGGCTTGAGTTTTAGCCAAGCCATTCAAGGAGACTTTTGTGTAGCTTTGTTCAGTGTCTGAAATGAGCACTTTTCCACCGGAATAAAGTTTTCCGCCAAGTAGTTCGGTAGGAATGAAATATAGCTTGTTCTGCCAGAAGTCAACAAGGCAGCCTGTCCCCATGTTGTTCTGGTCAGGCGGTGACCCTCCATATTCGTTCTGAGCTGGATATCCCCTAGGCCATTGTGGGGCCTATGTGCTCTGAAGAGGGGTCTCAACGTGGGAAGGGCGAGGAGGGGAAGAAAGGATGAGATGAGGCTGTGGCATTCGTGAGCCCAGAGGCCTATGATAGTCACGTGATCCCCCCCCTTTTTTAAATAAAAGAAAAAAGATAATTGTCTTTCTCGCTGTCTACAGATTAGGGGTCTGGGGGGTTCTCTTGGTGTGTTTGGCATATGTAAGTTTTGGTTATGATGCATACCTGAGGGGGCCTGTGAGTCTTTATGTTGTGTGCGGTACCCAACCCAGTCAGATTGTGGCTTTCGGTAATTCTGTGTTTGCTGCATTAGCATCAAAGAGAAACAGTTTCTTTGAAAATAAAGTGGTATGTACCTTCATGGGCGGGCTTCTTTGCTACAGCATTGTGCTGTCCCTACCCTCTTGGAGAGGCTGAAGCCAGCCTCCCGGGGTAGCAGAGACTCCCGACATAGGGCAACGGGAGACAATCTTCGCCTGAGTCTCCAGGCTCTGCCTGCTAGTGGTGATCTTTTTTGAGAAGAAAGAGCGAGGCTGGGCTTTGAAATCAGACCCCAGGGTAGCTTCAGATTCCGGCTGGGGGACATCTGGTGGTTTAGTTCCTGAGCTGAATGATAAGATTTATCTCCCAAGGTCGCTGTGAGGGTGGAGTACCAGTGCCGTGTTTCACTGGGACCAGTACAAACCCTTCTCCCTGCCTTTTATGTTACTCAGTTCTGTGAATCAAGGAGGCGAGGTGGTATCACCTGAGCACTCAGTCTGAGGCTTTGGGAGATTCGAGTTGGCCGGGAACTTGGGCCACCTGTAAAGCAGGTCGAGCTGTTGTGTCCAGCACATAGCCATCAGCAGAACGGGGCACATAGCCTCTTATTAACCCTTAGTGACTCCTCCGGAGCGAAGTGCATTCGTGATGGACATCACCCCTGGACCTCCATGCAGGTGTGAGGGAACTGCCTGGGACCATCCAGAAGACGTGTCTGGTGCTGCAGCAGGCGCTGGAAGTTTAAGTGAGACTAAGGTAGCCACACGGGGGCGTCTCGGTGCCAGGCTCTGGCCCCAGGACGGGCAGTGCTCCCAGAGTTGCAGATCGAGGCACTGAGGTGCGCAAGCCCAGAGCATGCCCTCACAGCGGAAGCAAGTGCTGCAGCCAGCTGCCCCCCAAAAGACCGAGGAGAAGCCCCAAGTTGTGGCTCGGGTTTTTCAAAACATAGTTGAAAAAAAAGAAAACGTCAGTGTTACAGAGAATTCAGATAATCCTGTGGATTTCACAATGATAAAATTTTGTGTTATTAGGGGTCCAAAATAATGCAGAGAGAGAGATATATTTGGTATTAGTGTTAATTCCTTTCCAGTCCTACCTCTTCCTCTTCCATCTAAGGGGAGATGCACAGGGAGCTAGTGGAGAAATATTTTCAAAGGAAAGCATAGACCCATTTCATACAGTCCCATCTGGCTGAAGCGCGGTGTGTAGACCATCCTTGAGTGAATTCTTTCTTGGGTGAGAGCCTTCTGCACTCCAACTGACCGTGTACCTGGTAGTGTTTGCAGTCTGTGGTGGTTTTTGCACAAGAGTGTCTGCTTTCCTGATGGGTTTAGATCTTTGTACTTAAGATCTGATTTGAAATGTTTGTCCTTAACAGAGGTTTTGAATATGCTAATAACCCCACCACGTTAGACATAGGCAGTGGGCAGGCTACCTTGAAACCCAGGATGACACAAGGTTGATCCCTCTGTTTATTTCCATTTGAGGTGTATGCTGAGTGCATGGACGATGGTTTGTCCGTGAAATGCTTTTCTCCAAGAAAACGCTGCCATCTTGAATCCCAGATAGCTACGGGCACCTTTAAACGAACTTGAAATGGTGTCACTTTGATTGGAGCTCCTCCATGAGTTCAAATTCTGCTCTATTCCATCTGGCTTTTCCACCTTGCCTGCGACACTGAGTATCAAAGGACTGGGCTTCCAGATCCAGCCCATTATTCTTCAGCTATGGCCTGGTAAATAAGTCTGCTGTGGCACCAGGCTTGCCATTGCTGTGATGGGTCTAGAGTTTTGGAGGCCTGCGTTCCTCACTGAAGGTTGTTAAGGAAAACCCTTCACCTCCCCGAGAAAGTTAACTCATGTGAAAAAGAGGGTGTAAATAGCTATTGTGGAAGGTTGTTGAGAGAATTAAAAAACTTCACCGGTGAGAGCACAGTGCATCCAGAGGGAGGCCCATGTGCAGACAGCTCTTCTAGCTGCCAGACGCCCCCTCACAACAGCCCGGGGGATCCGACTCCAGGCAGATTCACTTTTCAATTAAAATTTTAAAAAATCCAGCTTATACCCCTGAAAATACTAATATGGAGGTGAATTTTGTGGGCATGACTGTGTTTAGTCGGTGGCTTTCTTCGGTAAGCACAGTAAAGTGAAATAGAACACTTGGTCAGGACCTGAGTCCAGATACCAAAACTTTTATTTTTGGAAACCCTGTCATTTTATTGTAAACACTCAGCAGAGGGAAGGGTGTAATTGTCCAGGGACACATTTACTGTCTTGTCCCCAGTCTAGTGTTCCCATTGTGTTCGGGCATCACCTTTTCCCTGCATTAAATAGTGTAATTTTTAAAAGTCACGCAGCCTTTGGGGCTCCTGGGTGGCTCAGTTGCTTAAGCATCCAACTCTTGGTTTTGGCTCGGGTCTGGATCCGGGGGTTGTGAGCTCGAGCCCCACTTTGGGCTCCACAGTCAGCGCAGATGCTGCTTGAGACTTTCTCTCCCTCTTGCTCTGCCCCTCCTCCCTCCCCTGCTCTCTCTCTCAAATAAATAAATAAATCTTGAAAAAAAAGTCATGCAGCCTTTAAAATAATGCTAGAGAATGCACAAAGAGGAATTAATTTTTTAATCAAAATTTATGAACTTGCTGTCCTACTTGAATTATCTTTTTCTATTTGACTAAAATAGAATTTGATTTTTCTATGGGGTATTTAACATTTTGGGTCATAATCATGCCAGGGATGAATTAATAGATCTTCTCTGAGTGAACTGTCAGGACAGATCCCCTCTGGGTTTGAAATATAATTAAAAATGTCAGTGAACTCTCTTGGAGGTCCACAGAGCTTCAGGGACCCCTCACCAATGCCGGCAAGGATTGACAATAGCCACCCAAGTACAGAGAACATAAGGCAGCAGCAAACTCTCCAGGAGCAGGAGGGAGAGGCTGCCCATCACCTCTGTCAGGCTTTTCTGGTCTCAACTTCCTTGTAGTTTCAGGATATTATTCCCAGATTTCCTGCAGGGTTGTTTTTAGCACAAGGCTATGGGTCGAGTAGGGGGCCTCTCTCAATAAATGGCCAGTGCAGGAGATCTCCAAAAGAGGAACGAGTCTCTAAATTTAAATATCCATGCTCTCTGCAACTCTTCTCCCTTTAATTAGGCTCTCAGACTTGCTTCCTTTCCACTTGGCACACCTTTCTTTTGTTTTTGGCAGGCTTTGAAGGGTGTGGGGAGAAGTTGTAGAGAGGAGGGCTGGAAGAATCTTGTTGGTGGCCACCTGTCCCTACCTTCCCCATCTCTTCCCTCCACAGAGGTACCTGACTGCCTCAGAACTGATAACAGGGAGCTGAAGGTAGTGGAGGAGAACAATTTTGTTTGGGTAGAGGTCAGTAGGTACAAAGCAACTTGTTTCCAGGGTGTATTAAAAATACTGGTTTCGGGGTGCCTGGGTGGCTCAGTGGGTTAAGCGTCTGCCTTCGGCTCAGGTCATGATCTCAGGGTCCTGGGATCAAGCCCCACATCGGGCTCCCTGCTCAGCGGGAAGCCTGCTTCTCCTTCCCCCTCTGCCTCTGCTTCTGTTCCCTCTCCCAATCTCTCTCTCTCCCCCTAATAAATAAATAAAATCTTTAAAAAAAAAAAAAATACTGGTTTCATGCAAATAAATAATCATGCAGTTACTTACAAGCAGGCAGTCATAATATATGGGTTTTTTTTTTTTCTGTTCCCCTTCAGATTTCCTATGTTCCTTTTATACAAGTGATTGCCCAGATCATAATTCTCTGCTGAGATTTGGGTTGGATTCAAGAATTTGGAGAATTCCTGCAGCTTTGTAACTTCAGGCGTGTGACCAGCAGAGAACTTCACCTTTTGAGGAGTTCTGCATTTTGCCAGTCATCTCTTACAACTGAGTGCCAAAGGTAAGTCTGCAATGCCCTGCTTAAAACAAATGCGAGAAGTTGGTGCTTTTGCCTCAAATGCTTGATTTGCAGAGTAGGTTTTACATGAATTAAGTGGCAGTTAAGTGTGGCCCCAAAGTGTTGAGCCACATCCAATTGAAGGTTTCAAGGGCTCTGGTTCAAAAATTAGATTGCTGTTCCTGCATCAGCACATGATGGCACCGAGTAGCTAGAAAGCAGAATGGTGGGTGTCCCCCACTTGTAAAATGCCCTGATGCCCCAGCTCTGCGGCCCAACAGGTGGTCTTGAGCCAGGCCTTTTGTGTGCTGCTTTGGGATGATGAGATAAACAAGAATTGCCTTTAGGCTACTTTTAGTCTCGTAAAGGTTCCTTCCGACTTTGGTCTTGGGAAGATAAGTCTACATGAAAACATGCCAACAGATAAAGGATTCTGGGGAATGTTGTGCTTGTTTGTATGAGAAATCTGCTCATGTGTGTTAAAATTGTACCGGTAATACAGCAGGTGGGCTCGGAGATCCAGGGGTCCTATAACAACAGGTACTGGACAGAAACATGTGTCTGTATAACAGAGATATTTCTCAACCCTAAAAAATCATTTGGGACATTGATTTAAATATAAGAGTTGCGGTTTGATAGTCGGATTAATCTGGTGGTGTGTCTCTGGCCAGGCAATAAGGAGTGCTTTATGAGAAGGTACAGTTTCATCCCCAGTAGGGAGAGCACCCAAATTCATTAGCTTTCCTTCAGAACCTTATTTTGCCTGTGTTATTCACAAATTGTTTTAAACTATTCTTGGATCTATAACTTTGGACTATAAAATCTCTTGGTGTGATATCTGTAAGTTTATTGGTTTAATATAAATTAGAATTGTCTTTCATTTGGCCTAAAACTACTACTAAACTTCTTGTGAGTGGGGTTTCCCCCCCCCCGACCACTTTTTTTTTTTTTTTTCTTTTTTGGAGGCTTCTTAATTTCACTTATGTTCCTTATTGATGTGTGGTAACCAGAACAACACAGAAATAATGTGTAGTATTTCATAAGGGTAGGATTAAGTGTCTCTGGGTGTCTTCACCTTATTATCCTTTATGGTTTCATTTGGTGGAAATGACATGTCTCATTTATTTAGAGTGTTGTGATTTCCAGATCTACATCCTGGTTTGGAATCGAAAGCTTGGAGGTCATATTGTGCAGCCTGATTCTACGCCCTCCTTCCTTCCTCCCGCTATGCTCAAAGTTATTCTGACCTTGCTCCCTGGACCTGTCTCTTCCTAGCCTTACACCCCCTCATGCATTAATGGGGCACTCCCAAGTTTCTCTTGCAGACATGATATAAGATAAACACCATTGGGATATTAGACATCCAGTCCTAGGAGATTTCCGTTACACAGGAAATCTGCGACCTCAAGTCGCAGATCAATTTTTTTTTTAATAGTGATTGAATTGGAACCTTTTAAGACTTAGTATTTTATAAATGCAGTCATGTATTTCATGGCAGTAAGAGAAAAATAAGCACAAATCCTCAAATCTGATCGTCAGAATTCATCAGTAATTCATCAGTATCAGCATCTGACACTTAACGATATTAACACACTTAATCATTTCAGTTATTCTGAAAGTTTCTCTTTCCCAGAGAGTGGTAGGCAGGGTAGTAACATGCTCACTCCGAGCAGGGTATTCTGCGCGAGTGCCTGGCAGCTGTCAGTGACTGTTGGGCAAATGGCTGATTCCTGGGTACAACTAGGTAGAGAACCATTCATAACCATGAAAAGATACTTATACAATATCCATACCCATATTATTTTAAAGAATTAATTTTTATAAGCTCATGACATCCATGGCCAAAACCCTGTAACTTCTTAAAAATTACTTCTGTGGTTTAGATAAATGTCCAGTGGGAAAATCATTAGATGTATCCATTCATATAATAAATATTGTGAGCACCAACTGGATTCTAGACTATTTTTTCTTACAGTTCTAGCACTGTGTTTTAGCAGCTACAAAAATAGATAAAATAAGCTCTAGACAGCATTTCTCTTGCCCTTGTGGGGATGGGGGCAGGACCCTGACAGCTCTGGTTGAGGTTCTTATAGTGAGTCCCTGGTGCCCAAGGCATAGTGGACTGCCCCTCAGAAAGGAGTCTGGAAAAGCCACGGGAAGCTGTGTTTGGAGTGAATTTTAGAGAATGAGGGCATGTGTGTGCAGAGGCATAGTGGGTCCCTTTGGTAAGGACAGGCTGGGTGGATTCGCTGGGTAATGGCTCTTAGAGTCTCCAGATCATTTAAGCAATAATGAGTGGGGACCCAGCATGCTCTTTGGTCAGTGGTCTTTCAAGCGCCAGCAGGAAAAGTGACTTTATCCAAGGGCATATTTTGGAAAGAAATGGAGGCCGCACTAGCCTGGTAAAGTGGTGAGTGGGATGTCAGCCTCTGATGCATTTCCCAGTTATTAGGACTCAAAGTTTGCCCTGTCCCAGCTGAGACCTGTACCTAAGGCTGGGCTGTGGGGAGCAGTTTGAGGAGGGTGGAGTGTCCCAGCTACACCTCAGAGGGGCCTGAGTGGGGTCCTGAGCCCCTGTTTCCAGGTGGTATGCTTCCCTGCCCTGTATTCTTGTCTTCCCTGGAGCCTCCCCGACTTTGAAGTTGAAGAGCAGTCTTGGGAACTCCTTAGCCCTGACCCTGCCCGCTGTGGGGAGTGGGGATCATGGGAGAAGCATGGTAGCAAAGCCCTTCCATTTACACTGGCACTGGTAATGAATGTAGAGCCTGCACTTAATTCTTCCCATGTATCATTGAAAATTGACTCTAGTTCACTGTCATTGGAGGCTGCCTGATGTTTACTGGGGATGGAAGATGTGAAGGGCCTTGTACACTGTGCTGAAAATTTCTTATTTTTTGAAAAACGACTTGGAGACATTTTCAGGACAGAAGCCCAAGGGGTAGAAGGATGTTGATGTAACAGGGGAGGAAAGACCACGGCTTAGGTGATAAGACTCATGAGTGAAGGGAAGGAAAGGAGGCCACGGATTCCACAAACTGTCAGTTGCTGTTACGAGCATCAGAGAGCAAATGTTAGCAGCGATCCTGTAACGTCGTTTCCATCTTTGCTTTTTTTAGCTTCATGGAGGTATGATTGACAAAATTGTAAGAGACTGAAAGTGTACATTGTGGTGATTTGATACACCACATACACCATGAAAGAATCCTGACCATCTAGTTAATTAACACATTCCTCACCTCACATATTTATCTTCGTGTGTGTATGTGAGAACATTTAAATTTCCTCCTCTTAGCAAATTTCAATTAAATAATACAGTGTTACCAACTGTAGTCACCGTGTTATACATTAGATCCTTGGGCCTTATTCATCTTACAGCTGAAAGTTGTACCCTTTTATCAACCTCTGCCTGTTTCCTCCACCTTAAGCCCCTGGCAACCCCTTTGCTACTCTCTGTTTCTACGAGTTTGACTTTTTTTTTTTTTACAATTCCACATATGAGTGATACCATGCAGTATTTGTCTTTCTCTGTCTGGCTTATTTCGCTTAATATAATGCCTCAAGGTCCATCTGTGTTGTCAAGAATGGCAGGATTTCCTTTTTTCTCACAGCTGAAGAACATTCTGTTGTACGTATATATACCACATCTTCATCCATCCATCCCTGGACAGACACTTAGGGTGTTCCCATATCTTGGTTATTGTGAATAATGCTACAGTGAACATGGGGGTGCAGATATCTCTTCAAGATCCCATTTTTATTTCCTTTGGATGTATACCTAGAAGTGGAATTGTCAGATCATCTGGTAGTTGTTTTTAATTTTTTGAGGAACCTCCATCCTGTTTTCAATAGTGGCTTCACCAACCTACCTTTCCATCAAGAGTGGGAAAGTGCTCCCTTTTCTCCACATACGTGCCAATACTTGTTATCACTTGTATTTTTGCTAATAGCCATTCTAACAGGTGTGAGGTGATATCTCATTGTGGTTTTGATTTGCATTTCCCCGATGATTAGTGATGTTGAGCGCCTTTCCATGTACCTCTTGGACGTTTGGATGTCTTCTTTGGAAAAGTGTCTGTTCAGATCCTCTGCCCATTTTTTGTTTGTGTTTTTGCTGTTGAGTTGTATGAGTTCTTTGTATATTTTGGATATTAGCCCTTCATCAGATATATGATTTGTAAATATTTTCCTTCATTCCGTAGGCTATTTTTCACTCTGTTGATGGTTTCCTTTGCTGTACAGAAGCTTTTGAGTTTGGTGTCATCCCACTTGTTTATTTTGGCTTTTGTTGCCTTTGCTTCTGGTGTCAAATCCAAACACTCATTGCCAAGAGTGATGTCAAGGAGCTTACTGCCTGTGTTTTCTTTTAGATGTTTTATGGTTTCGGGTCTTACATTTAAGCCTTTAATCCATTTTGAGTTAATTATATCTATGGTGTAAGCTAGTGGTCCAGTTTCATTCTTTTGCATGTGGCTGTCCAGTTTTCCCAGGACTATGTATTAAAGAGACTTTTCTTTCCCCATTGTGTATTCTTAGCTCCTTTGTTGGAAATTAATTGACCATATATGTATGGGTTTATTTCTGGGCTCTTTGTTCCATTGATCTGTGTGTCTCTTTTTATGCCAACACTGTACTGTTTTGTTTATCATAGCTTTGTAATATACCTTGAAATCAAAAGTCAGATGCCTGTAGCTTTGGTTTGTTTTGTTTTTTTTCCTCAAGGTTGTTTTGACTATTTGGGATCTTCTGTGGTTCCATACAGATTTTTTTTTTTTTAAGATTTTATTTGTTTATTTGAGAGAGAGAGAGAGCGCATGAGCCCACAAGTGGCGGGGAGGGGCAGAGGGAGAGGGAGAAGCAGACTCCCCACTGAGAAGGGAGCTCGACTTGGGGCTAGATCCCTGGACCCTGGGATGACCTGAGCCAAAGGCAGACACTTAACCAACTGAGCCACCCACGCACCCCGATTCCTTACAAATTTTAAGATGGTTCTATTTCTGATAAAAATACCATTGGAATTTTGATAGGGATTGCATTGAATCTGAAAATGGCTTTGGGTTGTATGGACATTTTAACAATATTAATTCTTATAATCCATGAGCATGAAGTATCTTTCATTTATTTGTGTTTTCTTCAATTTCTTTCATCAATGTCTTAATAGTTTTCAGTGTACAGATGTTTCACCTCCTTGGTTAAATTTATTGCTAGGTATTTTATTCTTTTTGATGCAGTTATAAATGAGGTTGTTTTCTTAATTTCTTTTCCAGATAGGTCATTGTTAATGTACAGAAACACAACTGATATTTGTATATTGATATTGTATCTTGCAACTTCATTAAATTCATTTATTCTGACACTTTTTTTGGAGGAGTCTTTATGGTTTTCTATATATAATATCATGTCATCTGCAAATAGTGACAGTTTTACTTCTTCCTTTCTGATTTGGGTGCCTTTTGTTTCATTTTCTTATCTAATTGCTCTGGCTAGGACTTCTAGTACTATGTTGAATAAAAGTGGCAAGAGTGGGCATTCTTATCTCGTTCCTGATCTTTGAGGAAAAGAGGAAAAGCTATCAGCTTTTCACTGTTAGGTATGATATTAGCTGTGGGCTTTATTATGTTGAGGTACATTTCCTCTATATGCAGTTTGTTGAGAGTTTTTATTAGTGGATATTGAATTTTTTCAAATGCTTTTTCTGTATCTATTGAGATTATCATATTTTTATTCTTCATTTTCTTAATATAGTACATCACATTGATTTGCACATTTTGAATTATTCTTGCATCCCTGGATAAATTCCACTTGATCATGGTGTATGCTCTTTTAATATGCTGTTGAATTTGCTAGTATTTTCTAGAGGATTTTTTTATGCTTGTCAGTGGTATTGGGCTGTAATTTTCTTTTCTTGTAATGTCCTTGTCTGGTTTTGGTTTTAGGGTGATGCTGGCCTTGTAAAATGAGTTTAGCAGTGTTATCTCCTCTTCTGGTTTTCAGAAGAGTTTGAGAAGGATTGGTATTAATTCTTCTTTAAATGTTTTATAGAACTCACCAATGAAGCCATCTGGTCCTGGACTTTTGTTTGTTGGGAGGTTTTTGATTATTGATTCAGTCTTCTTGCTAATAATCAGTCTGTTTAGATTTTCCTATTTCTTTATAATTCAGTCTTGACAGTTTGTATATTTCTAGGAATTTGTCCCTTTCTTTTAGGTTATTCAATTTGTTGGTATACAGTTTTTCATGGTAGTCTCTTATGATCCTTGTATTTCTGTGGTATCAGTTATAATGTCCCCTTTCATTTCTGATTTTATCTATTTGAGTTCCCCTTTTTTTCTAGGTGAGTCTAGAAAAGGTTTATATATTTTATCTTTTCAAAATACCAGCTCTTAGTGTCATTGATCTTTTCTGTTGTCTTTTTAGTCTCTGTTTTGTTTATTTCTACCCTGGTCTTTGTTATTTCCTTCCTTATACTAACATTGGGTTTCATTTGTTCTTTTTTTTTCCAGTTCCCTGAGGTGTAAAGTTATGTTATTTGGGAATCTTTGTTTTTTTCTTAATGTAGGTTTTTATCACTATGAACTTACCTTTTAGAACTGCTTTTGCTGCATCCCATAACTTTTGGTATATGGTATTTCCATTTTCATTTGTCTCAAGATATTTTTTTATTTATCTTTTGATTTCTTCTTTCACCCATTGGTTGTTCAGTGGCATGTTGTTTAGTCTCCACATACTTTTGTGGATTTTTCCGTTTTTGTCTTGCAATTGATTTCTAGTTTCATACTATTGCAAGTCATAAAAGATGCTTGATATGATTTCAGTCCTCTTAAATATATTAAGACTTGTTTGTGGCCTAACATATGATGTATTCTTGAGACTGTTCTGTATGTGTTTGAGAAAAATATTCTGTTGACATTAGGTGGAATCTTTTGTAAATATTAAATCTGTCTGCTCTAGCATGTATTTTACATACAAATTTCCTTACTGATTTTCTGTCTGGATGATCTGTTCAACTGATGTAAGTGGGGTATTAAAACCCCCCACCATTACTGTATTGCTCTGTATTTCTCCCTTTGCATCTGTTAATATTTGCTTTATATATTGGGTGCATAAATACTTACAAATGTTATATCTTATTGGATTGACCCCTTTTTCATTATATAATCACATTTTCTGTCTCAATTACATTTTTTCGGCTGAAATTCTATTTTGTCTGGTAATAACTTTAGCTACCCCTGCTTTTATTTATTTATTTATTTTTGGTTTCCATTTGCATTGAATATCTTTTCATCCCTTTACTTTCAGTCTGCATATGTCCTTACATCTCAAAAATGTCCCTTGTAGGAAGCACATAGACGTGTCTTAGGTTTCTTATCCATTCAGCCACTCTATTAGCCCATCTTTCGGTTGGAGAATTTTAATCCATTTACCTTTAATGTACTTATTGATAGTTATGGCTTACTGTTGTCACTTTGTTAATTGTTTTCTTGCTTTTTGTAATTCTTTTGCTCTTTTCTTCTCTTTGTCGATTCCTTTGTGATTTGATGATTTCCTCAAGCGGTATGCTTAGATTGCTTTCTCTTTCTCTTTTGTGTATCTATTAAAGGTTTATGCTTTGTGGTTACCATGAGGCTAATATAAAACATCTCATAACAGCTTACTTTAAGCATCTGATAACAAGTCTGTATGTATTATTTTCCAGCCTACTACAGAAGCAGCAATGATTTGTTTAAGCATGCATTGGGCAGGAGAAAATGAAAAGCCAACCATATCTGTCACTCTTACATTCATAAAAATCCTATCCAGTAATACTACTTTTAGTAAAGGAAAATTTTTATTTCTTGTCTTTATATAAGCCTCAATTTGTATAATAACACTTTTTCCTGAGTTTATATACCTAGTAAAGTTGCCTTAATTTTTCTCCTCACTTTTACCATATCCCAGCTTTTTTGCATTTTAGAGATGACGAGACTGCTAGTAACTCACTTGGCCCCCACAGGGATTATTTAGAAAGACCTTTTACATACAAAACCCATCTCTCAGTCATTAAGTTTTTAGGGCTATAGCTGATCTTGGGAGGTGGAGATATCTGGAAGTAACTTGTTGATTTATGCCAAAATAGAAGGGACCATCTTGGCCCCCTTACTGTGACTCTCCCCTTCACTGGGACTCCTGAGGAGTCTGGGGTAGGGACTCTGCAGCTGGACTAATAGGGTTTTCCTTAAGGGTTACTGAGTGTCTGGGGAGAGCAATAGCCTTTGACGTTCCAGTTTTTATAGCAGCTAGATCTGTGATAATCAATAAAATTGATTAAATAAATACCCAGTAAATATTGGCAATTGCTAAAAATATTGCAGTGTTGATTCTACCACAGTTAACCTGGTGGTGTAGTCAATGAAGACACTTGCCTGATACCTGGCACAGGGCTTGCCACCTCTACTGTTATGTCTAATCTGAAACACAGATCTCATTACCTCCATTTTATAGGCAGAGACAGTAACCCTCAGGAGAGGTTAAGAGGATTGCTTGTGTTCATAGAGTTGAAATTGCGCACTAGCATTTTGACCAAGGTCATGTTCTTTCTCTTCCCCCTGACCCTGACATACCCTGGCAATGATATAGTAACCACCTGTGGTTTGAGCACTTACCTTGAACCAGGCACCACTTGACGGACACTCCGAGAGATTAAATAGCTTGGCCAAAGCTCAGTGCTCGTAAGGGCAGAGCAGGCTGCGCATCCACATCTTCTTGACCCAAAGTCTTTCATTGTTATTAGACCATGAATTTTATTTATTTGCTTATATTTTTTCTCATAGAAAAGTCGCCAGCAACTAAGTATGATTTGGAAGCAAGTCTCTTTTGGAAACTTAAGGGAGCAGGAAGAAAAGCTTTGGGAAGGACTGGAGGGGTGGGAGACAGGAACCTCAGTCCCATGGAGGGTCTTGTACCTTCTGAAGTCCCCAGGGTGAGCTCAGCAGCTCAGGACCAAGCTGAGGCCAAGATGCAGGCCTTGGACTTCCCCTTGTGCTGTTCCCAGACTGCATTCAGAGTCACCTTGCACTGGTGACTCCAAACTTACGAACAGACCTTTGGAAGAAGTCATTTGTGGGAGCAAGAGGACCTTGTATACTTGCCGTGTGCTGGGTCCTCCCCGTGGTCCATTATACTTCCACAGCACCTTTGTACAGAGTGAAGCTTCATAAAATTGCAGTTTAATGTTTTTTTGTTGTTGTTTTTTGGGGGTTTTTTTATGTAGCCAATGAAATCATCATTTTCTAGTGGTTGAAGTGATGATCAAAGTTTAATCAATCATTTTTCTTTTCTGTCCTACCTAACATGCCCTAGCAGTGTGGCTTTTTAGAAAGCTGGAAAAACCAATTAAAACCACAAAAAAACAAGTCCTTGTTCCTCACACCCCCCCCACCTTCTTTTCTCTCTGACAGATTGTAGAAGCGGAGTTCAGGGCATTCCTGTCCTTTCTCCACTGTTCTCTGAATTGTACCCTATAGTTTACAAAGGAATTTTCATGTAAACTTGCATAATTTCTCTTTAAAACCAGAGGACGTGGCTCTTCTCTCTCTCCCCACACCACCACCATTTTATAAAAGAAGGAAATGAGCCAGGAGGTCATGGGTTATAATTACTTGTGCATGCTTGATTGCACAGTGACCTAGCGGCACTGTTCCTTTAAGAGTCGCTGGACTGGGCATGTAGATGTGACAGAACAATATACTAAGAAACAGATCACAGGGAGCTTTGAATGAGAGCATTGCTGCAGTCAAGGTTCCAAAATTAGGAGAGTGTTTTTTTCTTGACCTTCCTCCAGAAAAACAAAAAGTACATTCCCACCATGTGCGTGTGTCGCAGGGGAGGGAGGCAGAGGCTTTTAGCAGATTACAGATCATCCATGACTTAGAATACATTTACATTCCGGGGCGCCTGGGTGGCTCAGTCGTTAAGCGTCTGCCTTCAGCTCAGGTCATGGTCCCAGGGTCCTGGGATCGAGCCCCGCATCGGGCTCCCTGCTCAGCGGGAAGCCTGCTTCTCCCTCTCCCACTCCCCCTGCTAGTGTTCCTGCTCTCGCTGTCTCTCTCTCTGTCAAATAAATAAAATAAAACAAATAAAATAAAAATAAAGTAAAAGAATACATTTACGTCCCAATAAACCGTAAGTTGAAAATATTAAGTCAAAAAGGTATTTAATACACCTGTGACCATCATCGGTTAGCTTCGCCTTGTTAAACGTGTTTAGAACACTTACGTTAGCCCACGGTTGGGCAGGATCATCTAACACAAAGCCTGTTTTCTAATAAAGTGTTGAATATCCCCTGTGATTGATTGGATACTGTACTGAAAGTGAAAACCAGAATGGTCATCAGTGTACTGGTTGTTGATCCTCATGATTGCAAGGCTGACGGAGGCTGTGGCCGCTGCCCAGAATCAGGAGAGAGGGTTGGAGCGCATATCACTAGCCCAGGAAAAGATCCAGATTCAGAATTCGAAGTACAGTTTCTACGGAATGCGTGTTGCTTTCAAGCCATTGTAAAGTCAAAAAAGTCCTCTGTTGAGCCATTGGAAGTTGGGGGCCATCTGTAGACCCAGAACAGGTAAATCTGTTGGAGGTGGTGGACGTGTTTATTACCTTGTTTGTGGCGATGATACCAAGGTGTGTGCATATGTCCAAACTCATCAAATTGTACATATTAAATATGTGTGACTTTTTTTAATAGTAAGTATCCCTCAATAAAGTTGAAAAATAAATTGCTGTGTCAGTGTGAGAATCCCTTTTATGGACCTCCCACCAGCGTGTGCCAGTCTGAAGGGGTATGCGGGAGACCGCAGAGCTGTCTTGCACAGGCAGCGTGGTCCTGGAACACTTGGGGGGGGGTGGGGGCAGGGGTCCTGCGGACCTCTTAGCTTCCACCTCCTCGTGTCACTGGTGTGCCTCAGTGTGGAGAGCAAAAATGCAACCTGAGTTTTAGATTTCTGCCCATCAGAATGGTTTTTCCTTTTCGCTTTTATTAGAACATTGGAAAAGTTCTTTGGAAACAGTACTGGCTCCAAGAAGTTAAATAAAAACTTTGTATGACTAAATCAGACCCTAGAAGATCACTGGAACTGCGTTCATGCGCAAAATACTAACAGAAGCAAGTTGTGAATGGAAACTAGGATCACCCAGTGCTTATTGAGGGGACGGTAACTGTGTCCATCTGCCAGGTCCATGACGTGGGGGCCCACCCTGCATCTCACTGTGAAATGACATGTGTCTTCTCACCCACTCAGAGAGCTGGACTTGACCAACAATAACATTGACAAGTTCATTGGTTAGGTTTGAGCTTGACTGCCTACTGGAAGAAGTAGGGGAGATCCCAATTTTGGAATCCATTGTGGTTGTTCCCTGTCCAGAGCCCTTGGCTCTCTGACCTTCCTGTGTGGAATGCTGTGCAGGACAGTGTGGGCTGGCCGCAGTCAGGAGCAGCCCAGGGCCACCGTGGACTCCAGGCCAGACCCAAGCCCAGTGGGAGAAGCAGAATGCTTCGTACGCAAGGTGGGATGTTTCCACAGAAGGCTGCGCTCATGGGGAAGGAGTGGGGAGTACAACAGTTCTGAGGCCCCCTTCCCCAGATTTGTTTTATTTAGCCGGTTTGGGGACTTGCAGCTTATGATTTTACCCAGAGGTTTGGTTGTAGATTCTGTAGTGCTTACAAAGACTATGAGAGACTTTCCACGCCAAGATCAGAGGAGCTGGGGAGAGCCGTTGATCCCAGGAGCCTGAGATAAGAAGTCTTTCCTGTCAGTAGCCTGCGTCTGGTGGCCGCCTCTTTGTGGGGAAAGCTATGTACGGGCCATCGTCAAATGACTACGTCTTATCATCCCAAAACTCCATAGTGAGCACAGTTTTGTTAAACGTTGGCCCTATCTTCTTGGTGGTTGGATTCCAAGCCGCTTTGAGTTGTGCTCGGAACAGAGGCCTCTGGACAAAGTCGTGTATGTGCAGGCATGGGGTTGAGGACCTGACATCCATTCAGTTGTGCTTTTCACGGCTGTGTGTTAACATCTAGGCCTTGGTTTCTGGGCCAGGGACGTGGAGGGACCCAAGGAGTGCCAGGGCTGTGATTCGGAGTTCAGGGACAGTGCCACGTGGACAGTTTTGTACCACAGTCCTGGCCACCACACCCCACAGAATTCTGTGGGAAGGACCGTTCATGGTATGTACAACACCGGAGGCCCCCCTCCAGCCCCAACTGGCAGGAAACACAGGAGCTCATCTCCCATTGGCCTCTCACCTCCAGGAGAGGGGACCAGGGGTTCCCCTGAGCTACAAGCTGCCCGTGCTGCCTGCCTGTTGTTGGCCGGGTGGGCTGGGCATAGAAGGAGCTGGTCACTTGAAAGGTGCTTGGCGACCAGAGGATACGGGTGTGCCACGGCCCCTGCCTCACGGTTTTCTTTCTAGAAGCAAGCTTACAGGCCTCAGGGAACTCTGAGTCAGTGCCTGCTGGCTGCACGAGGGAGCCACCAACCTGGAGGGGCTGATGGGCCCCAGCATCTCCTGCCGCAAGCTCGCCGGGGCTTCAGACATGCCGGCGCAGGGGAGAATCGCTGGTGCAAACATTTTCATCAGAACTCTTCCCAAACCTACTTCCCCCTCCCGGAGGCTCTTTTAAAAAAACACAGACCCCAGGCCCAGGTCCCAGCTCTGGGGATTCGATTGTGGGAAGCGTGGACTTTTTTGCTTTATTTTAAAGCTTCTCAAGTCTTTCTGATCAGCCAGTTTGGAAACTGCTAATGTGGGCCTTGGATTTTATTTTAGCCCTGGGGAGATAAAGGGCTAGTTTGGGATTGAGAGCATAGGTAAGGCAAGAAAAGAGGGGTAAAGAGGATGTCACAGTACAGTGTTCCTGTTTCCTAGACAAGCCTGACTTGCATTTGTGCCAGCTCCCCATCCCCTCTGTGCTCTGGACCACTCTGGAATGTGCATTTTCCTCACAGAGCCACTAGGTGCTCAGACTTGAATCGAGACCGTCCTGGAGTGAGCTGCGCCTGCACGTCTGTATGTTTTTGCATCCATCCTCCTGCAAGAGACCTTCTACTTTAAGTCCTCCATTTGAGAATGTTCATGTATTCACACTGTAGATAATCTGCGAGACTTAAAGAAGAACTCCATTCCACAACTGATTACAGTGTTTATTGGCAATTCTGATTTTTGATCCTTACTGTGAACTACCCCTCAAGGGAGACTGGTCTTCTACATGGAAGTCTTGGAGAATATAATAAAGAAACAGGAAGCAGCACAGGGCTCCTTGGTGTGTTAGAACATACCAGAAATAGGAGTGCTGCTAATACTTTGTCTCCATGCCTTATGTTCTCTACTTTGGAGATTTCAGCATGAGGGATGATGGGTTCCTGCAAAATGGGGCTCAGGGTCAGTGGAGAAATCACACAGCAGTCTGTATTATTTTGTGTGAAAGGGAAATAATTTATTTTCTTCTAGGGACTTTTTACAGAGCCCTGACTTTTGCCCAGTGGAGCCAGTACCTGGGTTACCTGTGGAACATAGGAAAGGTGTGAAATAGTTACAGCTTTGTAAAAGGGCAACGTAGCCGAATCGGTTCTGGTGGCAGCGGTGTCATACCTACCTACATACATACATACATGTGTTTGGCTCCAGACCCACACCCTCTGGCCTCGGGATCCAGGTCCCTTAGGTCTAAGTATCCTGGTGACCAGAATTGGAGCTCCTAGTGCTGCAGGATCCCGACGGATCGGCTGGTGAACCAGATGATTGCTTTGTGTCCTTTGTGACTCTAGAGCTGTGAAGATGTTCTGTGTCCCTTGGGGGCTGATCCGTGAGGCCCAGTTCCATCCCCTCAGGTGTTTTGCTTGCAGTGTGAATGCTGTTTGTGGGGAAGCTCGTCATTTTGACGGTCTCGGGAGTGGAAAACTCAAAGAGACTGACGTAGAGAATACCTGATCACTTGGGTTATTTCCCTGAAAAAATATAACTAAATAAACCAGAAATGTCTTATTCCCAAATTAGAGCTGGATTCCACATGGATTACCTAGTATAGGGTTCTGAACTCTTTTGTGTAGTGGTGGGACCCCTGGGTTTGGCCCATTCCTGACTTATGCATACAGTACCCCTCCATTTTAGCACAAAATACCGGCCACGTAAGTGTCCTATCCTCTGAGGAGCTTCTGTCTCTCCCGTCATATTCTGGAACACTTTAGAGACAGTTGATATGTAATGTGTATATGTTGACAATAAAAGGATGGAAAAATATATACCATGCAAACGTTAATCATTATCAAAAGAGAAGCAGGAATGGTTATATTAATATCAAAGTACACTTCAGAGGATGGAAAATTCCCAGGTACAAAGGGTCCTGTCCAGGAGAGCACATTACATTTAGTTGTCATGTGTCCTAAGACTGTGACAGTTCCTCAGACTTTCCTGTTTTTGGTGACCTGGACAGTTTTGAGCACTTGTCAGGTGTCCCTCAGTTGGGATTTAGCTGATCCTCATTTTTTGGAGACCATAGGCGCAAAGCGCTGTTTTTCATCACCTAATATCCAGGGTATGTATTGTCCATCTGCCTTACCAACGTGACCTTGGCCTTGACCAGCTGGCTCCAGAGTTCCTCCTTATGCCCTTCTCGTGCTGTCCTCCTTGGAAGGAGGTCTGAGTGCAGCCCACACTTAAGTGAGTGGAGTTAAGCTACCCCTCCTTGACAGAGAGAAGCTACATAATTTATTTGGAATTCTTCTGGGGACATTTGTCTTTCTCCCTCATTTATTTACCCAACTGCCCATTCTCTTGTTCTCTTGCTTTTTTATTCTTTTTTTTTTTTTTTAAGTAACCTCTATGCTGAATGTGGGACTCGAACTCACAACCCCGAGATCAAGAGTTGCATGCTCTGCCAATTGCGCCCGCCAGGCGTCCCTATTCCCTTGCTTTTTAAAGCTCATTTCACTACATCCATATGTAAGCCTGAACAGTATTGTTCAGTTGGCTGGTCGCAGGCCTTTCCAAAAATGGTACCATGTAGGATGTCCTTTGATTTTTTTTTTTCCCTACTCAGTATGGTGTCTGGGAGTCCTCCAAGTGGGTTGGGGAGGCTTGCTTCCGTGTCACTGCTGTGCAGAACGGCGTTGTGTGACCGCACACCCCCTTCCCCCCCCTTGCTCGGGTTCTTTGTCTCTCTTCGCTGTCACAGTGGCGCTGCTGTGAGCGTTGCTGGGCAGGTCCCCTGATGCACACGTGCCGGTTTCTCTCTCACCTGTGACTCGGAGGGAGGATGTGTACGGCAGGCCATGTCGAGCTTCCTGGAAGAGTCCAAGTCGTCTTTCATAGCAGTCATTCCGTTTTCGTTTCTCCAGCCTTCCTAACACCTGTCTCAATCAATCTGTCTCATTTTTATCCATCTGGAGCCAAAAGGCGTCGTACTTACTATGCTCTCAAATCGTGAATGGGGCAGAGCTTTTGGGGTGTGTAGTCACCATTTATGCTGCCCTTCTGTGCCAGGACCGTGTCCTTGGCCTGCTTTTCAATTGAGCTGTTGGTCTTTTTCTTCTGGAATTGAAGGGTTTTTATGTCTTCTAAATGCCAGCCCTTTGTCATTATGTACGGTGCTTACAACGGTTTCTTTTCAAGGTTATTTCATCAGATTTTAATCTGTGAAAATCGAGAATTCCTACTTGAGAATCCAGACGTTCTTTTAACGAGAATAGAGTCTTTTATTATGCCAGCAAAGGATACCACTAGTTACAAACTTTAATGCTTTCATGTAAAAGGGAATCTTATATTCTTCTAGCTCTGCTGAAAGGACCACATCCACTTGGTGTTTCAGTGTTCAACTGCGTGTTTCAAAATTGGGGGGTCAAAAGGATAAATACAAAGCTTTCCAGTGCTGGAATTTTATCAACAGTACTTAGAGTATCTTCGCCAGGTGTGTCCTCTGGTCTCGGACTGTGCGTTCTCAGACGTGTTGTGGGCTTGCCTAAACTGGCATCTTTCTTTTTTTTTTAAAGATTTTATTTATTTATTTGGCAGAGAGACATTGAGAGAGGGAACACAAGCAGGGGGAGTGGGAGAGGGAGAAGCAGGCTTCCCGCCAAGCAGGGAGCCTGAGGCGGGGCTCCATCCTAGGAGCCTGGGATCATGACCTGAGCCGAGGGCAGATGCTTAATGACTGAGCCACCCAGGCGCCCCTAAACTGGCATCTTTCGTTATCTATTGCTGCGCTAATCAGTTGCTAGAAAGAGTTGGAAGATTCACTCTTCATTATTGATCTGCATTTCATGAATATTTATGTCTATTCCATGTACTTTTATCCTTTTACTCAAAGTAGCTGAATAGTATAACATTTAAAATTTTAATTGGAATTCTTCTATGGCTTCCATCATGAGTCAAGAGCCCTTATTATGTAGAATAACAATGGCTATCTCAAGGAGTGAGAATGTCTCAGATGAAGCATCTTAAATGTGACTCAAACTGCAAACCAGGACTTCAGTATAGGACACAGCAGCCTTTCAGTATCTCATACCCACGAGGGGATTCTTCTGGTGGAGGCCGTCCACAGCTACTGATAAAGAGCATCCATGGGCCATTCATCCACTCACTCCTTCAGACGCTTGCTGGGGACACGCATCGGCTCAGGCCTGCCTAAGCGCTCTGTTTACAAGGACACAAAGTCCTTGTCCTCAACAAATTATATTCAGTGGGAGAAAATAGACAATTAATCAATAAAGACATGCATGAAGTACTCCTGGGAAATGCCAGGGAAATAAGAAAACAGCGTGAGGGGATGGAGGGAACGCAGCAGCTGTGTTAGATAAGATGGGGCTGGCGGGGCTTGGCAGAGAGTTGGATTGAATCAGGGATGGGATAGGGGAGAGGGAGAGCAGGGCGAGGGAGGGCACGTTTGGACAGAGAGGCTGCAGATATCTGGGTAACGGCATTGCGGGCAAGAGCTCGCCTGGTGGTTCTGAGGAACAGCAAAGTGTGAGGGGCAGGAGGATACGAGCATGGAGGAAAAGGGCCCAAGATCAAGTTGTTTGAGGCCTTTGTAAAGGCTCTGGATTCTGTTATGACGTGATGGGAAGCTGTAGTAAGGTTTGGACAAAGGAGTGACACAAATCACTGTCGTTAGGGCAACAGTGGCGTTGCAGGGAGGGGTGGGCCCAGAGAGACCAGTTAGGAGAAAGGCACAGGCAAGAGGGTCTGCTGGCTTGGAGCAGGGCAGTAGAGGGGGTGAGGAGTGGTTGGATTGGAGACATTTTTCAAAGGTGAGCCTGCAGGGGTCAGCTGAGTGGGGTGGGTGGTGCGTGAGAAGAGGCTGTAGGATGGCTCTAAGAGCTTTGGCTTGATGAGCAACTGGATGAATGGTTGTCTTTTAGGTCATTTACTCAGAAGGGAACACTGTGGGAGACACAGGAGGGTTTTGTTGTTGTTGACTTTTTTGTTTCTGGTGGGGAGAATGAAGAGTTGTCTTCGGGCGTGTGCAGTTTGAGGACCACATTAGACATTCAGGTGGATGTAGGCACTTGGGTGGAAGAGTCTGGCATTGAGGGGCAAGAGCAGGGGTGAAGACTTACTTTTGGAAGCGACCTGCATCAAGATGGCGCTCAGAGCCAGGAGGATGGACGGAATCATCCAGGCGGCAAGCAGATGGAGTAGGAGCCCCCAGACAGCCTGGCTACTGCTGCATCTCTGTGTCCGAAACAAAGTAGGAGCCAGCAGGGAGACTGAGAGGGGGCAGTCAGGGATGCGCTCAAGAAAGGGCTGATGGACAGTGTCAGCTGTCAGCGTGCAGGTAAGATGATCCAGAAGGGAGGAGAGTACTCATGACACAGTGGAGGGGGCACTACTGACTAGAGGTGCAGGTTCCTCCAGGGGCAGAGGGGTAGCGTCCAGTGCACAGAGGAGGACGGGCCTCTGGAAGCTGCCCAGATGCTTCCCCCAGGAACAAAAGGGACAAGTGGTGCGTTCACAGGCACAGGTAGGCATTTCCTTCTGACTGCTTCTGTTTCTCTCAATGAAGTATGAGGCAAGGTCATTCCTCACCTGAGACTGCAGAAGGGGCGGGGGATATTTGTGGAGGGAGAAGGAAGATCTGAAACAGACCCCTTACAGACCAAGGGAGGGAATTCACGTAGGACCTGGAGCGAGCTGCTGGGCAGCACCCAGGGCTTGCTTGGGCCAGTGATCAGAAGTGTGAAGTGGGACTGGTCGGCAGGTTGTGAGCACCTCTGCAGCACCTCCAGCTGCCGTGGGGCGGGGGAGGGTAGGTGCATCCACAGTTTTCTAAATGCCCCCTTGGGACCTGTCAGAGCCCTGATTTATAGCAACTGGGATCTCTTGAGGTGCTCTGGACATCTCTTTCCAAGTTTTGGCTCACCTAAGTCAAGGGTAAAAATAATTACACTTGCGGTAGCATGAAGTACGTATGGCAGACTGTAGCTGGGATCAGGGAGAGGCCTGCTTAGTGAGGATGGGGGATGGGACCCAGCCAAGGCTGTAGGGGAAGCAGGCGGTGGGAGAAGGGGATGGGGATAGTCAGCAGGGCAGACACAGTGACAGGTACGTTAGGAATCAGGGAGAGGCATTGTTAACCGCACTGCTTAGCAGGAGGGAAGGCTAGTCAAAACTAGACAGCAGCCGTCCCACAGAATGGCTTCTTCACTTTCTTCAACAGTTCTGTGACCCACGAGCTGGGCTAGAGTCAGTAAAATGCGCACGAAGTGGGATGTAGGTACTGCTGGTTACTGTGAAGTCAGACGTACTGGTTCTGGGCCTGGGGCAGGACGTACAGGACGAGCCTGGAGCACCTCGTGATGCCGGAACATGAGGCTGTACTCAGAACGCACACACACATTCACAAACTCACAGTGATGGTGGAATAGCAAAGGAACACAGGAGCCAGCTGAAAGAGGTCCCAGCAGCCAGAGTTAGTTAGAACAGTTTGAGCCACTAAATAAATAAGCAATCCAGGATTGTGGCCCAAAGCATAAAGTATCTATATGAGTCTACACTGATAAAAATAAATGAATGGATTTTAAACCAGGGGAAGAGAGACCAGTCTCCTGTGTGGAATACACCACCTCTTTGAGGGGAGATGGAGCGGAAGCCCCACCCGAGGGTGGACTTTGCTTAGAGGTGTCCTTCCCAACAGCCCAATGTGGAGAAGAGACAGAATGACTCAGAAGTGGGAAGACCTGACAGACACACCGCAGCCAGGTCAACATCACCAGTGATGAGTCATGTGGGTAGTATCTCCCCTTGATCCCATGTGATGGAAACGGCACTTTGCCTCTGTGCTGTTCCTCCCCAAACCACTAACACCGCTCCCATGAGGAGAAACACACCAGACACATCCCAGCCGAGGGACGTTCTACAGAAGACAAGTCTCCCTCAGAACTTGGACAGGTCATCAAGACGAGCCAAGTCTGAGAAACTGTCACAGCCAAGAGGAGCCTGAGGAGACATGAGGACTGAATGTAATGTGGTCTTCTGGGCAGGATTGTGGATTTTAAAAAAGAGTATTAGGTAAAAGCTAAGGGCATCCAAATGAAATATGGACTCTGGTTAATAAGGTATCAATGTTGGTTTATTAATTGTCCCAATGTACCATTCTAATGTAGTCTGTTAATAGTAGGGAAAACTGAAACCATTCTAAAAAATAAAATTTATTTCAAAAAATCAGGCATGGATGTTAGAAATTCTTATTTCCTCCTTCTGTTTTCTTAAATGTTAGGAAAGACATCCTTTTTTTTCCCAAGATTTTATGTATTAGCGCACGCAAGTGAGAGAGACAGAGAAGGTGCGGGGGGGAGGGGCAGAGGCAGAGGGAGAAGCAGACTCCCCGCTGAGCAGGGAGCCTGATGCGGGGCTCGATCCCAGGACCCCAAGATCATGACCTGAGCCGAAGGCAGACTCTTAACCAACTGAGCCACCCAGGTGCCCCAAGGCATCCTTAAAAGAGTTGCACGTTTGGAATAAACATCAGTATCTTTACAAAAGCATTTGTAGTTGTATATGTGTAGTGAGTAAAAAACCAGAGTAGCCGGAATCCCTCCCCATGTACTGGGTACCTGACCTGGGCCAGGCTGTGTCCTCAGCATGATGGGTGAAGCTCCCCATCCCCTGGCCTAGGTACGGAAGGGCTTTCTGTAATTTTTCTTCCCCCATTAAATAGGAAAATTGAAAACATAGAATACTTGGGACTGTGGGCATAAACCTTGCATATCTGAAGAACTAAAATGATTTTGGCAGCTTAATTATATTTGAATGTTGAGACCTTGATATTATAGTGTTTTTAAAATCACTGTGCTGCTTGTTTCACTCGTGTGTGTTTCAGAATTAGGCAGAGGATTGTGAATAATAAGGTGGTCAGAAAGAAGGTCAGGTATTGATTAGCGTAGCTGAATTCATTAGGAAACCGAGGAAGCTCATGACATTTACATTTTGATATGTTTATGAAATAGATATTGAACTTATAACAGTTACTTTTGTGGGGAAAAAATAGCAAGGCCTAATAAACCCCTAAAAATGGTGATCGATGACTATGTGTCTACTTTGGGAGCAGTGGGTATGCGTTGTCTGAAAATACTTCACACTCCCTTGGCGTGGTAACGGAGGGTCAGATTTTGCCAAAGCCATCAATGTCCATTTTCTTAGATGAGTATTTTTCTTTTTTTCGTTATCAGCTTTATTGATGTATAATTGGCAAATAAAATTATAAGATATTTTAAGTGTGCATCGTGGTGATTTACCGTATACATTGTGAAAGGCTTCTCCCCACCTAGATGTTAATTTAAAAATCCATCACATCATGTATTTATTTCTTGTTTTGGTGAGAACATTTAAGTTCTCTTTTAGCAAATTTCAGTTATCCAGTACACTGTTATCAACTGTAGTCACTGTGTTTTACAGGGTATGTCAGACCTTATTCATCTTACAGTTAAAAAGCTTTCATCCTTTTTTCCAACCTCTCTCCATTTCTCCCGCTTTCCCATCCACTGGCAACCACTTCCCTGCTCTGCCTTTATGAGTCTGCTTTTTTGGGGGGGTATTTTGCCATTGCTCTCCTTTGTCTCATGACCCTGTTACTGTGATGTCTTCCAGGTCAGTGCAAGGCGGTGTTTGTTGGATCCAAGTCCAGTGCAGGTGTTTGGAATTCCATGTGTTTTACAATTAATACTGTATAATGAAATTGGCTTATTACATTGACCGTGAGTCTCCAAAATGATGGTACTCAGGCCTTAACGTTCATAACCTGCTTCTCAGCGTGATGAATGTCTAAGAGGCTCATGCAGAAACCGAGAACAGTTAGCAAGGTTAGCAAAATGGATACTCTCAGGGCCTGAGTGGTAAATTATGTCTAAAAATAGTGTAAAAAATAACACTTCCCAGATTCTACTAAAGCAACAGAACTCCCAATTCTATTTCTTCTGGAAAATTTCCGAGGCACTAATGAGTCGTATTGACTTTTAGTCTGGTCTTTGGAATTCTGGTTGTATCCAGGCATTTCACATAGTAAAATTAGCTGCTTGGTGATGAACTCCTGCCAACTCACATTTTAAGGTATTTTTCTTAATATGGTTCAATTTGGGGAGTGTCTGATCCTGGTAGTAAGGATAAATTAATAGTGTTAACTTAGGGGCGCCTGGGTGGCTCAGTCGTTAAGCGTCTGCCTTCGGCTCAGGTCATGATCCCAGGGTCCTGGGATCGAGCCCCGCATCGGGCTCCCTGCTCGGCGGGAAGCCTGCTTCTCCCTCTCCCTCTGCTGTTCCCCCTGCTGTGCGCTCTCTCTCTCTCTGTCAAATGAATAAATAAAATCTTTAAAAAAAAAAAATTAATAGTGTTCACTTAAAAAGAAAAAAAAAAGGATGGGGAGGGGGTACAGCAGAAAGCCCGAGATGAATTATAAAGTATAAAACTTTCCTTTTCTGGAGAATTGCCATCCACTAACAAATCCTCTTCAGGATCCAGTAAAAGAAGGTTCACTTAAGAAATTATGTGTACCTCACACCCTCTAGGATGGCTTCTGTCAACAAAACAAAATAACACATATCGGTGAGGATGTGGAGAAATTGGGACCTTTGTGCACTGCTGGTGGGGATGGAAAATGGCGCTGGCTTTTTGGAAAACAGGATGGAGGCCCCTCAGAAAAACTAAAATAGAATTACTATATGATCCAATCCACTTTGGGGTACATACCCCAAAGAATTAATTAATTAATTAATTTCTTGGAGAAATATTTGCCCATTCACGTTCACAGCAGTGTGATTCATAATAATCAAGAGGTGGAAGTGGTTGATACATACAATGGAATATTTTTCAGGCTTAAAAAGGAAGGAAATTCTGACACTTGCTACAATGTAGATGAACCTTGAGGACTTTATGCTGAGTGAAATAAGCCAGGCACAAAAGGGACAAACACTGTATGATTCTACTTACACGAGTAGTCACATCCATAGAGACAGAAAGTAGAATGGTGGTTGCTTGGGGCGGGTGGGGAAACTAGTGTGTAATGGGTGCCTGGTTTCAGTTTTAGAAGACGAGAAAGTTCTGGAGATGGAGGTTGTGCAACAGTGTAAATGTACTTAATGCCACTGAGCTGTACCCTTAAAATTAGTTAAAATGGTAAATTTTATGTTAAGTGTATTTTACCACAATTTTTAAGTCATGTGGCAGATTGTGTGCTTGAGCTTCTGCTAATACTTACTGTAATCAGGCTTTAAAAAGTGGTCAGTGCTGCTCTGGGTCATGAGGACAAGCCCTGTGGGCAGGGAGAAATGCTGGTGTGCCGCAGAGCCTAGAGCCCCAGGAATAGCAGCCTGGGAGCAGGAGCCCTGGGGCCCGCAGTGGGAAGGGAGCTTGCTTGCAGAGCTCTGGGGGTGGGAAAGGGGCCAGGAGCACCAGGGGGGAGCAGCAGAAGAGGAGGAGAAGAAAAAGCCAGTGACCCCCTGTCTTGGGTATTGTTTCACTGGCTGGTGCTCTGGAATAAACCTCAACAAATACTTTAAATTTATGTTTTGAGGGGCGCCTGGGTGGCTCGGTTGGTTGGGTGTCTGCCTTTGGCTCAGGTCATGATCCCAGAGTCTCGGGATCAAGCCCCACGTCCAGCTCAGCGGGGAGTCTGCTTCTCCCTCTGCCCCTCCCCCTTCTCATGAGCTCGCTGTCTCTCTTTCTTTCTCTCAAATAAAATCTTTAAAAAAAAGTTATGTTTTGGAAATAACTTGGCTACACCAACTTTCTATAAAATGTATTGTGATAAGTACTGTGGACACATGAAAATTCTCTCTAGGCTGAATGCAAGCTCTTATCATTCGTATTAGCCACCTTGGGAGCCGGGGTGTACCCAAGACCCATTGGGACCTCTTGGTAAAACTCCAAAATAGGATTGATGGCGCTATGGCATCTCAATTTTATGACACTACCCTAGAGCATTGGGTCTTACTGTTATTTTAAATTCTCTCACTCTTTTTAAATGACACTATCATAATCTAGGGTAATGTATTTTTGAATCCCTGTAAAGGCTACACTGAAGTCTAGCAAGTCTTGTGATTTGGCATCACATGATGTAGGGGGAGCAAGAATGTCTACCATGTATCCAGCATGGACCAGGTAGAGGGTACTTCCTGTGGATTGTGTCATTTCGTCCTCACAGAAGCCCCAACCCCGTCGACAAACACAGCCATGGAGGTCAGAGAAGTTAGGCAACTTCTTCCAACGTCACCTGCCTGGTTGGTGCTAAGACTGCATTTCAAACCCTGGCCTTCTCCAGCTGGAGAGGAATAATCACAAAGGAAACCTTTGCAAATTCAGAGACTTTACAGGCCACAGGCTCTATGATCCAGTAAAATTAGCAACAAATGATAAAAAAGACCTTTTCCAAAATAACCCACCTGGCTCTTAGTGCATTGGAAGCCTCAGCCCTGTTCCGTTCCGCCATGCTTAGCAGGAGCAGCTGCAGGGAGGTGGCCATCTGCTCGGGGTGACAGTAGTACCAGTGGACCTGCTCCTGCACCAGGGGAGGAACTGAGCTCTTCAACTTTGTGTTTGGGAACCGGGAAACTTCCCTTGCATCTGGTTTAGTCTGCCTTTACCCCTCCTCCAGTGGGATATTAAAAAGCCAACAGGGCCTTCCTGGATCGCACCTGGAAGACTGGGAGCTCCTGTCTCTTTCTCCCTTAGGATTTTCACTTACCAATTTATCAAAAAGAAATTGAAATTTGGTTCTTATGTATCAGTATCTACCTTGCCCTTGGAATTTCTTTCTTTAGCCATGCTGCAAAATTCTGCTGCCAGCAAACACTCCCAGGCCATGGAGGATAATGGATATAAAGCTTAGGCTTCAAATCCCCGCCGAGGCCCTTCACAGCCTTGTGGATTTGGATAGGTTATTTAATTATGCCCCGGGATGATCATTCATTGAATATATCTGTAGATAACTTCTATTTCAGAAGGTTGCTGTAAACATTTGATGAGCTAGCGCATACACAGCAGTGTCGTGCGGGGACAAGGTGGATGGCATTGCTCACGCACGACCGTGCACCCCTCCACCACTCCGTTGGCAGCTTGTATTGGCACTTCTCCCCCTCTGTGGAATAAAGGTGCAGTGAGCCTCACGCTGTTACTTATTTTCTCTTTTACATGTAGTGTATTTGTGTGCCTTGGGGAAGTAGAAGGACCTTGACTCTTGTCATGGCTTAATTAACTTACTGAGAGTTGGAACAGCCACTGGATTCCATATTGTGTCCTACTTAAAATGGAAGTGTATTAGCTGTAATTAGTGATCCTGCTTGTAAAAAGCCACCAACTGGCCTTTCTGTTCCCCCACAGGATACCACAGGTTCCTGCCAACTCCTGTCAAATTAGTTGGCATCTGGCGAGTCTTTTATCTACAGCACAACTTGAAACTTTAATAAGGAAGTTATACGGTATCTCAGTTGCTTCTGGGACTCTTTCTTTGAGTAGATCTCCTTAATGCAAATGTACTATTTTTAAAGATAGACACCAAGGGACAAAGACATTGTAATTCAGGAGGGAAAACGTAGAAGGTGTTCCCTTTTTGGACCGACCTTAGCATAATTACTCACTGCGTGGGTTTGCTGTTGGCTGCTGTGGCGAGTCTCGCCACACACTCGGTGGCTTAATGCAGCCCAGGCTTATCCTCTTCACGTTTCTGGAGGTCAGAAATCCAATCCCTGGGCTCACAGGGCTAAAATCAGGGTTTTGGCGGGGCTGTGTTCCTTCTGGAGGCTTTGAGGGAGAATCTGCTCCTTGCCTTTTCCAGCATCTAGAGCTGCCTTCTTACCTTGGCTCACAGTGCCTTCCTGTGTCTTCAAATGAAGCAGTGCAGCGTCTCCAACTTTCTGACTTCCGCCTCCTCCTGCTGATAAGGACTTTAGTGATTGCCTTGGGCCCACGGGGCCATCCAGAATAATCTCCCCTTCTCAAAATGAGCTGATGAGCACCCTTAATTACCCTCTGCCATGTAATCTAACACATTCGCAGGTTTGTAGATACTAGGTTCGCGATACCTTTGGGGGGGCTCTCATTCTTTCTTACCTCATCTGCTAAAAGCCTGTATTTGAGTGAATTTCCATAATAATTGGTTGACTGCAATGAAGGCATGAAATATTAAAAAGGAAAAAAAATCCTTTAGACCCATAGTGAACTAGATTATATTATTTGACTAATTCAGACTGTATGTTAAAAATCAAGGTAGGGAGGGCAATAATTTTTTTCACATAGTCTTAATTTCTTTTCCTACATGATTACTCTCTACATTTGTTTGCCCATAGACATATATTTTGATAGGTTTATATTCCACGTGTGAACATACATATTTTTCTGAAATTCCAAGTTAATTTTCTAGGGGTAAAAAGCTACACCGTTTTGCTCTGTCTACTTATCTACCTATGTGTTTTGACTTAAGTTCAAGAAATTCTATTCTGTCCATGTAAGGTTTATATTGCAAAGTGGGATTGGCAGTCTTTTAAAGCTCTGTGACTCTGGTCTTTTCTGCAGTGGGCTAAATTGGTTTTTTGGTAGAAGGGTAAATGAGGCAGATTGTGTGTGTGTGTGTGTGTGTGTGTGTGTGTCTGTGTGTGTGTATTTCTTTAATTTCTTTTTTTTAAGATTTATTTTTATTTAGAGAGAGAGTGTAGAGGGGAGGGGCAGAGGGAGAGGGAGAGAATCTCAAGCGCACTCTGTGCTGAGGGTCTGAGATCATGACCTGAGCCGAAACCAAGAGGTGGACACTCAGTTGCCTGAGCCATGTCCCAGGTGGCAGATGTATATTACCCTTGAATTATCAGTATGCCCTATGCTTGAGCGTCCCATCACAGCAGGCAGCTAAAGCCCAAACAGCCGCTGTCACACCGTGGGACCTCCCAGACAGTAAATAGGCAGACAGGCAATCTCAGGTGGCACTGGTCAGGAAGTAAAGCAGTAAGCTGTCCACTAAATGACCTCGGGACAGGAGAGGCCCGAACAGTGATACTGCCTTAGATGGGGAGGTCAGGGGTCGTGTCTCTGTGGAGGTGCTCCTTGTGCCTCGGGCTTGACTCACAAGAGAGCAGACACCCAGGTCCGCCTTGGAAGAATGCTGCATAGGAAGTGCTCAGGGAATCCTGACTGACTGAAGGAAGGAGGCACTAGAACATAGCCCCACCTTACCTTTGTAAAGTATGCTGCAGTGTACAGAGAGTTTTAATTATGACTGTAATTCTCATTCTTTTTTCTTTTTTTTTTTTTGCAGCATAATCGACATACAATGTTATGTTAGTTTCTGGGGTCCAACATAGTGATTCGACAATTCTGTACATGACTCAGTGCTCACCACGATAAGTGTAGTCACCATCTCTCACCATAAAACAGTATTAGAGTATTATCGACTATATTCCTATGCTGTACTTATCCGTGACTTGTTTATTTTGTAACTGAAAGTTTGTACCATTTAATCCCTTTGATCGATTTTGTCCCTTCTCCTACTGACTTCCCTTCTGGCAACCACCAGTTGTATTCAAGAGTCTGTGTTTGTTTGTTTGTTTGTTTGTTTTGTTTTCTAGATTTTATAGATTCCACATACGCATGAAATCATATGGTTTTCTTTTTCCCTGCCTTATTTCACTTAGCATAATACCCTCTAGGCCCATCCATGTTGTCGCAGATGGCAAGATCTCATTCTTTTTTATGGCTGAGAAATATTCTATTGTATATAAATATATCTTCTGTACCCTGTGGCTCCTATTCTTTTTTTTTTAAAGATTTTATTTATTTATTTGACAGAGACACAGCAAGAGAGGGAACACAAGCAGAGGGAGTGGGAGAAGGGGAAGCAGGCTTCCTGCTGAGCAGGGAGCCCGATGCAGGGCTCGATCCCAGGACCCTGGGATCATGACCTGAGCCAAAGGCGGACACCCAACAACTTAGCCACCCAGGCGCCCCTCCTGTTCTTGAGTCTTTTCTGTGCTGGAGAGTGTGCTTAGGGCTTTTTTCACAAGCTCCCAAGTGAGGTACTCTTATTATCCCATGTTGTACGAGAGGCAGCTGGGCTAACATGGCAGAGCAGGACTCCAACCCATGTCTGTATGACACCAGACCTCACCCTCTTAAACACTACATTATCCTGCTTCTCCTGAGCATTAAGACTATTCTTGTGAGGCCGGGCAAGTACTGTTATTCCCATTTTACAGAATAAGCTGAACTCTTCGGTGGACCTAAACGTGGTTTAGCTAAGCTTAGAATCCCAGCCCCTTGACTCATGTCTTCTCTTTGTCATTAGGACCGAGTGGCTCAGGTTTGTCCCGGAGACCTCTCTGGAAACACCTATGATCATTTTGGGGTGTTGGAGGAACCCGGGCTGTTATGAGTAGTATGTAACCCCACCATAACCCAGCAAAATGCAGTTAACAGGATTGTTTTTAGAAAGAAAATAGGGTCCTAGAATAGGGTCGATGTTATTTTAGCAATTAGGGAAAACTTTTGAGCCAAGAAAGTTTTTATAGCTATTCTAGACCTTTTTTTTTTTTTTTTTTTTTAATCTTCTCCCACCTAAATCTTGAAAAAGCAGCTTTGTTTGCTAGGTTCCTTGAGGATTTCTTTTATCCAATATGACATGAGGTTCTTGCTAAGCTCTATTCTAGAGTGGCCACAGGACATCTAAGATAGGATCTGTCTGTATAATATCAAATATGTGGCTCTTCTTTCTGTAGGTTAGACCTACATGATGACTTAATTAGCTATAGTTAACAAAGGCAAAAATGAGATTCTTGAACTGCCTAAGCTGGAGTGATAAATGTGCATAATTCTTGGGATCTGACCTCTGTGATTCTTAGACTAAATCAGAATACTGTCTCACTTAATATTCAGCAGTTAGAGTGTACTTTTTCAGACTTTCTTCTGTTAAGGCTTTTTGCTATTAGAAAATTAAATCTAATTTTATTATGGAATAATCTTGATTCAGCTGCATCTCTTTCTATTCCAATATATCCTACATGCTGAGGCAACTGACTCTTCACTGAAACTAACATGGCCTCCTGTTGGGCCCCTGAGCCAAAGGGGTGGAATTTGAACTCTTGGCCAACCTGCAGTTCCCTCCAGATGGGCCTCCAGGTGGCTTTTCCAACCTGTGTTGGCAAAGAAAAGAAAGATGAAACCTCTGCTGGGATACAGGGTGATGTGCGGGGTGGGGGAAGGGTACTGAACTTCACATTGAAATGGCTTAAAAAAAAAAGAAACGAAAACAAAAAACAAAACCAGAGGATATCCAAAGGAGCTGTCTTGCACTGTTGGTGGGAATGTAAGCCGGTACAGCCACTGTGGAAAACAGTATGGATGTTCTTCAAAAAGTTAAAAATAGAACTACCATATGATTCAGCAATCACACTACTGGGTATTGAGCCAAAGAATACAGAAACACTAATACAGAGGGGTACGTGCACCCTAGGTTATTTACATTATTTACAATAGCCAACTTATGGCAGCAGCCCAAGTGTCCCCTCGACTGATGAATGGATAAGGAAGATGTGGTATATACATACAATGGAATATTACTCAGCCATAAAGAGTGAACTCTTGCCATTTGCAATAACATGGCTGGATCTAGAGAGTATAATGCTAAGTGAAATAAGTCAGTCAGAGAAAGATAAATACCAAATGATTTCACAAAACAAGCAAAGGGGAATAAAGAGAGAGAGAGGCAAACCAAGAAACAGACTCTTAACAGAGAACAAACTGATGGTTCCCAGAGGGGAGGTGGGTGGGAAGATGGGGGAGATAGGTGATGGGGATTAAGAGTGCAGTTGTCATGAGCACTGGGTGTTGTATGGAAGTGTTGAATCACTGTATCATACACCTGAAACTAATATTACAGTGTCTGTTAACTGGAATTAAAAACTTACAAAAAAAAAAAATCCAGAGATACATTTTCTGTTTACTTTTTATTTTAAATGACTTTCTGGAGTCATTTATTCTTAATTCTTTTGCTTAGTAATGTGTTCTACCCTCTGGTTCTTGCTCACACCTTTCTGGCTTGGAGAGCCCCCCTCTGCCTCCACTGCCGCCCCCCCTCCCCAATCCTTCCCATCTTCTAAGACTGAAATCAGCCTCCTTTCCCTTTGCCCCACATCCCGGTTTCCTGCCATGTACCTGGTTCAGCATCACCTCTTTCCATCGCCCCTGCTTTTACTCCTTTCTCGTCTTTCCATTGGGACTGCTGTTGATTGGCTAACATTCCGAAGCACTGGAGTAAGGCGTTTATTGATTGGTGGACTCTATTACCATTGGGGTGAGGCGGTTGTTGATTGGCGGACTCCATTGGGGTGAGGCGGTTGTTGATTGGCTAGCTCTTTGAAGCACTGGGGCAAAGCACCTATTGATTGGCTGACTTCCCTGGAGTGAGGCAGTTATTGATTGGCTGGCCTCGTGAAGTTTTTATATTGAGGGGAAGTTGTCATAAGTCAATTAGAATAGGTTTGACACCCATTGCTATCAATTTCTCGGTGCGAGGGAACTTTTAATTTTCATCCTAGATTTCCTGGGTTGGAATAAGCCCATCAAAATGCAGGTCACACATTAGACCCTCACCCAGCCACCTACCCCAGAAGGGGGCACATGAGCACAGATTTGGGAGTCCACAGACCGGGGCTCAGATCCCGATTCTGTTATTCAGCACGTCACTTAATCTCTGTGATCCTCAGTCTCCTAAAAGATAACACCTCCCTGAAAGGTGGGTGTTCTGGAGATTAAACGAGTTGACCTGCGTCAGGTACCCATCACACACTCAAAATTCTTGTGATCATACACAGGTCTAACAACCCAAGGAAAGCATCCTGCGGTGGCATTTTGTGACTCAGTTCCCTCTTACTTGGTTTTTCCCTTCTAAGGCCTGTCAGAAGGATGAACTGTAAAAACCTGATGCTCAGACCTCACTCCTCAAGATTCTGATATAATTGGTCTGTGGTAGAGCCCAGACACCATATGTGTTTAAGCTCCCAGTGATGTCAGTATACACTGAAGCATACCCTGCCTGGCTAGCTCCTTACTTAACTGCTGTTCATGCAGTTAAATCACGCAGGAAAGTAATAAATTGCTCTGATTGGCCTTATGTGATGGGCTGGTCTTGTTAAAAACTCTCTTGGGGTGCCTGGGTGGCTCAGTCGTTAAGCATCTGCCTTCGGCTCAGGTCATGATCCCAGGGTCCTGGGATCGAGCCCCGCATCGGGCTCCCTGCTCAGCCAGGAGCTTGCTTCTCCCTCTCCCACTCCCCCTGCTTGTGTTCCCTCTCTTGCTGTCTCTCTCTCTTTCTGTGTCAAATAAATAAATAAGAATTTAAAAAAAAATAAAAAATAAATAAATAAATAAATAAAAACTCTCTTGAAAACTGTGTAATTAAGAAACTAACCTGGTATTCAAATGGGATATTCTCTGAGCCCCAATCCTATTACTGCTCTCATTATTATTAAAAAAAAAAGAAAGAAAAACTGCCTTTATGACTTCAAAAAGTTTAACCCTGACAGAAAGGTCAGGAGAGAGAGAGATACATAGTATGGACTGGAGATTTCCCAAAAGTATGTAACAAAATGGTCTACAGTTTGGAAATAAGCATTGTGTAAACTCTGTCCTCTTGGATGTCACATACATTATGCATAAGGATTATTAAATATTTCCTCCTTCCTGAAAGGTTTGTTATCTCTAAATTTGGAAGTTAATTCAAGAAACAGGAGAACATGTATTATTTATAAGTCTCTTTAGCATCTAGTAGAAAGTGTCATGTTATTTAAAAATGGTATTCGTGCTTCCGTGGAGTCAGTGCACATTGGTTCCCTCTATCATCCTAAAGTCATCCCTAGAAGGTAATGAGAAATTGTCTCTGTCAGAGGGGAGGAGGGTTTTAGTCAAGAGTCTTTCCATTATCCCTTCCTTCCAAGTTTTAAGGAAGCCTAGTCAGTTGAAGGACTGAATATTGAATTTTTCTGCTGGAAAAAATACTGGGCCATCTTGTACCTAAAAAATAGGGAGCTGCTGACATAGTTGATAACTATATTCATTTTAGTCATTCAGTTATGCCTTTGCTATATATTACTTCCAGAACTGACTTAACTAGATGTATAATATACTATATTTATTTCTTGTTTTAATAAACTTTGTATTTTGGGATGATCTTATATATGGTTCACTCTTGGTGTTGCATATTTTATGGGTCTCGACAAATGTATAATGACGTGTATCCACTATTAAAGTATCATACAGAGCAGTTTCACAGCTTTAAAAATCTTACGCTCCACCTGTTCGTCCCACCCTCCTCCATCACCCCTGGCAACCACTGATCTTCTTACTGTCTCCATTGCTTTGCTTTTTCCAGAATGTCATAGGGTTGGCATTGTTAAAGAGAAAAATATTCATGATACTTTTTATTTTTCTTATTTATTTATTTTTTAAAGATTTTATTTATTTATTTATTTGACAGAGAGAGAGAGACACAGCGAGAGAGGGAACACAAGCAGGGGGAGTGGGAGAGGGAAAAGCAGGCTTTCCGCTAAGCAGGGAGCCCCAGCGGGACTCGACCCCAGGAACCTGGGATCATGACCTGAGCCGAAGGCAGACGCTTAATGACTGAGCCACCCAGGTGCCCCACGACACTTTTTAAAGAGGGGTAAGGCAGACTTTATTGAGAGGCATTACTACAAGGGAGTTGCATTTGGGCTCAATTCTAAATACAAGAAGGAAAAATAGGAGTTCATTATCAGGGAGTAAGGTAGGCCATAGATGAATGGATGGTTACTGAGAGGAAACATCAGGGGTAAAGAAGGGATTCTGACTAAACTGACCTGACAGGATTCTTCCTGAAGGCAGGCCAGGCGATGAGGCATCCCCTGGGTAAGAGTGGAGGATTCTGGCTCAACCAGCTTAGCAGGATTCATGATAAAATTGGGACATGAAGAGATAGATGTTGAGGCTTAGTCTGGGAAGAGGATTCAGAGGAGCCTGACTAAAGTTTCATCAAGGAGAGGGTCTTCGTGAGAATGAGACAGTGGGTGGCGTTTACAGAGTTGCTTCTTTACTTAGCAGTGCCTTTTCATGGCTTGATAACTCATTTCTTTTTATCACTGAGTAATATTCCATTACCTGGATGTACCACAGTTTATTCATTCACCTCCTGAAGGACATCTTGATCACTTCCAAATTTTGCCAATTATGAGTGAAGCTGCTATAAACACCCTTGTGCAGGTTTCAAGAGTAATTTTATTTTATTTTGTTAAAGATTTTATTTATTTATTTGAGAGAGAGAGAAAGCATGAGTGGGGGGAGGGGCAAAGGCAGAGGGAGAAGCAGGCTCCCACTGAGCAGAGAGCCCAATGTGGGGCTCAATCCAAGGACCCTGGGATCATGACTTGAGCCGAAGGCAGATGCTTAACCAACTGAGCCACCCAGGTGCCCCTCAAGAGTAATTTTACATGTATAGAAAAATTGCAAAGATAGTACAGAGCATTCCCCATATACCTTTCCCTCTGTTTACCATCTAGTGTTAACCTCTCCCACAGCCATGGTACATTTGTCAAAACTAAGGGATGAACATTGGTATGTGTTACTATTAACTAGATCTTACTCAGATTTCACCATTGTTTCCACTAATTTCCTTTTTCTGTTTCAGGAGCCCACCCAGGATACCACATTTATTTTAGTTTTAATTTATAAGGGCAGTTTGGGTGTGTGTGTACATTAAATGCGTTCATAAAATTCAGTATATCTTGAGACAGTGGATGTAAACATAGCAGCTACAAGGAGCTGCCATTACTTAATCAAGTGAACACATTTAATTATGACATTGTTACTTAGAATTTTTGGAAAGTTTGTTTTCGGTTTTGGCACAGCAGGCAGATTTCCCAGTATACAAAATGAGGATTTGTTTTATTAGGTTGCCGTTTCTAAACAAAATACTGAAGCTTGTTGAAAGAAGGTCATCTTAAGGTTATTTCAAGACCCAGGAGGAAACTGGTTGCCAAGTTTTAATAAAAGCTGTCAATGCGTAATTTTTCAAGTTGATACGCAGGATGAAGTGTTTGGTTGGTTCTCTAATGAGCATCTCCAAATGTTTTGCTGGCAGAAGGACTCCATGAAAGATGACAGAGGAAGTTATTGTGATAGCAAAGTGGGACTACACTGCCCAGCAGGACCAGGAGCTGGACATCAAGAAAAACGAGCGCCTATGGCTGCTGGACGACTCCAAGACGTGGTGGCGGGTGAGGAACGCGGCCAACCGGACGGGCTACGTGCCGTCCAACTACGTGGAGAGGAAGAACAGCCTGAAGAAGGGCTCCCTCGTGAAGAACCTGAAGGACACGCTAGGTGAGTGTGCCCACTCGGTAGGACCCGGATTAGAGCTGAACTACTTCCTGTGAGGGAAGGCAAGGAAGCCTTGCGTTTTTGAGGGGAGAGCGTTCATCTTTTTAGTTCATGTGTGTGTTTTTAAAAAGGTCTGTTTTAAAGTTGACATCTTTCTAGTTGTCTTTTTTTTAAATCTCTGAAAATGAAGCGATCACGGTGGAGAAATACCATGTTTGTCTTTTCCTGGAGATACTAGAGTCGAGTCTTATGGAAGTTGACACTTCGGCCTGTTGGGGACCCCTGCATGTGTCTCTGTCTCCTGACATCAATATTCTGGAGGTTCCTGACGTGCAATTACCACCTTCAGAAATGTCAGCCGCTCTGCCCATGTCACCCCATCAGGTCTTCTGTGTCTCACACAACCCTGTCCATGTGGCCTTCATGCATAGAGTGGGAAGGAGCAAAGAGCACTTTGAACCGGGTGGATTTTTTTCCCCCTCTCCTAGACTTACGACACCCATACCGCAGTCCTGGCCAATGTTAGCTCAGGTGGCAGTGGGCGTGCACCAGTGTGTGCCAGAGGCTGGCATCGGTCACTCGGGTGCGGAGTGTTGGGAGCTCAACCCAGCCGGTTCGTCATCTGGTTTTCTTCCCACGTGCCCTGTATCCCGACGTGACCCAGGCCACCTTGAATCACCTGAAGTTAATGGTGTCCGCTCTTGTCTTAGTGTGCATATCCAATGTACTTATAGTAGTGACTGCTTCAGATGATGTGGGGAAGTAACTGTGAGGGCCTCGCCAAAGAACGATGAGCCGAGCTGCCATTTGCAAAAGTTGGTGTTGCCTCCTTATGAGTCTAATGTGGGTCATACCTGAGACTGCTGGTTATCATTTAAGAGTTTGCTATGAAATAAGTCAAATTATCGCCTGTGTTACATTTACTTGACTTTTCCCTTTCTATTTTTAACAGGAGGATTTGTTTCATGTGCGGTGGGAAGGGAGCAAGTGGGAAAACTGGAAAGAAAATTATACACCGAATGTAGTGGGTGTTGCGAAATAGTCGTTTTAAATTTCATGCAATCTTGAAGAGTTTACTAAGTCTCTCTTCAGATCCACTTAAAGACTTCATTTATTGGGTAGTGTTTTTGTATTAGGGCTTAGGTTATTTCTGTGATGTGGAAAGAGAAATGAGACACAGGCCTGAATATGAATCACACCAGTTATGACAGATTCTGAGGCTGATGTAGAAATTTCATTTTGCATGAGCAGTCTGATTCTTTTTTCCACTAACCTGATACCCCTGTAATTTTTTTTTCCCAAGTCACTTTGAAAGAAACATTGTTGTCCTTTACCTATAACTCTTAATTAACTTTGGCAGAAATGCAGTTAGCATGAACAGATAAATACCTGAGCTTAATTTTATTTATTTTTTCCAATTTCAGCCTCTCGCCCACCAAAGTACCTTCTTTGGGACCTGCTGAACATCCTTGACTTGTTTTGTTTTCTTTCTTATCCATTTTTTAATACTGGGAAATTGAATGAAATGATTGGAAGGGAAATAAGACAAAGCAAGCACTCCGAACTATCTAGAAATTCCCTGGAATACCTTGTCATTTTTTTTTTTTTCCTTTACTTGGTAGAAGGAGAAAAGACAAAGCCTCAAATGGAAACCATTAACCAGATGTCTCACTCCGTGTCTACTTTTTCTCGAGTTGTGATCTGCTTGGGTGTGCTGGGGAACTATGGGCCTCTCGTCACAGAGGAGCCTCACTCCACCAGCTGCTCCTGGTGCTGGGTGCTGGGTGCTGGGAGTACTGTGGCTCTCAGCATAGAGGAACCTCACTCCACCAGCCCCTCCCGGTGCTGGGTGCTGGGTGCTGGGGGTACTGTGGCTCTCAGCATAGAGGAACCTCACTCCACTAGCTCCTCCCGGTGCTGGGTGCTGGGTGCTGGGGGTACTGTGGGCTCTCAGCATAGAGGAACCTCACTCCACCAGCCCCTCCCAGTGCTGGGTGCTGGGTGCTGGGGGTACTGTGGCTCTCAGCATTAGAGGAACCTCACTCCACCAGACCCTCCCAGTGCTGGGTGCTGGGTGCTGGGTGCTGGGGGTACTGTGGCTCTCAGCATAGAGGAACCTCACTCCACCAGCCCCTCCCAGTGCTGGGTGCTGGGTGCTGGGTGCTGGGGGTACCGTGGCTCTCAGCATTAGAGGAACCTCACTCCACCAGCTCCTCCCGGTGCTGGGTGCTGGGGGTACCGTGGCTCTCAGCATAGAGGAACCTCACTCCACCAGCTCCTCCTGGTGCTGGGTGCTGGGTGCTGGGGGTACTGTGGCTCTCAGCATTAGAGGAACCTCACTCCACCAGCCCCTCCCAGTGCTGGGTGCTGGGTGCTGGGGGTACTGTGGCTCTCAGCATAGAGGAACCTCACTCCACCAGCCCCTCCTGGTGCTGGGTGCTGGGTGCTGGGGGTACTGTGGCTCTCAGCATAGAGGAAACTCCACCAGCCCCTCCCAGTGTTGGGTGCTGGGTGCTGGGGGTACTGTGGCTCTCAGCATAGAGGAACCTCACTCCACTAGCTCCTCCCAGTGCTGGGTGCTGGGTGCTGGGGATACTGTGGCTCTCAGCATTAGAGGAACCTCACTCCACCAGCCCCTCCCGATGCTGGGTGCTGGGTGCTGGGGGTACTGTGGCTCTCAGCATAGAGGAACCTCACTCCACCAGCCCCTCCCGGTGCTGGGTGCTGGGTGCTGGGTGCTGGGGGTACTGTGTCTCTCAGCATTAGAGGAACCTCACTCCATCAGCTCCTCCCGGTGCTGGGTGCTGGGTGCTGGGGGTACCGTGGCTCTCAGCATAGAGGAACCTCACTCCACCAGCCCCTCCTGGTGCTGGGTGCTGGGGGTACTGTGGGCTCTCAGCATAGAGGAAACCTCACTCCGCCAGCTCCTCCCGGTGCTGGGTGCTGGGTGCTGGGAGTACTGTGGCTCTCAGCATAGAGGAACCTCACTCCACCAGCTCCTCCCAGTGCTGGGTGCTGGGTGCTGGGGGTACTGTGGCTCTCAGCATAGAGGAACCTCACTCCACCAGCCCCTCCTGGTGCTGGGTGCTGGGTGCTGGGGGTACTGTGGCTCTCAGCATAGAGGAACCTCACTCCACCAGCCCCTCCCGGTGCTGGGTGCTGGGTGCTGGGGGTACTGTGGCTCTCAGCATAGAAGAACCTCACTCCACCAGCCCCTCCCGGTGCTGGGTGCTGGGTGCTGGGTGCTGGGGGTACTGTGGCTCTCAGCATAGAGGAACCTCACTCCACCAGCCCCTCCCAGTGCTGGGTGCTGGGTGCTGGGTGCTGGGGGTACTGTGGCTCTCAGCATAGAGGAACCTCACTCCACCAGACCCTCCCGGTGCTGGGTGCTGGGCCACTGCCCCGCCCCTGACAGATGGCCACCCAGCTCTGCCAGAATACTTCTACCTCGACAGTCAGCCAGTTCCATTTTTGGAGAACACAGATTGCTCGAAAGCTCTCCCTTAAATAGAATCAAAGTTTGCTTTTCTTTAACTTTTTCCTCTTGGCTCTCGAGAGCTGCCTGTTAATGCGTGTTCCTTTCTTGGAAGATGACAGCTCCCCACCAGGCCTCAGTCACAGTTCACGCGTGCATCTGCTTGGACACATTTGTGCTAAGCATTACGTGTTGTAAAAACACAAATAAAATTATATTTTCAACATCCGTATCTGTGGAGAAATGCTCCCCCACCACCACCGTTTTTGTGTATCTTTTTATTTCGTGTTTACCATGTTGCCTCGAAGCCTTGCTTTTGTTGCACCAAGAGAGACCTTGGTATTCCAGCATGAGTTTTCCATTGCCAAAGGGAAGTACCAAAGGGAAGGGAGGGCCCCCTCCCCATAAGAAATCCCCACAGCGGAGTGACTTCTTAATCCCCCACAGCTGGCCCTGACATGGCATCGTTGTCAACAAGGAAGGTGAGAAAACCTTCCACAGCCCATCCTGCCTCCCACTCGTCCCTATGGCTAGAAAGATTGGAGCCAGGTGTTTGTGGCTCCCTGCTTTTAAAGTATTGTCACCAACATGCTGTCACAATTACAGTGTGATTTTAGTTGATGACGCAGCCAGCAGAAATTCTCTCTGATGCGTAATTAGAAGGAGTGAAAATTATGTTGAAAACTACACGGCATTGTGTCGCCCTTCCAGTAGCTACTCATGGTGTCATCCACATTTGTGATTTTTACGCTATGGAAATCCACCTGATTCCTCAGTCCAGAATAAAATTTCCCTGGCAGGTGCCTGGTTTGGAATAAAATAGCACCGGACTCCCCAGCAAAGTCACAGTGTTATAAATGTGTTTATGTCTCTGTTGCAGAGAACTGGTACTCTGTGGAGCTCCCTCCTGCTTTCTTATACTCAGTTGCTCTGTTGAGGTCAGTGGAAAATTCAGTTTAATCACATGCAATACTTTGTTAGAGTAACTTCTAGAAAGCAGTACCTTTGACAAAAAGATCTCTGTTAGGAAAGGATTCACATTCTTTCTTTTCCTTTAATGATTTATAATTGAATAAAACAATATGAGCTCTTATTTACACATGAGCAAAACATTTATACACTGGATCTCCTCTCATATTCAATTTATGATCATGAACAGTCAAAGAGAACTTTTCCGCAGATAACAAGGGGCAATTGTTAAGAACCCTTTCTCCTGGCTGAGCCCACTTGATGTTTTGAAGGGCTCAAACCGTGCAGTTCTTTGCTCCGCGATGAGGAGCGTTCCTGGTCTACAGTCTGGCCTTGACATTGCAGCCTCGCTTATTAAATCATGCGGGTTAGGTGTTTTAAAGCACCGTGCTACATCTTTTGAGATGAGGAAGCTGCTTCCAGGGAGGTAGTTTTCAAAGATTTTCCCTCAGACTACTGAAGAACGGTTTTTGTTATAACTTCATGACAGCAGCTGGGACCCAGCAAAGCCCCAAAGGTTAACTCTGTTCTCGGTGGTTCACTGAAGTCCATGGGCTGCCTTGGGATGCCCAAAACGATACGGTTGCATTTAGAAGCTATTAGCAACCTCCTCGGGAGGGTTTGTTCCAAGGCACATGTGCTGTTTGCTGACCACCTTCCTGGGTGTCTGGAGTGGAAGTGATCCCCCACACCCCCCCACCCCCACCGTTGTTTCTTTAGCATTTGTCCCAGTGTGACCATACCTAAGGCCAGTTAGCACCCTGCCAGTGATTAGCCCCTGGACTCCCACCCCTGATTCCAAACCAGACCTGGGAGCAGAGGGAGACTCCCTGATGCTAACTAACTGTAAAATAGCCCTCGGACCCTGTTGGTCTAATGCTTTCAGACAGGGAGGGAGCGGTTCCTATGGGTGAAATTCCCAAGGCCCTTAGAGGCAGAGCCATGCTGGGATTGACTTCGGGTGGCTACGTGACTTCCCCAGGAACACACTACTACTAGTCCTGGTGTGGGACGGAGATGGGATTTCATCTCAAACTTGAATCCAAATTCAAGTTGAATACCCGGATTTAGTAGGTGGGCATCTGATAGAATTCTGTTGCAGAGACGGGCAGTTAGAATATTAGAGGAGATTTTCTTGATACCCAGTCCTTTATTTTAGAGACAAAAAATGTACTAGCACAACTTGAACGGGCTCAGAGAATTAGGTAATAATAATGTATTGATGTTAACTTCCTGATCTGATGGTTGTGTTATGGCTGTGGAGGAGAATGTCCTTATTTGTAGAAATACACACTGAGCGTTTAGGTTTGTTGGAACATCGTGTAGACAGGGGAGTGGTTCTCAGATGGCTCAGGGAAAATAACATTTTTGTGCCACTGTTGTAACTTTACGTTAAAATGAATGGATGGACGTGAGTGGTTTGGGGACCACCCCAAGGCTCTAAAGTTGGCTTGTAGCAGAGGAGATATAACTTCGGCTCCCCCTACCCCCAACTTTGTCTAGGCATCTACTTACCCTAAATTTGGCTTCAACCTTTCAGAGTATCACTGAGCACCTGCTGCCATTGGACCTAAAACGTAAGAATAACACCGGGTGTAGACGTGTCTGACTGATGCTTCCTCAGAATGCTTTCCCACAATACTTGAGAACTTTAATTATCCAGAGTTCTGTCCTTGTCACTAGCTTGCAAGTGAGGGGATCCCTGCTGCTTGCTGGATCAGCCCAGATTGTTCAGAGTCAGTTCAGTGTGTGCTTTTTTTGTTGAAGTGGAGAGAGGGAGAGTCATGGTCAGAAGTGACCCCCTGGGCTCACCGCCTCCGCGATTGTGTGGACTATGAGGGAATTTTCGTTTAGAGACCACAGGATTGTGGATCTTTGCCAAGCTTATAGATGTGCTCTGAGGGCTTGAGCCAGGGCAGGTGGTCAGTTAAAAATGAACGGTGAGTAACAAATGCCCCAGCCTGTGGTTGTGGGAGCTGAGTCTGAGTCTGCGCTGTCCCTTCCTTGCCCTGTCCCTGGGAAACCCCTTCTGAGCCACTTCATCCCCTGCTGAGCGACCTTTGGAAACAGTAACCAAAGCCTTTGAAACAGAGATGCAAACATTATGTGCAGATCAGCATGGTGTAATAGGGTATGTCTGGATCAGAAGTGGGAGCCTGGCCGGTTGTTGTTTCATGCGGTGGGATATGAAGAAAGGAGAAGGTTCAATCCCTGACTTTGGGAAGCTTGTGATAACTGGGGAAATGACACTGGCACAAATAAGCAGTCCTCAGCTGAGCTGTGGCACTGTCTCGGCCTGTCTTATTGAAAACTGCAGTGTGGGCCTCTGTCCTACCTTTCACAGAGCCGTATGCATAGTGGTTAGGAGAGAGACTCACCGCCACGTTCAGATCCAGTCTTTACCAAACTGTTGAACTCTGTGAACCTCAACTGCATTATCTGTAAAATGGGATAAGTGACTGCTTGTCTCCTGCAATTGTTGAGAATTGAATGGAGTCATTCAGTAAAGAATACCCAGGCTGAGTGGACCCTCGGGAGAGCAGATGGGGCTTCAGATGAGGAAGGGAGAACATAAGCCAAGATTTGGAGGCTAGAATCCAAATTGTGTTGGAGGATGTTCAGGGAGCTAGCTGGACTGGGGTGAGGGAGAACATGGGGGCATCCTGAGGGATCCGGGTGCCCCACATGGCAGGCCCTGAACACCAGGCCTGGTACCATTTAGAAAGGGAACCCCCAAGAGTTTCCATATGGTGGACAGAGATGACCGTCAGGGCGTGCGGGAGGCAGCCTGGTCCTTAGGAAGGGACTGGTAAGGGCCTGTCTGTCCATAGGAGGCTGGGAATGAGGCCTCAGAGCCACCCAGCGGTGATGTTGTAAGTCCTGAGCTCAGCAGCGGAGGGGGATTTCACAGGAAAGCCCCAGGACTCTATGTTGACTGGGTATGGAGCAGCTAGAAGAAATATTAGCCACAGACGACTCCGGGGTTCTGAGCCTGAATGATTGTCCAGCAGAGAATTTGGGAAGTAGGAAGAGAAACAGGGCCATGAGGGCAAGACCTGTTTGAGTTTGAGGTGACGGCAGGACATCCGTGAAAACGTTCAGTGGGATGCTTTAGGCATGAATGTCAACTTCAGGAGACAAAATTCAGATGTTTGTGATAATGTACTTCCTATTTTTAAGTGATTTTTGGTTTTGGACTTCTATGTAAATATTTTTATCCAGGGCCCACAGTGGAGACCTGACATTTCTTCAACAGTGTATTAGGGACCTCAGATAGTCTTTCAGTGTTTCTGTTGTCCCGAGGACTGGTCCCAGGCCTCCGGTCCCCCCTTTGGAGCTCTGTCACCACAGCCGTGCTCTGGCAGAAGAGCCTGCAGGCTCCCTGAGCCCACATTCCCCGTGCTCCTGACATTCCCTGCAAAAAGTGTCCCCCCACACCCCACAGCCAAACCAAAAGCGAATGCCGCTGAAAAATTCAGACCAGGACCCCAAAATGGATTTTGTGTGCAGGCTGCCAGTGAGCGGACAATAGTAACCATCTCTCTCTGAGTACCTCGTTGTGCCCGATAGCATGCTAGGTGCCTGCATGCATTTCTGTTTTCATCTTCACAGTAACTCAAAGAGGGATGTGCTGATATCCTGGGTCCCCGTGTGAAAACCGGGAAGTTAGGGATGTGCCCAGGAACACGCAGTAAGGGACAGGGTTGGAATTCACACCACGTCTGCCTGACTTCAACCTCTATTATTGTTGATCAGCTGCTAGAATTGGGGATTCAGATCGGGCAGGGTTGGGGGGACACACACAGTGCCTGCCAATGAAATCCACCCCTCCCCGGGTCCCCACCCACACAGCCATTGTGGTTTCCTGCCACTCTTGCTCTGGCCCCTAAAATGCTAGGGGACCAGCTCCTTCAGTGGGCATCATTTTCTCCCTGACCCCAAGGGAGTCACTTAGTAATTTTGCCCAGTTCCTTCATGTGGAGGTGAGCAAGAGCCATTCATTAAAATGATTTAGAAGCCGAATGTCAGGGGAACATGTCTCCTTGTCTGAACATTGATTTTTATTTCTAGAGCCGTTTGGCCAGCGGCAAGCCTGTAACCGCCACTACTGGGCACATACATTTCAGCCGTCTTGGCCACTCATGGTTTCTCTGGACGACCCAGGTCTCTGCAAACAGGTATTCCTCAGCCCTGTAATCTCTGAGATGCCGGTACTTTATCAAACTACCATTTAGCGCAGCATACTTAATTTTAAAAGCCTGGAAAATATGAGAAAATACAAATCACCTGTGATCTCCTCACCCAGAACTCATCCCTGGGTCTGTAATCATGTGTGTCTGTTTTCTCAGTATTTATACATGTATATAATGAGAACCACAATGTGTAGGTGACTCCTCGCTGTTACTAATACTAGCTGTCGCACTGCCGTTAGTCCGGATGATACCAGGCTCTTTCTGCAAGGTGCACGTGCTGGTCCCAGCACGTCCCTGAGTTCTGGATATTCTATCAGCCATGCAGGAGGAGAAGCTGATTCTTTGTGGTACATCTGTCATAGAAGTAGTTTGTTTCCCAGTTGGAATGTTCTTCAAGAGTAAGAAAATCGCTGTTAATCTTCCTGGAAGTCACTTAAATGTGATTCCTAAGCTATGTCTCCCTGAGGAACCAGTTCTTTGTTTCAAGAAAGTGCAAAGCCAAACCATTCCCCATGAAAAGTTTGTACATAACACGTGGAAAGACTAAGGTAACTTACGCCTTCTGATTTTTTTTTTTTTTAATCCCAGTATAGGTAACATGCAGTGTTTTATTAGTTTCTGGTGTACAGTATAGTGATTCAACACTTCCATCCATCACCCAGTGCTCATCATGACAGGTGCACTCCTTACTCCCCATCACCTAGTAACTCCTTTTGATTTTGAACATTCGATTCCTGCAGCCAATTTTCACCCCCCAACAGTAACAAAACAGGGAGTCTGGGTTCTCAGAGTTAAAATTAGCATGTGAGATTTACCTTGCTGGTCTCTGTTGTATAATCTACCATTGTTATGACCATGAATCCCCTACACGTCTCATAATTTGGAATTCTTCAGGATTCTGTCTTGGGAGCTCTCGTTCCCAATAGAAGTGACCTGCCAAATGTATTGCCCACATAATATGGAAGCTTCTACGGCAATTGTGGTGCCAGCGACCCAAAATAAACTTGGATTTGTTTTTGTATATCATAAGCGTCCAAGTATTTAGAACCAAAAATGTAAAACAACTCACAACAGATTAGTGGGAGGATAATTAGAGACGAGACAGATTGTTAAAAAGAATGCTAACGAGAGAAAAGCCAGGAGAAGCAAGGGGAAATGAGGAGGGGTCTGTACCCCAGAAAACCAGGAGAAGCAGGCGTGTAGTCACGTGTGGTTGTGCGAGAGCCACGTTGCTCTTGGCCCGGCCACTACCCCACCCCCCCCGCCGTGTCCTGAGGAAGGAGGAGAACACAGGTTAAGTACTTCCCAGAAACTGATGTCTTGTATGCTGCTTATTAAAATTATCATTTTCTGCTTCAGTTTTCTAAAGAACATAGAGAACACCCTTTCTTGACTAAAGAGTTATTCATGTGGGAGCCTCAAGTTTTAGAACAGAGAAACATGAACTAAAAATGCCTAAGAATTAAAGTAAAATCTTCTTACCATGTTTCTAACTGCATTTCCCCATATGGCACGCTCTCTTTTTTAGACCCTCTCCATATGTCTCAAATGTTCCTTCTCGCTGTTAGATTTTTGTGTCTGTCCCCTGGGGGTAGACATGGAGTGCAGAGAGGGTATTTGTTTACCCGCATGTGCTGTGGTGCTTGATGCTGAGCCCCTCAGATCCCTGCAGGGCCCGCCTGGGCACCTCCTTTGTGGTGCCTCCTCCCGCTGAGCCCCTGCTGGGCGCTCAGCACTGGAGGGCCGGTGGGCACCTGCAGGGCCCCTGCCTGATCCCCACACTAGGCTGGAGTGTGATTGGCAGGCTGCAGGAGGCCCTCCACACTGTTGATGCCTTGTCTTCGTACTTCCCCAACTCTGCTGCGAACCCATAGACTCTACAAATACCCCCAGTTGCTCCAGTGGTTCTCACAGCCAGGAAGCCACCCAGAGGGCAGTTCTTCATCCATTTTTAAGGCTGGAGCCATCGCGTTTCCTTGGAGTGGGCCGTTGTGTGATGGTTGTTTGCAGGAAATCTTGCTTGACTTTGTATTTTTGTTTTTTCAGGGAGCAACACAGTGGATGGTCTGACTTGGAAAATTGGAGTGTTTATAAGTAGAGCATGAATTAGTAGTGGTTTTTAGGCTACTAATTTAATCTGGCTAAATCCATAATGTTTAACCTAAGGTGCTAAGAAAAATGCTGTGGTGACCATTTGAACCCCTTGAGGTTCTTCCGTGGATTTTTTTTTTCTTTTATCCAAATATGTATAGTTAAGTTTAAAAAGTGGAATTCATTTGAGAGTTTGGCTATCTGTAGAACCCTGGAATACCAGAATGAGGCTTGAGATAACCTGGTCCAAGCTTTTCTACGAAAATCAGGCAAATTGAGTGACTTGCCCAATGTTGCAAGGCTCATTCACAGCAGAGCCAGGCCTCTCCAGGTGCAGGCGGGATGCTGTCCATGGAAGCCAGACATGAGGGGTGCCTGGAGGCCAGGAACCCAGGAACATTAAAGGCCCCTTCTTGGAGCACGGGCAGGTACAGCCTGGCATCTTAGAAACGGTGTCTGCCCTGTCCAGAGCAGCATGTGAGCCTTTCTGCTCATCCCTACTGGGAAAATGGGGCTCCTTTTTCACCCTTTGCGAAGGCCCATTTTGCACTGATCGCCCATTCCCTCTGACTGATCATGGCGGCCCTTGTGACATCACTGCTCCTGACGTGGAAAGCAGGAGTGAGGTTGAGGGCCTGACCCCCCCCCCCACCAGAGCATTTAGGAAGAAAACAGGTATGTGCCCACCTCTGTTGGGAGAACACCACCTGTGCTCTTCTCCACTTGCCCCTGCCTGTGTTCTCAACCAGGAAGGGAAACCCTTAGATGTTTTAATAATAGCAATAAACACAATGACGGCTATCGCTTGGTCTTTTGCTCTGTCTGAGACACTGCGCTTCGTGTGCTCCCCCATTCCTGGACCCTCCTAACAGCCCACAGGGGCACCGATATCCTCATATTACAGATGAAGAAACCGAGGGATAGAGATGCTATTGAACCACCAAGGTCCAAAGCTAATAGTTGGTGTGAGAGCCAGGCTTGGAATGCAGTCTGAAGTATGGCTCCATCGTCTCTGCCAGCCACTTGCCACCTGTGTTCTCCCCCACGAGTGTGCCTGTCCCTTTACTCGTTTGCATGTATTTTCATATTTCATCTTACTTAGCAGGTACAGTCCTAAAAAGTTGCCTGCGTGCCGAGCCTCTGCCAGTGGATTGACACGTTCAGTAATGTGGCAGTGTGTCGTAGCTGAGCCGCACCACGTCTCGTACACCCCTTTGCATACTCAGAAATGCTGTGCTAACGGGTCGGGAATACGTGTTGAGAGGTACTAAATATGTATATTTTTAATTAAAAATTATAATGAAAATTTTAAAAAATTCTTTTCATTGGCATCTGTGTTACCATTCGACTTTCACATTTGATAGAAAATCCTATACTGTAAATGATTTTTTTTTTTCGGGCTTAAATGTTCGACCATGTTACTTGCCTGCCTGCTCACACGTGAACAGGCTTTCTGATGCCCAAAGATGGAAATTCCAGTTCAGAGCCCTGGACGCATAGCCCCGTGTGACTGCCCACCTGTCTCTGAGCTGGCTCTTCGGATGGCTGCCCATTGGAAGAGGGACCACCTGGGCAGAGGGATGGCCAGTAGTCACTTTGTCCCTCCCTCAGCTGGCAACCCCTACCCAGGCAGTGGGGATTTGCCTCCGGTAGGGCAGCCCCCTTCCATCTACACATTGGAAGGGTTGCTAATTGTGATCACAGTCCCCTCTCAGTGACGTGTTAACACTCCCGGCAACATGGGTGTATATCATTGGAGAGCTCAGTCGGGAAGGACTGATCAGTGCCTACAGAATCGTGGTGGTGAGATAGGGAGTGGAGCTTATTAAGTTGAGCAAACACTTCCTGAATGTCAGGCCCTGAGGCCACAACAGGACTAAGCACCATCTTTCTCAGGGAGATAATGCAGCATGGTGAGGCGGGCACTGAAATCAAGGTGGCAGAGTACTATGGGGGGCATGGGGGTGACGTGACATTGTTTTAGTGTTTGAGGATCTTAGTGCTGAGCAGGGATTTTAATGTGGGGGAAAGGCCCACAGGAAGTTAGTTACTTGCTGACCCTGAGTCCTGCCCACAAGCCCGTGGTGTTTCCCGTGGTCATATTGCCTGGGGTCTGGTCATGGAGATGCAGACGACTAAGCTTTTGGGAAAAACCTTGGTTTTCCATTTTTAAAAGCTAGATTCAAACCACTGGAGGAAGAAAGTTTCCTGGCCAACTTTATATGCCAGCCTCCTTTGTTTCTAGCCCAGCCTGGCCGTCAGAAGGATGTATTCTCCCCTGTTGTTGTCAGACCTTACAGAGAGCATGGATGGACTGTGGCACCCAGTGGCAATGACAGTAAGGCTGGTTTGCAAATGAAGCTGTTGCCCAAAGAGACACAAAAGCTGCCAAGGATGCCTTTAGTCCTTTGTCTCACAAGTGGTTAGAAACTTAGTATTTCCCCTTCTTTCAGCCTATCTGGTTCCTAATGGTGAGCCACGATGCCAGGTGGAATTTTTTCTGCCAGCGGGACACTCAGAAGAGAGTTCAGTTGACAAGCTTTTTGCTTTGCCCAACACAGTTCAGCCGGCCTCCACTGTACATGTCTTCGCCCCAGCACGGCCCAGCTCTCTGGCCTCATCCCACATCCTGCCCTCCCGCTGGTCCTCCGCAGCATGGCCCCATGGCCTCCTTCATGTCTTGCTCACAGCCCCGTGCAGCCTGTCTCCTCTGCCCCCACGCTGCCTCTCCTCTCCTGAGCTCATCCCTGGTCAGCAGTTGATGATGTGTTTGAGCCTCTGTGTGACAAAAGAAACAGATGATAACCGAAACAGCTGAGTGTGAGGGCATTTTTGCTTGAGTCGACTTTGACTTAGATTTGGCCTTATCTGAGATAAGTTGTGCTGAAGAGCCTGCCCCCCTCCCTTGAGCTGCCCTTGGGGTTTCTCTGACAAGCCGTGCCTAAGATACCAGCCACAGTGAATTCATTTGGGACCATCGTAAGTCAAATACGCTAGCCCCCATCTGATTGAGGTTCAGTGGTGTGGGTCAGTTAAGCCTGATGTCTTTGGCCACCCAGTGCCACAGATTTACCATGATGGCTCTTGCAGTAAGTATTTTCAACCCAGGATTCTCTGGGTTTAGGAAGCAGGCACGCCAGCCCGGCAGTTAACTGTGACCTGGTGGGGATGCCAGCCCCCATCCTCACTGTCCCACCTTCACTCCCGTACTCAAACCTGGGTGCTCCCAAACTATGACTGTATTCTTTTTGACTTTCTCACCCAAATATAGCTTTGCTAAGGGGGAATCAACAGTTTGGCATATTGAAGGAGGTGGGCTGGAAGGAGTGAGAGTGGGGGGTGGGCAGTTGTATTTTTCAGCACTCTTCATTGGAGTGACAGAAAGTCAAATCAAAAGTAGACAAGATGAAAAAAAGGAAAATTTCAAAAGGAAATCTGTTGGCTCACATCACTGGGAAGTATGGTTGGATCTAGGGGCTCTTCCTCTCATTCTGGGCCTCATCCCTGCTCAGCCCTTCATTCTTCACAGACTTCTACAAACGTGGGCAACTCCAGGTGGCGAGAGCCAGTACTCCCTAATAACTGTGGTGGGTGGGAGTCATGGGTCCCCTACGGATGGCCCAGTGGGGTGGGGATGGCCCTGCTGAAGCCATAAGAAGAGGAGTTTCGTTGAATAAGAGAAGGGATAAAGGATACTGAACAGTTGAAAACAACAACAGAGGACCACTGCATTGATTTTAAATGGTCATCCTTTAAAACATCTGAAGTTCAGTATATTTGAGGGGTTTTTCCCTTTATATATATCAAATATTTTGATCATAAATTTCAGCACTGGTGAAAGCTAATCTTCCGGCATAGCTAAAAAAACCAGACACAAATTAAATGCACATATAATAGCACAAAAATCTATTAGAAACCAAACATCAAATATATCCTAACCTTATATGAAAAATTACTTTGGACGCTTTGTACCCTAATCAAACTTTGTCAGATCTCCTTAGCATTTAAAATGAAAGCCTTTCGGAATTTTTAGTTGACGCTTATGATAGGTCCTAACCCTAATGGGAGAAATCCCCACAAATTAATGACCTTCAGTCTTATTGTAAATGGCATTTTAGGTACAAGGAAGCTTTCTGGTTAATCTGCTTTATGTTGCAGGTCCGATAAGTAACAAAAATAAAATGTCTTTGCCATGGACCTCCTAAACTTGGGTGTACAATGTCTAAACGAATCGTCTTGAATATACTTCTGAACTATCAAATTTGTTTGACATTTTGTCTTAAATCTCCAGAACCCCAGCTGGAAGATGACAGAGCATATTTTGAAGTCGTCTGTTATAACATCTCTTTATCTTAAAAGGAGTATTTAAAAGATTTTGACTTGAAAATCACCAACATTAATAATGTATGACATAGGGCGCCTGGGTGGTTCGGTTGGTTAAGCAACTGCCTTCAGCTCAGGTCGTGATCCTGGAGTCCCAGGATCGAGTCCCACATCGGGCTCCCTGCTCAGTGGGGAGTCTGCTTCTCCCTCTGACCCTCTCCCCTCTCATGCTCTCTCTCACTCTCTCTCTCTCAAATAAATAAAATCTTTAAAAAAAAATAAAATAAAATAATGTATGACATAGTCAAGCTTTTATGAGAATTCTGCCTTTAATGTATGTAATTTTATTCAAGAAGGTTAAAATGTGCTCATTATTGTCAATGAAAATGTAACCCAGGATCAGAGATCCTGGTTTGGTGTAAGAAAATCATCACAAAAGCTCAAAAGTGTAGTTTATGTTTAGAGCCATCTCTCCTGTTTGCCACTTCAAATCATATTTTTATTACTGTTACTAGATGCAGATAAAGCTCATGGAACAAGCTGTGGCTGGTCTTTAATGTGACAGCTCCGGAGGTGCCTCTGTCAAGGAGCTTGTTCACATCCTTCCTCGACTGTGAACCCAGTCCATCCCAGGCAGCCTGTGCTCACGGGTCTGCACCCTTCTGTGCAGTGTGACCGCTAACTGGCCTGGGATCCTGGGCTGGCGTTCAGGCTCTCCAAGACTTTTACCCATCTCCACATGTGGAGCACATCGTCCAGCACCTTCCTGCCCAGGACCCCTGGTGGAGCAAGGAGAGCATTGGAGCTGCTGGGGGGGGCGGGGGGCGAGTTGGGCGGTTGGGGGGCTGTGGACCCCAGTTGTTCTGAGAGCCTAATCTTTAGCTTGGAAGTTAAAATCCTGGTCACTCGTGAGCACATGCTACATGAGACAGCGTCTTTTTCATTTTTTAACAGTGATTTCCATTTGTTCTTTGTTCTTTCTTTGTGCAAAGGTGTTGCGGTTTATACATTATTGAACAAGCTGTAGAGGAAGTCATTACTTGGTGAAAAAATGTTACTTAGCATCATCTAATACAGCATGCCAGCAATTGCAGAGATTTTTTGATGGTCCCATTCTAGATATTCTCATCCGTAATACAATTCATGCAGAGCACAGTGCGGCAAAGCCTCCAACCAAAACGCTCAAGCACCAAATAAAATCTGTGTAGTTGGATTTTATGATTAACGGGAGAGCGGAAAGAAAAGCCCATCATTTGAAGTCATGTCAAATCTTGCTGAAACACCCAGTACTCCCCCATGCTTCAGGTCCCATGTAGTGGGGTCTGGAACTGCCTTGTATCCTGTTATGTATCCAGCTCCCATACTTAAGAGAGAGGGTGTCGGGAAAGGGGTGTGGCCCAGCAGGGGCTGCTGCTCTTGGGCTCTTCTTTCTGTCCACAGCCCAGGCTATCCCAGGAATTCATGATTGGGCCAATGTGAGCAGGCCCTATGGGAAAGTGTGTTCTTCCAAAATATGGCACAGAGAGGGTGTGAGTAGAAACACTGGTTAATGAGGGCTTCCGGTCCACCACGTTTGGTTAGTTACTGTTTACTTACAGTGGGTAAAGATTGCCTGAGACTTTGCAGAAGAGTGTGAGGATTTGCCTCTCCTGCTGGGAAAATGTGTAAAGTTCTAAGAGAAAGAAAAATCCCATTATCTTTGTTAAAAAATCAAAAATACACATTGGAATTCAAGGTGCTTTTGCTACAGCTGGGAAAAGTAGATGGTATGACTTGAATGAAAGAAGAAGAAATGGAGCAGATGTGTGAGCAAAATAGCCACAGGGAAGTGGGGGGGCTGTGGAATTCCCAGTCTGCCTCCTTCCCTAGAAGGTAACAGGTTTCCCTTTAAATTAGAGAGAAATGTTGCTTGGAGCCTGGACACTGTGCGGTGGTGCAGGGCTTGGGGCTTGGGGCTGGGCGGGCATAGCCGTCCTCTGAGACGTCCGTGAACCACACTGCCCATTCTGCATTCAGAGATTTCCCTTTGAGATCTTGTAGCTCCACATGGCAGTGGCCTCGTGGCCTCATGGTTGCTTGTGATACGTTCCTTATCCCAAATCTTCACTCCCTGAACCTCAGCCCAGCTTCCACCTAGAGACACGGGCCATTTCCTTTCCCTAGGATCAGAGGGAGCACTCATCATGGCTTTGGAGGGTTTTATGGAAAGTGAGGATAGACTTTTGACACTCCACAGTCCTCATGCATTTCCTGTAGAAATCATGGTACAGGGTCTTCTGATCCATGCTCTTATGGATTAAATAGACCTTTATTGGTGCGCGAGTCTGCACCACTTCACTGGCTGTATGTGTTGGGCCAGTTCCCTGATCCCCCTCAGCCTCAGTCCCCCCCTGCACAAATGGGGGGATTCTCACTTTGTCACGGGGCTGTTGGGAGTGTTCAGATCATGTAGGTGTCAGTGAGGTCAGGTTCCTCCCTAGTCCCAGACACCTGCCTCTTGGATTTCACTGCCTCCGCAGCTACGTGTGACAGTGCTCCCATGGAATAATGGTGCTGACAGCGCTCCCATGGAATAATGGTGCTGAGGTGCCAGAAGCTCGCCAGGCAAGCTTTCTGTTTTGGTGGCCATCTCGCATGGGTAAAGTTGTTGCCAAGACTGTTCAGAGGACTTTGGCCCTCTCCTGGTAAAATACATGTCTGAGAAAAAAAGAACTTCCAAGCCCTCACTCAGAGTAGTAATTGTTATTCATAGAGTGCTCCCTGTGCCTTATATTACAGTCTGCATTTAGGTACCTGTTAGGGGCTGAATTATGTCCCCCAGAATTCATATGTTGCAGTCTTAACCCCCAGTAAGTCATTGTGTGACTGGACTTGGTAAAGGTCCTTTAAATAGGTCATTGAGTTAAAACGAGGTCTTGGGGGTGGGGGGTGTCCCAGTCCAGTGTCACTTGTGTCCTGTAAGAAGAAATTAGGACACAGACGTGCAACGAAGGGAAGCCCATGTGAAGACACAGCAAGAAGGCAGCTGTCTGCCAGCTAACAAGGGAGGCCTCAGAAGGAAACAACCCTGCCGACACCCTGATGTTTTGACTTCTAGCCCCCCGAACTGTGAGAATATCAGTTTCTGTTGTTTACGCCCCGTGGGCTGTGGTACTCTATGGTGGCAGCCCCAGAACACTGACACAGTGCCACTGTCTAAGGTCTAATGCTGTCTCTTTTGCTCCTCTTGACACCTTTCTGTGCCGATGAATATTCTGAATCCTGCTCTTCTGTACATATTTTCTCAAGTAGCTTTCATTACTCACAAATTTGAAAAGGTCTATTAGCAAGTTATTTGTAGGAGCGCCCAGGTGGCTCAGTCGGTTAAGCGTCTGACTCTTGGTTTTGGCTCAGGTTGTGATCTCAGGGTCGTGAGATTGAGCCCCGCACCGGGTTCCGTGCTCAGCAGGGCATCTGCTTGAAGATTCTCTCCCTCTGCCCTTCCTCCCCTCCCCTCACTCACACACACACACACTCTCTCTCTCAAAATAAATAAATCTTTAAAAAAAAAAAGTTATTTGTAAATATTATTTCTTGAAGTCTTGTTACCAGTAGAAATTGTCCTCTGCCTGGTCATTGCTGCCTTAGCATGCCAACTCCTTGATGAGGCTTAGAATACCTTGGTGCCCAAGCCTTCTGGACAGAAGTGTACTTTCATGAATGGTCTGCCTTCTGGATTCTGGAGCTAGTGAATCACCACAGTGCTCTCTCACGCATAGCTAAACTAACGTAGGTTTGAAATCGCACAAGAGGATTCATTCGAAGATTTAGAGGTTTATGTTTTCATGTGAAGTGAGTTAACTTGTAAGTAGAAGTCTAAAATCTTAACTTGGTTTAATATCCTGGTTTACTTTCGTATTCCCTATATGCTTGAATAAAATGTTGTATAAACACACACACAGAGAAGCCATTTGTTTAAAGAATTTGTATGTTCGCCTAAAAACCTTGTGAACAGCCCCTTCGCATCACTGTGCTGTCACTTCGTGTGCTGTCCGAGGGCCTTTCAGTGGCTGGCCCCTGCTGGAGGCACTGAGCGGGGCTGCGGAGTCTTAGACCAGGGGTGAGCCTGCTCTGGGAGGCAGTGTGCAACACTCCAGGGTAGAGGATGATCACAGGGCAACATTTTGTTCCTATTGAACTCCTGCCCGTCAACAAGGGAGTAGAAGCAAAGGTAATTCTTAGGATCATTCTGTCTTTACTCCATTTAAAGGAAGAAAATGAGAGGCACAAGCTACCCATAAAAGTATCATGGTGGGGGAGGGTGGGCAGAATCTGCAAATGGCCACAGTTTCCATACCATCAAAATCTCCACATTGACCAAGTTAAGAGGTGGTGCAGAGCTGGTGGGTGGCAGCCATCTATTAAGAAAAGCTGGGGAGCATGGCCCACCCTACGAGTCTGGTGGCACACCGCAGCTCTGAGCGTTGATGCGCCTTCCTCCCCTAGGCTCACTTCTCAAGAAGGTTCCAGAATTCTCTGCATTCTACCCGGGCTGAAACATTTTTGCTTTAGGGCTTTTCACCCTGTTTTCCCCATGCACAGGAAGAAGTTTCACACTGAAGCTCAGCACTCAGTCCCTTACGTAACTGAAGCAACAGACCATGCTTGATGCACTTTGAGATTTTCTTATTCCCTTAAAGAAAACCAAAACAACTCAACACACACATACAAGATGGTCACAACCCATTCAGTTGATTTTATGATCCACTAGTGGGTTTTGAATCACAATATGAAAAGTTCTGCCTTAGACTTAACAGATCAACTAATTTTTTCTAATTGGCTCATCACAACATGTGGGAAATGAGTCTCTTGTTTTGAAAGGACAGAATTGCAGGAAGAGAAGAAAGGAAGGAGGGTATTGGTTTGTACCCAGTGGGGCCAGTCTGCTGCCAGACAGCCCTCGGAGGGTCTGGAGTGTCCCTGGAGTGGTGCAGGCGGTGGGCTGGTGAGGTGGGAGCAGGGCGGGCAGCTCTGACTGCTCCTAGACTTGGAGCACATCTGAGCTCATCAGTCCAACTTCCCTCTGGGTACAAGAAGGCCGAAGACATGCTGTCTAAGCCTTTCTACCTTATTTTTCTCTTTGAGGGGCACAGGAATTTTCTAAAAAGTATCATCCTTCAGAAGGAAATTAGCTTTCTGCTGTTTTGTTATCTTTTTGTGCTGCTAGTACTCTGGTATTCTTTCAGAAGTGAATGAGAGAGAGAGAAGGTGTAGGAATTCCCAGCTTTTGCAAAGGCACACCCCACCTACACCTCCCTTTGCCCGGCAGTGGCTGTAGGGTGTGCCCACTGTGGCCCCCGTGTGTCGGAGGGATGGGGAAGCGTGTCTGAGCGCCAGTGATGCCCCCTGCGTGCCCACTGAGCCCTTGCTCTGTCTCCACAGGCCTCGGCAAGACCAAGAGGAAGACGAGCGCACGGGACGCATCCCCGACACCCAGCACGGATGCCGAGTACCCCGCCAACGGGGGCAGCGCCGACCGCATCTACGACCTCAACATCCCCGCCTTCGTCAAGTTCGCCTATGTGGCCGAAAGGGAGGACGAGCTGTCCCTGGTGAAAGGGTCACGCGTCACCGTCATGGAGAAGTGCAGCGACGGCTGGTGGCGAGGCAGCTACAATGGGCAGATTGGCTGGTTTCCCTCCAACTATGTCCTAGAGGAGATGGACGAAGCGGCTGCCGAGTCCCCCAGCTTCCTGAGCCTGCGGAAGGGCACCTCCATGAGTAATGGCCAGGGTGCCCGGGTCCTGCACGTGGTGCAGACGCTGTACCCCTTCAGCTCGGTCACTGAGGAGGAGCTCAACTTCGAGAAGGGGGAGACCATGGAGGTGATCGAGAAGCCCGAGAACGACCCTGAGTGGTGGAAGTGCAAAAATGCCCGGGGGCAGGTCGGCCTAGTCCCCAAGAACTACGTGGTGGTCCTAAGCGACGGGCCCGCCCTGCACCCCTCGCACGCGCCGCAGATAAGCTACGCGGGCCCTGCGTGCAGTGGGCGCTTCGCGGGCCGAGAGTGGTACTACGGGAACGTGACGCGGCACCAGGCCGAGTGTGCCCTCAACGAGCGGGGCATCGAGGGCGACTTCCTCATTAGGGACAGCGAGTCTTCGGTAAGTGCCCCGGGGCAGCCGAGGTCTGCCCGCCGCAGTGCGCGGCTGTGTGTGTCCATCGCACCCCACGCTGGTCGGCACCGTTCCCTCTCCACACACTGAGCATAGCCAAAGAATGTTTGGCCGTCCCATTAGCCTAGAGCCCCCCATTTTTGGGTCTCCAGTTAAGCTAGAGGAATGCGATTTGCCTGTAAACCTGCATAAGGTTGCTGCTCTGTAATAGACTTAAGTCTGCGGTGGGTGTAGGAACCCAGCTGGGGAAGGTGGCCATCACTCTCCTGCAGATGTACCCTCGCGGATGGGATGGTAAGTCAAATATATTTTTAGCTCCCAAAGGTGGTTTTCCCGCTCTACTGAGATTACCCCTTTAATGTTCTACAGACTCAGACGTCATTTTCTCTCCGGGCTTCCCATTCTGTTCATGATCCCACTCCCCCGCACCCCAGCCCTGGTGGTTGACTCTGTTTCCTCTCTGGGTCCTAGGCATGTCTGCTGCACTCAGCGGGAGGGGCACCTGGTTTCCGACACAGCCTTTGTTGGTTGGTTGGTTTTCCTTCTGAAACCAACCAGTCCTAAGGTCATCTGCACTGCAGGCGGCATCATGGAGTTCATCTCCGAAAAGCTTTTAAAGCACTTAGGAACAGAATTGAAAAGAAGACAGGGCTTGAGAGAGATGAGTTTGCATGTGTGAACTGAATCAGAGGTATGAGGCCCCTTGACTTGTAGCAGATCCATTTCCAGCGGCAGACAGGTGTGGGGTTTGTGTTTTGGGGATGTGGCTGGGCCTGTCTGGAAGAACTGGGCCAGTGTCATGCAAGGTCACCTTTTCATGTGTAAACGTTCTGGAAATACTCAACCCAACGGGTTTTGTTGATCCCTTTGCAGATACACCTTCCATATAGTAAGATTTCCCCGAAACAAGACTTCTGTAGATAGAGTCCATTGCAATTACATTGTATTGGTTCTAGCAGTTTTCAGTTTATTTTTTTAAATGCAAACTATAAGACTAGGAAATATGTGATCTGTACTGTAATTGGTGTCCTCTGGGAAGGTTGGTACCACCATCAGTAAGTGCGTATTCAAGACTCCTGCAGACTGATCTGAGAGGAATTCAAGGCCACAGAAATGTTTTTCCTCTTCTGAGAGACAGGCAGCTGTGATCTGTTCTTCTTCGAGGCAGGAGGAGCATCGTGGTGGTGGCAGCCAGACTCCTCACGGTGTCAGCAGGTCGCAGGGTTGACGGCCACCTTAGATGTGCTGAGGCAAGCACACCAGGCCTGGATATTAACTCCCTCTGAAATCTGAACTGAGATTTTCTTATCCAGCCGCCAGAGCTTATCGGTGCTGGCAAGACATCAGATTGAATTGTTCTCACGTGACGTAAGCTCTGTGCATAGCTTCCTTTAGATCATGCTGGAGGCTTAGGAGAATGAAGTATGCTGCACGTTTAACTTTTGAGCAGAAACTTAGAGGAATCACTGGAAAACCAATTACAGTAGAAGGTGGTTGGTCCAGAGTACTTAAGGGATAAGTATAATCCTGAGTCAGAAAGTATAATCTTGATTTAGAAATTTTGAGTTCGAGGGGTGCCTGGTTGGCCCAGTCGGTGGAGCATGTGACTCTTGATCTTGGGGTTGTGATTCAAGCCTCATGTTGGGTGTAGAGATTACTTAAAAAAATAAAAAATCCTTAAAAAAAAGAAGAAAGAAATTTTGAGTTTTGAAGACACTTCTAGAATGGGGAGGGGCCAAAGTAGCCCTTAGCCTCATTCATTATTCTTCCTGTCTAGGGCTCGGGGACAGGGTAGATGAGAAAAACGCCCTCCGGATTGCCGGCCTTGGGGTGGACCTCCTACTACGTTTCCATAGGAAAAACACACTCAGCGGGTATCACTGTCTAAACCCAGAGAGCAGATCCTTGTGAATAGGGAGGGGTACAGGCACCCCTCTTTTCATTGTGCTTCACAAATACTGTGTTTTTCACAAATTGAAGGTTTGTGGCAGCCCTGTGGTGAGCAAGTCTGATTGGCACCATTTTCCACCAGCATTTGCTCACTTCGTGTCCCCATCCCGTTTTGGTAATTCTCACAGTATTTGAAACTTTTTCATTATGTTTATATTTGTTATGGTGATCTGCGATCAGAGATTTTGACTCCCTGAAAGGTCAAGGTGATGGTTAGAATTTTTTAGCCATAAAGTATTTTTTAGTTGAGGCATGTACATTATTTTTTAGACATCATGCTGTCACACACTTAATGGACTACAGGGTAGTGTAAACATGACTTTTATGTGCTCTGGGAAACCAAAGAATTCATTGGATTCGCTTTAGTGTGAGATTTGCTTCTTTGCAGTGGTCTAGATGATCTCTGAGGTGTGCCTGAACTTGCATTATCTGGGTTCCGTCTAAGCACTGGAATAAGCTCCAGTGTCTTGTTTGTCTCAGATTATGAGAGAATATGCTGACTTTCTAAATAATTGAAACATTAATTTTTGACATTTTTGTAGAACCTTCTCCAGATTTTTTGCATTTTTGTCTTAACTTAGAAAAGCAAGGTATGAGACACAAATAGTGTGATTCCAGGAGGATGGAGGCAGGAGATGGCCCTGTATCAGCCCTGCACCCTCACTAGCACCAGGGTGAGGAGGGCCACGTGATCTGACGGTGTGCAGGGCTGCCTTGTCCTGGTGGCTTGTGCCATGACACGTGGCATTTTCCACTCTTGGGATGCCTGCCTTGTGCCAAAGGGAGGCTACAGGGGTCTCCAAGGCATGTTGCTGCATTTCTCCCAACAGCAGACCTAGGTCTGCTTTTCTCGCTCATACCCGGGTCATCTGAGGCTGTTGAGGAACTTGAAATAGATGGACAGATCCATTCCTTATTCATTTTCCACCATCTACTGACTGTGTCTGCCTCTTGCCAGTGCTCTCTTATCCCTTCCTCTCCTTGTCTCCTTTCCTATTCATTTTGGCTCTTCTGAGATGAGAGCCTGGCTTTCAAAGCAACCACCAGACCGATGTGAGCCCTTAATCTAGCAGCTGTAATCTGACAGCACATCGTGTCATGCCGGGGTCAGGAAGGTTTCTGATGGGGTCTGCATTCCTGCAGGACACAGAGACATCGTTTCGCTTTCCTTTTCTGTCTTGCAGTCTTTGGGCCTGGGACTTTCCTCTGGTTGAGGTTACCACGGGACACCTGACTTCTGAATAAGCACAGTAGCATTTTTAGAGCCCTTCTTCCATACAGGCCTCGTGAAGATCTCCTGAGTGATTCCAATATAAATAAGCAAGGCGCTTGCTTGACGTTATCTTGCATTTAAAAATTCTCAGTATTTCTCTGTTTTGAAAAATAAAAATATATCCAACGCTGAGCCCTAGGACATGTGTGCTTTTGGGGGAGGAGAAGTGCATAGTTTGGAAAAACCAACACAAACATTGCCGCATCCCGTGCTAGCCAGTGTGAGTGATGTCGGGGGTGTTTTCGGAGGTATCTGTCAGGCGTGTTTTATCAAGGAATGAACGGAATAACCAAATAATCCTTTTCGGGCTCTCTTCCCTGTCCCGACTCTCAATACCTACTCTCTGTTTTCTACCATCTTCTCTTGCTTCTTCTCCACTCCATAATCGTCATTTCTCCTCAGCAGCTCACGGTGAAAACAGCACGGTTTCTTATTCTCCATGTTCTGTTACCCTGCCTGCACCTGCGAATCCAGAGCTCATTAAGTCTAGAGAATTCAAAGTTCATACCTGTCCTCTGTGTGCTCCTCATACATCCTTATGTATTTGCCCACACTTACTCTACGGATACGGCTGGAAAGCTGTGCCCACAGCTAAGAATACCCAGCAGCAAGGTTTCCAGTAGGCTGTGGAAGTTGTCAGTAGTTAGCTTTCCAGATGCTCTACCCTCCATCCTTGAGAAGGTTATTCGGAAAGAGACAGCTTACACCTGGGATGCGGTCTGCCAAGGGCACTAGCTGTGGTTTAGGGAGCTATTTCCCTCTGCCAGACTTTAAAAATCCCAGAGAGATCTCCTTCCTCACGTGTATTATGTTTCACAGTAGGATTTGGGTACTAATTTCTGGTCATACACTGCATTTGTTTTTTTTTGTTTTTTTGTTTTTATTGGAGAGAGCACAAGCAGGGGGAGTGGCAGGCAGAGGGAGAGGGAGAAGCAGGCTCCCCACTGAGCAAGGAGCCCGATGTGGGGCTCGATCCCAGGACCCTGGGATCATGACCTGAGCCGAAGGCAGACGCTTAACCGTCTGAGCCACCCAGGCACCCCTGCATTTGTTTCTGATGGAGAAAAACCACCCTTTGCTAAAGATAACATAATGTGTGTGTTGGCCACATGAACAGTCATCTGTTCCATTCCTTCCTCTTTAAAAAAAAAAAAAATCCATTAAGATTATTTGGCCAGGGAGGAGCAGAAGGAAAGAATTACTATAGTGCCTTGCTACAGAATTCCAATTCTATTCCTTTATAGAAATCATAATTTTTTTTTGCCAAAACTCTGTTTCTGGGTGATGTCATCCCTTTGCCTCTCCAGATCACTGATGCTCACACTGTCATATTGTGCTACCATCTCCCTGAGGGCCTGGAAAGATAGAGACCACAGGGTCCCACCCATAACATTCATGACCGTGACCTAGGAGGTCTGGAGCCCGAGAATTCGCATTTCTTAGCACATTCCTGGTGATGCTGATGCTGCTGAGCTCGGGACCACACTTTGAAAACGATTATGTAACCTGAATGGTTTCAGACATATTTACAGCACTCATTGAAATACTACATTTGCTTAATCCTACATTTGCAGGAACTATAAACATGCTTACAGGTGAACATTTATCTCTTCTAAAGTTTCCTTTAGGTAGAACTGTTGGCTTCTGTTGAGTGGAGTTCACCTCCTAAAGTGCTTTTCTGTCTGTTTTTTTCAGCGGTTTAGAATTTGGTAACAGACAAGCGGCCTTTGCTCTGTGCTTCATAGAGAATGGGAAAGAGTATGGTTGTCAGAGCAGAGTGGACACTGCTTCCTAGCAGCTGGGAGGATGGGGAGCCCCAGAGCGAGTTCCTTCCAGCAGTGACTTGCTCACGAGCTTTCTAAATCCACAATCTGGGGCCATGATCTCTAGATGTCTTCTCAGTGGTGGGTTAATGTTAAGAAAGAGCAAAGGTTACTGTGAGCAGTGCCTACATGCATCTTTCCAATTGCAAAAATAATAAGTTACTTTTTAATTGTCAGGCTGTTTGCCCAGTACTGAATGGAAGCTTTACACCTGGATTTTTATAGTATGTCTCACTTGAAATATATCAAATTCTTAAAACTGGAAGAACCCGAAGCATCACTTAAGATGGCTACTTTTCTAAGAGTTCAGTCCTCATCACCTGTTTTGTTGACCCAACTTTCAGATGGCTCTGAGCCTCGTCATCCCTGGCTAGCCCTTCCATATTTACCTTCAGACAAATCAACAAACCCAGGCTATGAACTGGCATCTGTGAAAAAGATGAGCCTTATTTAAAGCTAGTTCTTAAAATATAACCAATCACAAATATGCTCAAGGTATCACTCATAATTTTCTTCAGAACCCAGAGAGGGCTTCTGTACTGTGCTCTTGGCCTCAGTTAAAGGCCTGGCTCCCGGTTCTTCCGGGGAGGGAGGGGGATGGACTGGTTCAGTTAAGAGAGTGCTCTGCCCTGGAGCTCCCATGTCTTCGCAGACTGCCAATAAAATTGTATGTAAGCAGCAGGCAAAATATAACTGGCCTTTCAGTAACACAGAAGGCACCTGAGAATCTTAGAAAACCATTATGTATGATGAAGGGCTTTAAGTGGAGTCTGATTTCTGCTTTGTTACAAATAAAAGAAAGTAAATAGTACTGAATCCATTGATTTGTGTTTGGAGGGAGATGAATGTCAAAAAGGAAGAGTAGTCTGTTACCCCAAACTCAGCTGACTTGTGACGAGTAAAGGAAGCAGGTGCAGGTTTGCCGAGTGGGCTCCCTCAGGCCATCGGACTAGGGTAGTGAAGCTGCGTGTGGCCACTCTTCCCCCTTGTATCACTGAGAGTTGCTGAGTGACCTCTTCTGTTTGTGCCTCGTGTCTCTCCAGGTCCTAGTGTGCAAGTTTCCCTTCTTGCACCTCTGTTCCTGCTGTTGGGTTCTTGGATTGGGCTGTCTCTTCCTCCAGACCTTTGTACAGGTCTAGAAAATTCTAGAATACAGTTCCCCTCCCCAGCCCCCCTCGCCAGTGTAATGTACACATGTCCTTCAAGTCTCATTCTGGCCACCTTGGCTCCTGCAAAGCCTTTCCTGACCTGCAGGCCTGGGCCACATGCTCCCCACATGCTCCTGGGTCACCGAGCAGTCTTCAGCCAGGGTGGCATTGCCGCTGGGCATGGCTGTGTTGGCCCCTTCAAAGGCCAGTTCAGCACAGGGAGTGCGTATTGTGTGCTGTTGTTGGCCATTGAATCCCACTACCTTGGTGGGACTCCAAGAAATACTCTGCGTTAGCCGATGAATTAATTATCCAGAATGTGCATAATAGATTCAGTATGGGAATCAGCAGCCAACCAGTGAAGAGTGCTAAAGATTCCGAAGTTCTCTGTCCATGCCTGTGTTCTCCTGGGGTTGTGCTAAGTGCACTGCTGAGCTTGAATCAGAACCGTGGCCTCTGGCATATTTTTTGCTGCCATGAGGGGGGTCCAGACACCCTTTCTTCAGGCCTGCAAACAAAGTGGGGAGAGAAATGGTCATCCAATAACCACTGGCAACTGAAGAACAAGTCTTTCAAAGTAAAACAAAAAAATATGTCAAAGTAAATAATTTATCCATAACAGTATTCAGAAAGATTTTCATAAAAATCTCCTAGATCATGAGCTGCTATTTATCTAAATATTTATGTTGCTCTCACAGAAAATCACCAGTACCTGTAAGAAATGTTTTTCCCCCAAAACATTTCAAGATGTAGTGGAAATTTTTAAAAACTGGGTCAAGGAAGTTTTTAGCACTTTATCTGTTAGAAAGGCTTATATGGCAAATGCATGCAGTACCAGTGTAAGCCTCTGCGGTGTCTGTTTTGTCTTGTTTTGTTTTAACTCGGTTTCTTTTTAGCTGTGGCTACAGAAGTAGCTAAATGTATTTGTCTTCTGGACGGAGACTGAGACTAAATGTATTTGTCTTCTGGATGGAGACTTCCGTTTGGTTTCTACAAGAGGTAGAAGTTAGGCTTACCTCCCAGTAATCCAACTATCACGCCACTAAATTAGCAATGAAAGAAAAGCATAGAAATTATTAGGATCTTGGTGAACTGTGCAGTTTGTTTTTCACAACACACACATGCATAGACACAGAGCGAAGGGCAGGTGAGGCTGCAGGCCCCGGCAGGTGCCCACTGGCCAGTCCAGGGGCATGTTCCCTGCTGCGGATATGGTTTCTCTGCTGGTGAAGGAAGATCACCAGTGCTGTCTCCAGCCTTCAGGATTGGAGAGTGAGATATGGCTGAGGAACCGGGACGGAAATGTTTAAGTTCGGCTCTGGTTGACACTTGGTAAACAGAAACATGATTTTCTTGTGTGTAAGTAAGCACCTGGAAGGCAAGCTCACATGTCTTCTCTCCTTAAACTGAGGACCCTGACTGCCTGCCAGGGGTCTTCACCCAGTGTCCCTAGAAAACTGTTTCTTTGCGATGTATAGAAGGAATTCCGCAAGAAGTGTATACATTGGTCTCAAGGTGTGTGCAAGGCAAGTGCTTGCCCAGCACACAAGCTTCCTAGGGTATCTTAGTAATACCACCAATATTCAAATATTCTAAGAGGGCCCAGTGGGTGTCCCAGCCAAAGCCAGGCTGTATCACTGTAGCATTTTTGGAAGGTCAAGAAAAAAGTGATTCATAGAAAAAAGTAAAGTTTAGGGATCATTGTTGCCTGACCCCAGGCCAAAGCAAAAGCATGCTCCCCACATTTTTGGATCAGGAGGTGTGTCTCAGCCCTGTCTCCAACAGCCACATGCCCCCCTGCATGCTCCCCTCCCAGGAAAAGCCGTTAACTAGGGTCACCAGGTGTTGCAGGTGATCTGAAGGAAATGTTGAGTTCTTGTGTACCACCGCTGTGCCCTCACTAGGAGTGGTGCGCTGGACCCCGTCCCCTCCCTGCCCCCCTCAGCGCCCCTGCAGCCGGAGACTGCGCTCCCAGACTACTGCAGCTTAGCCTCCATGCTGGGAGGAGCACGTGTCCTCACCCGTCCTGATGCCTTGGGTCCCTCGGTTACAGGCCTCTTGTTTCCACCGAAACTTCACAAAGGTTTTTAGACCCTCACAGAAACTTTAAGAGATGTTTTTTTTATAGTGGCAAAATGTACATAATATAAAACTTACTGTTTTAACCATCTTTAAGTTCTGTGGCAATACGGGCATTCACATTGTGCAATCATCACTACCATCCACCTCCAAAACTTTTTCAACCTCCCTGATTGGGATTGTATATCCATTAAATACCACGCATTTCCCTCTTGCCCCAGCCCCTGGTGACTTTCTCCTTTCTGTCTCCTTTCTGTCTCTGGGAATCTGACTGCTCTAAGCTCCTCATATGGGTGGAATCATACAGTATTTGCCCTTTTGTGTCTGGTTTATTTCATATAACATAATGTTCTCGGGGTTCATCCATGTTGCAGCCTGTGACAGGATGTCCTTCCTTTTTTAAAGCTGAATGAGCTTCTATTGTATGCAAAGACCACATTTTACTTTCCATTCATCTGTTGATGGACACTTGGGTCACTTCCACCTTTTGGCTGTTGTGCATAATGCTGCTGTGAATGTGGGTGTGCAAAAATTTTTTCGAGTCCCTGCCTTCGGTTTTTTTTAATGTATACCCAGAAGTGGAATGGCTGGGTCAAATGGTAATTCATTGGTTAATTTTTTGAGGACCTGCTATCTGTTTGCCACAGCGGCTGCACATAGCACGTTCCCACCGGCAGGGCACGGGGTTTCTCCACATCCACGCCAACAGTTGTTACTTTCTGTTTTTTTGGTTTTGTTTTTCACGATAACCATCCCAAATGGGTGTGAAGTGACAGCTATGTGGTTTTGATTTGCATCAGCACGTAACCTCTTAATCTCAGCTTCACTGTTTGCTTCTTTGGGGATGTTTCTCATGGCACTAGTACTAAGCAGCTCCTCCCCATGACCTCCATAGCATGGCAAGAGCCTGGTAGAGTAACAAAATAGAGTTACTCCGCGGAGTTTATAACACAGAAAGCGGTTCATTATGAATTAGGTCCGCGGGTAGTAACTACAAGTGGAATTGTATACAAACTGGCCCACTCACCCCATTCTTCCTTACTGCATTCTGTTTCACCTTTTTGAAAGTTCCCACTAGATTATAGTCCCTGGAAATATGACAGAATCAAGCATGAGTAGTTCAGCAAACAAATGGGAAAAGACACATGTAAAATTTTCCTTAGCCTGGCGGCAGTAATTCTCAAAGTATGATTGCTGGACAAGCATCAGTGTCACCAGGGAACTTGCTAGAAATGCAGATTATCAGGCCTCACCCCAGACCTGCTGAATCTGAGTCTCTGGGGCGGAGCCCTGCAGCCTCCGTGTGAACAAGTTCTCCCAGTGACACTGATGCTCAGATTTGGGAACCACTGAATTGTGGCATATGAAATTGGTTCCAGCCCATTTGAACAGCACTGTGTTATATGGTAAGATGCCGAATTGAATTATTGAATGTCATTTATTTTTGATCATTTACACTGGGCATGACATGGCAAAAAGATGAGTGACAAGGACAATATTCTAAAAGCCCAGACTCTGAAGTATTTACATTTAACTTTAGGAAATGTGTTTTGGGAGGCAGGGAGGGATAAACACACATGCATATACTAACTTTAAACACTGTCGTTTAAAGATTAATAGACTGTTCTGTGGTTGACGACTGAGTTAGGTAAAAAAGTTTATTTCAAAAGAGAATGAGAATGTTTGATCATGTCACATATGGATTGGCTTCAGGTCTGTGGAGTAAACACTTCAAAGACACATTTTGTAGAAGAAGAGAAAACGCCATCGAAGAGATAATCTGAGGATGTAGAAACAGAGAGTAGTATCAGTTGACAGCTAGTGGCCTAAGTATAGACAGTGAGTCAATTTTGATTAAAAGAAGGCCATATTAGACAACCAGGGCAGGTGATCTAACAGAATGATAAAACCAAAAGGCAGCTTTTTTGAGATAAGAACAGAGAGAGTATTGATCAGTGGAATAGAGTTTGCCTCTAATCCATTGGCACTCAGATTTTTTTGGTCAAGGAACTACTTCTCTGGACAAAGAGAGAGATCCATTTACCAAACAGAAGGAAAGAATGATCCAGCTATTGATAAGAAACCAACCAGGTCACCTGGATTTGGAAGTAGTGGGAGTGTTGAATATATGCATAAATTGTTGATGTTCAAAAACCAGCATGACTGGAAATAGGTCCAGAGTCTACCTGGGAGGCTTGGCGAACCACACAAACGACATTTCTACTCTCCAAAGTGAAAGATAAGAAGTTCTAAGAATCAGGAGTGCCTGGGAGCAAGGTCCCACCCTTCCCTGTTATTTCTTCCCAGCCATGTGCTAAGAAGAAAATCAATATTAATACTTAAGCTATCTGGGATGGAAGAAGAAATAACGGACATTATAGACTGTTCTCAGCATCCATTTTTTCTCCATCAGTGAGAAAATAGTGATTAAATCTTGAGGAAAGGAGAGAAATATTTGACGAGGGTATCGGTTTTATAAAAATGCAAAGGTGCTTTACAGCAAATATTTGAAACAGTGGATCAAGTTGATGAAGCTGTAGAAATATAAATAGTATCAAAGAGGGTGTTCTTTGGTTTTCTTTTCTAAAAGTGGTTATTTGTGAGCAGAAATTGCAAAAAGGTGAGATGTAAAAATTACTTAAAGGAATGAAAACTGGAAGAGATGGTCAGAATGGGAAATACGTAAGTCAGTGCATTTATTGAACACCTACTCTGATCCCAGTGTGGACATGGGGGATTAAATCAAGTTCTAGTACTCAGAGGGATTATATTCAAATAGGGGACCTAAAACCTAAACAAAAATAATATATTAGTAAAAGCCCTGAGAGAGGTTGATTTTCTGCCAATCTAGTAATTATCCTCCCATTCCACTTGGAAAATGACTTCCTAAAAAAGGGGGGGGGGCGGGGCGGGTAGAATGAATGGCTTATCCCAACTGATAATTCTTCATAATCTCTGGTTCAATAGCATGAGAATATAAAAAAAATCATTCCTTTAAGGGACAGTCAGAAGGAAAGAACAAGAAGACATGGTCTGATATTAGAAAATTTCAAAAGTTAGCACAGTGTTCAGTGAAAAGAAATGATACAGAGTAAGTATAGCATTTGGAGAAGGAAAGGGAGGAAATTTGGACAGTGGGAGGAAGCTCAACTACAGGAATTGAAGGCAGATGTTTCAAAATGGAAGCGAAGGTACAGGACTGAGTCTATTAGATTTTAGTGCAGCCAAAGAAAGTTTAACAAATATGGTACCTGTGATGGCTTAAAAAGGTGTCCACAAATTCTTTGATACCCTTCTCCTCAAAGGGTGGAGCCAGATTGCCTCACCTTCAGGAGGGGCTGCACTTAATGACTCACTTCTAATGAACAGAATGTAGTGGAAGTTATGTTAGGTGATTTCCAAGACTGGATTGTGAAAGATATTCTGGCTCTGCTCTCTCTCCGATCACTTGATCATGAGGGAGTCAGCTGCCAGGTTGTGAAGAAACTCAAGTAGCCCTGTGGAAAGGCCCATAAGACCAAGAACAGAGGCCTCCTGAGTGGTTCATGTGAGCAGACCTCGTTCTTAGAAGCAGCTTTTGCATCCCCAGTTGAGACTTCAGATGATGTCTTGACTACAGCCCATTAGGAGCTGAGTGGCTTTAGCTCAAGGTTTAAGGCACTCCCAAATTCCTGAGCCACAGAAACTGCAATTATAAATGTTTGCTGTTTAAGCCACTGAATTTAAGGATGATGTGTGACACAGCAATAGACAAGTAATATGGTACCCCAGGTAGAAGGCAAGACTATAAGAAAGGCGACAATAGAAAATGACAAAGTTCAGCAGACACAGCTTTACCATTGGTTGTTTAAAGAAAGAGCAAACAAGTACCTGTCATGTTGATAATGTTTATTTTCCCTCTGCTGAAAATCAGGAGGGGACCTCAAAGATACTCAGTGGCAGATAGTTCAGTGGCCATCTATTTAGTGCTTATGTATCAGATCCATTCTTTCTCCTGTGTATATAAAAATGAGATAGAAATGAGCCTCTTCCTCAGGGAGCTTGGAGCCTAGTAGGAGAGACAAATATAAGCAAGTAAGGACGACAGCATGATCACGTGTGAAGTAAAATGTGGTGCTTCTGTAATAGGAAGTACACCTCTTCTAGTTAGCTTGGAAAGTTAAGTATTCTCTAGAAATTCTAGTCAAAAGAAATCTTTTTAAATATTGACAAGATGCTGATTGCTATCTTTATAAAGTTTCATAAAAGGAACTTAAAGAAGAGCCCTAAATGACAGTGTTTGCTTAATATTTCCCTGAAGATGTTGTACTTCTGACATTACTATAGTTTATTAAACTGTTCCAGTCTCTTCCCAATTTCAGGAATTATCTCTGTTTTGTGGTTGAGAAAATTGAAGCAGAAAACCATTGGGAAATCTGCCCAAGGTCACAACACTAGTCACTAAAGGAGCCAGAATATGAACCCAAGCAGCCTGGTTCCCGAGCCTCTAATACAACCAACTATCCTGCTTCTCAATAGCGTAACTGTAATAGAGACCTGGAGTCTGAACAAATTACCACTTGTCCAATGTCACACGACCAGTTGCCACTTCTGGTCATGGTGGACTAATTTTTCACAGACTAACACTTTCTGCCAAAAACACCTCGAAAAGCTGGACGAAACCGTGAAACAAAAAGCAACCAAGAAGTAGTCTTTCAGGAGCCTACAGTGCTGGGGGGCAAAAATTGGAGGTCAAGGCCACCCAGGAGACAAGGCCCCAGAAAAAAATCCAGGCCTTTAGTACGGACTCCCCAAAGTCTACATACTAGATGCAAAGGCAAACCTGAAATTAACCGTCATCAGTTCTGTTCCTCATTGGATTAAGGTGTTCTGCCCCACTGTCACTGAGTACCAAAGCAAAAGCAAATCCTCTCTGGAGGACACTAGCACCATTTCAAACCTCGTATTAGTATGCAGCATTCAAATTAAAGTACCGAAAGACAAGATTGAATTACCAAAAACAAAGAGGGGAGGAAAGGAGAACAAAAAGAGACCCATAGAAGCCCAGAGTTTGAATGTGTCAATGTGGTCTTTAAGGTATATGGATTAAGAAATTCAGCAAGATGAATTTGAGTAGAAAATTAGAAGCAATAAAAAGGAACAAAAGTGAGAATTATAAGACTGAAAAATACAATAACTGAAATTAAGAACTTGGTGAGTTTACCGTAGATTAAACACAGCCAAAGAAAGGATTAGTAAATGGGAGGAATTAGAGATTTTAGGATACACACACAAAAAGGACAGAAAATACAGAAAGAGCACAAGAGATTTTGCCATGGACTGAATGTGTGTCTCGCCTCACCACTGCCAAAGTCACATGCTGAGGCCCTGCTGGGCACAATGTGATTGTATTAGGTTGGTGGGGCCCTCATGAATGGGATTAGTGCTATCATCAGAGGCCCTAGAGAGCTCTCTTGCCCTTCCGCCTTCCGAAGACACCATGAGAGGATTGTAAAGCAGGAAGGAGGCCCTCATCAGATACCAAACCCGCCAGCTACTTGATCTGGACTTCCCCACCTCCAAAACTGGGAGAAGTAAATTTGTCTTTAAACCACCCAGTTTATAGTATGCAGTTATGGTAGGCTGAACTGAGATTTACAGGACCCAGGTGAGAAATTTAACATGCATGTAATTGGTGTCCCAAAAGAATGGATGGGGAGGGGGGAGAGGTCGGCAAGAGGGTGGAGGCGGTATTTGAAGCGATAAGTACCGGTGCCACCTGACTAGTGGATAGCCAAGACAGGTCTCCTTGCTTCCAATTTAGCACCCTTAAAACATTCTTTATTGGAACACATAACACACAGGAAATATCTTTTAAGTATATTATTAACCCAGGTCAAGCTTAGGAAATAGGACATTGCTGGTACTCTAGAAGCTACTGCCCACCCCCAGATTAGCCTCCTGATTGCACCACACCTCCCACTAGAGGTAACTGCTACCTTTAATTTTATGATAATCATTTTCTTGATTGTTATGTGTGTATCCCTAAACAGTACATTTTAGCTTTGCTTGCTTTTGAATTCTATAGATGGTATCATCCTACTGTAGCTATTCTTTTCTTCCTTCTTTTGGTCCATACTCTGTGAGATTTATTTAGTCCATGTTGATGCATCTGTGTCATTGTTTGATGAAGTATATACCTCATCTTTTTATCCATTTTCCTGTTGGTGGACGTGAAGAGTGTACAAATCATATAAATAATCCTGCTTGGACATTCCTAAACCTGTACCCTAGGACACATGTGCATGCTTCTCTAGAGCACTTCTCTAGAGCACATTCCTGCCATGAGATTGCGGAGTTCTTAAGAATGCCTGTTTTCATCTTCTCCATGATGCAAAAACAGTAGTACTGGCTTGGACCCCCACCAACCGTGAGGAGTTCCCCAGTCCAGCACACTTTCCACCTCAGAATCACTGTGGCACATTGGCCTCCCAGTGAGGGACACTCAGTAGGCTTCAGCCCTGGGCCCCAGTGTGGAAAGCTTATGAGTTACCTCATATGGGCCTGTGTCTTCAGATCAGTAACACCCCCAAACAAAAACCTGTGTGGAGAGAGAAGGCGGGGCTGGAGTCTGTTTGGGTCCTCTTTCTCGACGTTAAGTATTCACACAAAACCCTGGCAAGGTCCTCTGACCAGCTAGCTCCAAGTTAGAGTGCAGAGGCACAGTGTCAGCACACCGCTGCTAGTCGAGGGGAGCGTGGCCTGGTTGTTTTCATCCGACTCCCCTAAGTCATTCCAGAAAATGGACAAGGTGTGGACAAGGCTGGTGGCATCGCCTCCCCAGGGGTCTTCCCCCGCCTCGTGCGCTTTCTCTGGAGCCAGGGTTATTTTGGGTGTGGAGCCATTCCATCGCTGTCAGACCCAGGGAACTGGCCCAATTTAAGGAAAAGAGATCCTGTCCACCAGCATCCCAGCTGTTTCATTGAGGCAGTTCCGCACAGGAATGTCAAGCGGGGCCGGACTCCTTAGGACAGAATCAGAAGGGCATCCGCAGCCTGGGGGTGAGGTTGGCCACAGATCTCCCTGCTGCGAGGGGCTACTCATCAGTCATGTTTGTATCTTTTTCCCATGGCTCTGAACATTTGAAAACACTGCTGGTGGTTGGCGCAGATTGCATTTCTGTACTCAAACTGCATCAGCATCCCATGGATGGCTCATTGAGACACAGATGGCCGGGGTTAAATCACAGATGGCTGGGCCCCACCCTTGAGTTTGATTCAGCAGGTCTGGGGCGAGGCCTGGGAATTTGCTTTTTCTGACAAGTTCCTGGGTGATGCTGCTGCTGGTACTGGTCTTGGGAGCACACCTTGAGAACCACTGGTCTAGCTCATCTTCAGGCTTCATTCAGTGCTAGTTAGTGACGTAGATTGGAAAATCCACTCGGGATGAACCGAGAATTCCCCCAAGTGTTCAGCATTCCTGCTTGACATCAACTTGGTTCGTTCTATGTCCTTAACTTTTAGGGTTTCTGCTCAAGAGCCCATGAAATTAAAAAGTACCTTCTCCGCTGCATCGGCCCTACTGCCATAACACACAAATACACGTGGCACGCCATGGTGTTAAGGAGCTTAAATTAAAAGCACATTTCCCTGTTCAGTAAGTCATCTGTTGATCATTTGGCTTAATTAAAATTGGGTATATCATGTACTTACCCTGACTCACATACTACCTCAACTTCGATGCTGCTTAATCTGTGAATTGATTAAAGGATCTATAAAACTAGCACAGTGCCTGGCTTGTGCTAAACTATAAAAGTGAGATTGCCTTCCATCTTCATCTAAAGGCACAAACTTCTGGCACAGAATATATATATATATACACATATATACATACATACATATATACATACATATATACATATATGTATAGATATATAATGTAATAGAAGCTTGAAACTAAACATTGCCTTAAGGAAGACCTGAAGCCCTCAGGAGAGGGGTGAGTGGTTCATAAGCTGTATGTACTGCTGCGTAGGGATGTGGTGTCCTGATGCACTAGGACTAATAACTGTTGTGACAGAGACAGTGATGCCGGTGCTCCAGGCCTTGCTCCCACGTGGAGGACATGTCAGGCAGTACCTGTTTCACTTGGTTCTTTTTTCAGAGCCATACACAGCAACCAACTTGGAAAATAATACAGAGGACACTGAGGCTAGCTTGCATCCATCTTGTTCAGTCCCATGAAAACAGTCATGATTTGAGAATTGATTAGAATGATGTTTTGTGCCATTTAGAATATTATTTGACAGGGCGGGTTGCCAGGATCATCTGTGACATCAGGGTTTGTCATGATTCATTTCTAAGAGGTCTAGTGGAGGAAATAATTTCCAAGTTCTGTGTCCTCCTCCCCACCTCCTAGACCCTCTCGTGGCCATGATTCTGAAATTCTATGTAGCGTGAGGTTGAATCGGAGATCAGTCTTTCTGTGTCTTCCTGAAGGTCCAGCCTACCAGTGCTTCCTGGGTCTCCTCCGGGGCATCAAGTCCCAGGGTTAGCACGGAGATAAGAAGGGGCTTTTCTCTCAAAGGTTTGTTTCTCTTTGGTCTGTTTGGGGTAGAGGGATCCATAAATACAAACTGTGAGTACAGTTGTCTCTCGATTCTTGCACGGTAGCAGCTGTGACTGGTAGGTGAGCCCCGCAGTGTTTTTGCAGTGTTGAATGCCCTTGGATACCCATTTCCCTGGGATGTCATTGGTTTATGGGATTTTCACTTGTTTTGCAAGATTTGCACACTTTGGACCAAAGGTTTGTAAGCTCCGTGTAAAAGACAGTGGCTGAGGTGCTTGTTAATTTTGTCCCCGTGGGAAGGACACAAAGCTGGGTGGTCCTCAGCAGCAGGAAGTTGCTGGGTTTTGAGAAGCACTGAACCCAGCTTTAGGAATTCCGCTAAGAACTGTAGTAGGCTCCCACCATCTGTACGGCTCTCTGGAATACAGCAGTGGAGAAGACGTGATCCACCTGGCCTAATGCATAGTGAAGGGACAGGACATACGTGTAAGTTGTTTATTACAGTGCAGTTACTGGGATACACTCTGCTCCTGTCACTGGAAACTGTCAGCTTTCTGCTGTAGGGCAAGCAAAGGAGGGGGAGAACTTACCTTGATTGAGAGAGAATGGGGAGGCTTCTTCGGGGTGGAAAAGTAGGGGCCAGTCTCCTACTTCCCCATCAGCTGCACTGGCCAGTCAGTGTCTCAGAAGAGGCAGGACCAATGTTAATAACAGTAATGGTATCTTCCTAAAATTGATTCACATGTAAGTAAGGCACTGACATGATCACAAATTCAGACACTTCTCAATAAAATCTGCGCTTCGACCATAGTACAGCCACCCCCCTGGGATATTACAAACCATGTTTAAAATGCAGCCAAGAGTTTTCAACTGCTCTTAAAGTATTTATTTTTAAATAGCTTAGAATTAGAAAAATTTTTGATGGCTTCATTTCTAGTAGTCCGAGGGAGATTTCTAGCTGCTGCCTATATGCAAACCACTTTTTAAAAATTCCCAGTTTATCAGAAATAGGTTGGGAAATAAAAAAAATTAAGTGTCTTCAGCATCAGGGTAACACTGGTATCCCATGTGCTATGTATGGGGTCCCCAGTTTTCGAGTAACTAAAATATGTTTGGCATGGAAGCTGTACTAAGCAAAATGCATTTTTTCTTGGATTCAGAGCACGCGAACCTCGGACGGCCCCCGGGTGGCTGCGAGCCTCAGGTGCCGCGCTAGATACCACCGCGCCTGGCGTGCGTGCGTGCTGGCGTGCGTGCGTGCTGGCGTGCGTGCGTGCGTGGGGGCGTTCCCCCCGCGTCTCCTGCGCGTGGCCCCTCCTGACTCGTGTTCCGTTTCCTCCCCAGCCCAGTGACTTCTCCGTGTCTCTGAAAGCGTCAGGGAAGAACAAACATTTCAAGGTGCAGCTCGTGGACAATGTCTACTGCATCGGGCAGCGGCGGTTTCACACCATGGACGAGTTGGTGGAACACTACAAAAAGGCACCTATCTTCACCAGTGAGCACGGGGAGAAGCTCTACCTCGTCCGAGCGCTGCAGTGACGCCCGCCCACAGCCCTGCCACGTCCAGGCCGTCGGTGCCGCACTCACCTCCCCAGAGCCCGGCGGATCTGCCCCGGGAAGAAGCCGCGCTCACGGGCCCTCCGGCGGCGGGCTCCGCCCGGTCCGGTGGTTCATCGGTTCTTGGCTTCCTTTGCCTCGTTTACCTTTGCGTGCAGGTCGGTTCGTTTTTCCACTCGCCTCCCCTTCGCCAGGCCGGGCCCTGACACCCACTTTCCAGCCTGCCCTCCTCCCGGCCAGGTGTCCAGAACGGGAGGTGGAAGAGGGCGGTGTTCGATCACTTTACTCCTGCTCAACTGAAAACGGCCTTAGTCTGTTCAGATTGTTCGTGCTGACAGAAGCCCTCATTAAACAGACATCGGGCACAGTTGGAACGCACCGAAGCTGCCGTTAGTTAAGTGAACTACAGAACGCGGGGGCCGGGCGGGCGCTCCTGCAGACGGCTCCGTGCCCTTTGCCCTTGCGTGGCTTCCAGACCGTCCAGGGAGTGGACACGCCTGCTGGTAGCAGGACCAGAACCACCAGATACGAGAGTAGTGAGGAAAGTCCAGTGCCTTCGGGGCTATGCTTGCAATAAAAGAATTTCCTTGAAAGTCAGTCTGCGGAAGCGAGACCCGTGACTCGAAAAGACAGATGTTGTGGTCGTTTATCCCCCAGATGTGCCATCCGCATAGTGCTTTTTCCTCTCGCCCTTCGGCTTGTTTAAATTTCACAATTATGTATTTAATTCTCAAAATAATATGTATCCGTAGCCATTTGTTGACACTAATACAGATGATTAAGGAAAACAGCTGATCTTTGGGGAAGGGGAGCTACCGTACACTTTACACACACACACATACACACACACACACCATATATATATATATATATATAATATATATATATTATTTGCTTTACAGGGAATTTTTCAGGGTTTACAAGAGAATATGTGATTGGTAGTAAGAGACACAGAATGTTTATGAAGAAATTGCATTTTCTTTTTTCTTTACATTTGAACTTCTTTATAGTTTAAATATACAGTCTTGAGATGGCACATTCCTACAACTGAAGAAGGGGTCTTGAGACCTCCTAAACTTGCATACTCAGTTTTTTGGATATTGTAATAAAAAAAAAGTATTATGACAAGACTATGTGTGTATTTATCTTTGGGAAAACTCAGAGTCCGATCTGGGAGAGTAATTGCTCTAGCATTTACTGGACACTCAGTGCCTATGGGGAAACAATTTTTAGAGAGGAGTTTAACAAATTTATTATTTGCGTGTTTTCTTTTTCTACCACCACGTATTTTGTATGCTGAAATAATAAATTTTAATTAGTGAAACTCCAAGAGAAAGCAGAATCTCAAGCTTGGTCGTAACTTTACTCTTTGGAGATTATTCATTAAAAAATGTTGTACCAAACTTTGGTCAGCCGCGCTGCTCAGCACCAGCTCTTCTCTCCCCACCCGTGTCTTACTTTCATTCTCTCAGTTGGTAAGCAGATCTCGAGCAGTCGCAACGTGCCAGGCACTGGGAACAGTCACATCACAGAGGAGGTGTGCCCTTACGGCACAGCTAATGACCGCGCATGTGTGTTCAGCGCCCCGTCTATGCCAGACTCGCAGACACAGCGTCCTCACTCATTCCTCATCACAACCCCCTGAGGTGGTCCTGCTCTCATCCCCCTTAAATAGATGGAGAAAATGGGGCACAAAGTAAATGCACAGATGGCTGGTACATGGTGGGAGAGGGTTGCAAACCCAGAGAGCCGGCTTTGGTGCCGCCCCCTTCCCACATCAGCCCGGGGGGGCTTCCAGGAGAAAGAAGCGTTTTGGTGAGAGCTTGCACTTAACCTACCATTCCTGTTCTCTGTGAGTTCATTGTATCTCTTTGTTGCCTTTGATATAAATTAGACGTTTGGGTCTGGTACCTGGAGTTGGGGTACCCAGTTCCATAAGAATATATATCCAGGTGAGTGAAGTGGATCATTACTTTAGACAAAGCACATCTATTCTATATCTTATCCCTGGAAATTACAAGTCCTTCTGACTTTTTCAGGTCTCACTGTTGTGTGTTCCATTTTGACCTGATGTTAGAATCCCTGCATATAATGAAATGGGTGTCTGGATAGCTGAAAGACTTGGGTTTACACATAGCAATTGAGGAAGAAACAAGCAATTAAAGGACACAATACAGATAGACATTTTGGCTTCAGGAACTTCTCTAAGGCTTATAGTTAAAATTGACCGTCATTTTCGGTCTTGTCCCACACCACCATGGGAAGTCCTCCAGCTGCCTGGGGCAGATCATGATTCATATTTATAAAAGTTCCAGCATCCCTGGACTTCCTGGCACCAGGTGGACCGGTGGAGGGTAGATTGATAGGCACAGTATGAGCCTGTTGACGGTGGGTAAGGCAGTCAAGGCAGGGTCCCTGTGTGGTTTGGAGTGTGGACGGCCGGTGCTCTGTCCAGGTGGCCCTTCTGCCATCACCTTCCTGCATGTCCAAGATTTCCCAGACAGGTCTTGAGTTTCCATTCCCTTGCCTCTGCACAGACGGCAAAGGACAATAAAGGGCAGTCATTTTATAGTTGTGTGACTCTGCTCATTTGTTTGCATTCAACGTGCCTTCATTTTTCAGAAACAGCCCTGCTGAGTTACGGCCCTGAACTACCAAGCCCTCACACGTGACGAGTGCCAGATGCTATTAAATCATGTTTCTAGGGAGCTAAAACTGGCCATGTTTTCTCCCAAAGTGCATCACAAATTATAGTCTTAAATTATAATTAGAATCTTTAGGTCTACTGAAACTCTGACATTTCAAACAAAGTATTTTCGGTGCCAGTACAATTTTGTCTTTGGTTTCTATATGTGAAGTGGTTTATAAACTACTTCTCTACCATTTCTGCCACATGATATCAGAATGCCAAATTAATTTTAAGACCAAAGTTTGGAACTGTGAGAGCCTAGAAACGCTTGAAAGTATTCTTTTAAAATAAAACATTCTGGTAAATCCAGGCCTGGTCTTGGGCACTTTCTCACTAGAACTCCGCCATAGGCGTGTAATTCGTGTAATTACCACTCGTGTAATTAATACAGTCGTTTCAGGTCTGCCTGACACCTTGCGGGGCTGCTGTCTGCTCTCCCATGAAGCAGTGTCCTTCTTCCAGACTTGGGAGCTGCTGCCAAAGCCAAGTGTGGTGGGAGGACCCGGTTATCCTTATTAACCCTGTGACTTCAAGCGAACTAACCAGCTCCTCTGAGCGGGTTTGCTTGCAGGCAAACGGGGCTGCTCGCCATCTTGGCGATTCCCAGGCTTGTGTGAGGATTATCTGGGATAGAGCACTTGACCAACTTCGTAGGCCATGCTACACAGCACTCATCAATGCCGGTCAGGCCAATTGTGTGTCACATAATCTACTTGACATTTTTCCTCATTTGTTGGAACTTTGGGGCCTCTACCAGCCACGGGCTTCCTCAGCCCAACCACAGAGGTCTGGCACCATGAGACCCTCAGCGTGGCCCCTACCGGCAAGGTCAGCGCCAATCCACCCCCACTCCTTAGAACTTAGACTCTTCAAGTATGCGAGGACATGTGTTCCAAGAAACTCCTCATTCTAAATATGTGACCCAGCTTTCATTAGAAGCCCAGGCCCCAGAGCCATACTTAGCTGTACCGAGCACCATACTCAACTTACATTCTTACCTCAAGTAGTCGACAAATTCACATCCCTAAAAAAATCCTCCCTTGAGGAGCAAACATTTTTGTTTTCTCCTTGGCGAAGGGGGGGGGGGGGGTAGAACATCCTCCAAGTTCCTTATATTTCTTAGCCTGAGCTGACAACACAAGAGTCATTGCGTACTGGGCAAAAGTTGAATAGGCCAACCAGTGTTCAGAACACCTCTGCCCCCTATCTTAGCTCGAGCTGCTATAAAAAAAACAAACAGACAAAAAAACACCATAAACCAAATGGCTCATACACAACAGAGATTGATTTCTCAGTTGTGGAGACTGGAGGTCCCAGATCAGGATGCCAGTGTGGTCAGGTTCTGATGAGAGCCCTCTTCCGGGATGCAGACATCTGACCCACTATGTTGTCTCCTCAAATGGCAGAGAGACTGCTAGCTCATCAGGGCCGTAGTTCCATTTGTGAGGGCACCATCCTCCTCACCTAACTCCCTCCCAAAGGCCCCACCTCCGAATGCTATCACATTGTGGATTAGATGTTAACATGAATTTGGGGGCAGTGCAAACAGTCCCTAATGCCCTCTTCTCAACAAAAGCTATTCCCACTGCCCTGAGGACACTGGTCATTGCTCTTCTAAATACAGCTCACTCAGATGTAGAGGGCTTATAGTTCCAACCATTCAAAAATGTTCTTTTATGCAGTTTTTCAACCACCAATTCCAATTTGAAGGGGGGCAAAGGGCAGGCATGTGCATTTTTAACATGCTCCTTGGAGATTCTGATGTAGGTGGTTTGAGGCCTACACTTTGGCTACTGTTCTAGTCTACTTGAAACCTTTGGAAAAATCACCTGCTCCCACCCCCTTGTGCTCACATTACTGACGACACACACCTTCTATAGCGTGTCCTTTCTTTGGATCCTATCCAGAGAAATGTCAGACCTTGAATAACTAGAGTGGTCTTTTTTGAAAGAGTAATCTTTATTTGCCTTAACCTCCATGTGGATTTCTCATAGCACAGCTCCTAGCCGTACAAGCTAGCTGGAAAGATTCATTCCATCCTTGGAGGATCCTGTTACTTGACAGGAAGTTATTACCGAAGATGGATGAGCCTGACAGCTGGTATAAAAGCTCACTTTGACAGATTTTTAAAATGCATGGCCTCCTCCCCAGGGGGTGGGCGTTTGGCCAACTCCTCAGCTTGGGGACCAGGTTCTGCAGCTAAAATCAGTTACCAGAGGACCAGAGCCTGGTACTCCAGCTCCTGCTAATGGGTGAGGGCATGCGGCTTTCCAAGAATAGGTCATGGCCCGGGGAAACCCCAAGTGCAAAGAGGCAGTGTTCCTATCTTCGTGGTTGTCAAACCCTTTCGGCATCTGCCCTGGGAGTAAGCCTAGGCCCTGCCCCTCTCCAGCGGTGTGACCGCCACATTTGGAGACCTCTGTACCTTAACAGCCTCAGAAACACTGGCACAGAGCTGCACTCTCTGCACAGCCATTTAAGGATGATATTATAGTTGTCAGACATTATTATACATGTAGATAAGGTGAACTGCTTTGCATAATAATGCAACATGCTTAGAACCTTTGTACAGCTTGTTAAATGATCTGAATGAAAAGGGAAAAATAGATTAATATGCTAAGTTATTATCTAAACGAAGCCCAAGGTAACCCAAGATTCCAGACCACATCTGCTTGTCGAACCACAGAGGCACCGTATTCAAATGATTTCAACCTCCAACTCCCATCTAGTCACAGATTGGATTCAGATGCTAACGGTATTCATTTCTACAAAGCAAGCAGTTCCCTTCCAGCGCTGTGCATAGTAAAGAATCATAAGAAAGGAATGACCTCGAAGTAATGAAACCAATTAAAACATTTGCCTAACCAGAACGTAGGTATCCAAATAGCGTTTAAATCACAGTGGTCATATTAGGTGTTGGAGGCTCAGCGCTGCAACCTTTGCTAAACAGGCTTTCGGAGCTCTTCTTTGGGAAAGGTCCACCCACACTGCAGGTGTAGCCTCTGACTTCTCAGTGATCGATTTTCTTGGTGGGGATGGTGATATTGGCTACAAAATTATCTAGAAATCATTTTGAGCAATTGGAAATGTTGTATTTTCTTTACACTTTTTAATATTTCCCAAATTTTCTACAAGGGATATAAATTATTGGAAAGAAATATACATTTAAAAAATTCTTTTGTATTTAAAATTGCATGGGCCAAAACTGGGTGAACACAAAATCCATGCTCAATTGGTTGTATTGGTTGTAGAAAAATATTTAGGAGAAAGATTTCTGCTCTGGACTTTGCTTGGCTTCCTGGTGGTATTAGAAAATAATTTTATCTTTAGCCAATATTTTTATGAAAAATGACTGTTAAAATCATAATTGCCAAATTAAAAATGTAGTGAAGTCATTTAACAGCATAATGAATATTGTGAAATCCAGAATTTGTAGGGGCGCCTGGGTGGCTCAGTCGTTAATTGTCTGCCTTCAGCTCAGGTCATGATCCCAGGGTCCTGGGATCGAGTCCCACACCGGGCTCCCTGCTCGGCAGGAAGCCTGCTTCTCCCTCTTCCACTCCCCCTGCTTGTGTTCCTGCTCTCGCTGTGTCTCTCTCTGTCAAATAAATAAATAAATAAATAAATCTAAAAAAAAAAAAAAAAAAAAAAAGAAATCCAGAATTTGTAACCTGGGTCATCTAGAACCTTCTCAATGAAGCGTACCCTGACCACCCTTATTCTGTTCTTTTTTCCCCCATAGTACTTACAATTTCAGACATACTAGATAGCTCACTTATTTGCTATGGTTATTATTTACTATGTGTGTGTGTGCGCACACACACACACACACACACACACACACCACAGCTGGAACTCAGTTTATTTGCCTTGCTACCTAGTGTAACGAAAATAGACCAGTGCTTGGCACATAGTAGGTATTCAGTACGTATTTGTCTAATGGCACTGAATGAATCAACCTAAGAGAAAAGAACAATGTGTTTTGAGACCTTTCATGTCTAAAAACACCTTCCTGTTGCTCTTGAAAAAGAATGCTTGCTGGCTGGATATCGTTCACACATCACATCCTTTTTCTTTCAAAATTCTAGATGCAGCTGTCACTTTTCGATACTTAGTTAAGCCACTTTTACTTCATCCCCTCCTTCACCGGTATCACTTGTTTCTGCCTTTCTCATGTAGCCCCACCTCACTCAACCCCACAGCACCTGCTTCCTTTGTAAGGTCCTCATCTGTCCCTCACCCACCACTTGCTATTCTCAACCACCAAGAATTTTCTCACAGCTCCTGCTATACTAAATGGCAGCTTTTGCCCACTAATCTTCACCTAATGTCTTCACTCAACCATCTGTTCTTCCTGAACCTCTGCTTCCATCCTAGCCCCTAAGTGCTCAGCAGCCCCCTCGTCCGACAGAGATGATGAAATCCGGACTGGACTGCCCACACACTGCCACTCCACTTCGAGCCTCAGCTCCCCAGTGCCTCCTCATCACTCCTGGTAACTCCACACGGAGTCCGGGCATGCCCGTCGCCCTGCGTCTGCACACCGTCACGCAGCCATTTTGGTAAATGAGTAACTTCCTGTGCCCATCAAGCCCCGCTGTCCCAGTCCCTCCTCCGTTTCCTCCATCCCGCTGCCTCTTCTCTAGAAGACCTACAGCATTCATCTGGCTTTGGGGCTGTAGTGGTCGTACTGGTTGTTGCACTTGTTGTACGGGTTGTTGCTCGCCAACCTCTCTGGTGTGTCTGTGCTTATCTTTTCTCTCCCCAGGTTATCAACAACTGAGTTTAGGTTCAGTTGTAGGAAATTGCCCCTTTTTTCAGGTCAAAAGTGGTTGAATATTGGCAATTTCATATGGTTCAACCTAAAAACTTTTCTCAAAGTTCTTAATACTGTGCTCTCTGTACATAGTAAGTGCTTAACAAATATTTGTTGGATGATTAACAACAGAAAAAGAGAACCTATAAAATGAGATAACATCCTTCCCTCTGGTTAAATAAGAATTAAACAAACCACTTTAAAACGCTAGAAGGAAGCCTCGACATAATCAAACATTAGCTATAAAGAGTACATTCTAAGACCCAGTGGTACTTTGATTTACTCTGAGTTTGCACATGCAAGCCTTAGAGGGAAGGCTTGTGTCTCTCAGGCTCTTGCATCTCTCTCTCTGTGTCTGAAAAAGGTCATATGGCATCTGAAATTGAGTCAGTGTCTCACTCGGTAGAGCTGTTGTTTCTTATCTGTCTAACCCACCATAGGATTTCTGGAAAACCCCTTAAATTGGACACCAAATGTGCCCTGTGACCTATTGTGACTTTTTTAAAAAAATTGTGGTAAAATGCACGTAACAAAAATTACTATCTTGGGGCACCTGGGTGGCTCAGTTGGTCAAGCGTCTGACTCTTGATTTGAGCTCAGGCTGTGATCTCAGGGTCGTGAGATCGAGCCCCATGTTGGGCTCCGCACTCAGTGGAGATTCTCTTTCTCCTCCCTCAGCCCCTCCCCCCACTCTTGCTTGCACGCACACACTGTCTCTCTCACTCTCTCTCTAAAATAAATAAATCTTTTAAAAAATTACTATCTTTATCGTTTTTATTTGTACAGTCAGTGCACTGAGTACATGCACACCGTTGTGCAACCATCACCACGTCCGTCTCCAGAACTCTTTCATCTTCTGAAACTGAAAGTCTGTCCCCGTTGACAACAACTCCCCATTCCCTTTTCCCCCAATCCCTGGCAACCATCATTCTACCTTTGATTTTGATTAATCTGGGTATCTCATATAAGTAGAATCATACAGTATTTGTCTTTTTGCAGATGGCTTATTTCACTTAGCATAATGTCCTCAAGGTTTATTCATGTTGTAGCCTGTGTCAGAATTTCCTTCCTTTTTTAAGGCCGAATAATATTGCATTGTATGTATATGCTATATTTTATCCATTCATCCATCAGTGGACACTTCGGTTGCTTCCCTTCCTTTTGGTTATTTTGCATAATGCTTCTATGAACATGGGCGTACACATATCTCTTTGAGTCCCTGCTTTTAATTCTTTTGGACGCATACTCAGAAGTAGAACTGCTGGATCATATGGTAACTCTATTTTCAGTTTTTAGGGAAATCACCATAATGTTTACCACAATGGCTGCACCACTTTAGATCCCCACCAGCAGTGCACAAGACTTCCTATTTGTCCACATCCTTGCTAACAATTGTTATTTTCTGGCTTTTCAATGGTAGCCATACTAATGAGTATGATTACTGTGATGTTTTTGTAAAGATTAGAGGAAAATGTCACATCATTAAAGCTCAGTTTCATGTTCATAACTGCATGCATGAGCTTAAACTTGAGTGTCTGCATATCCTCAAACCCACACACCTCTTGACATTAACAAGTACATTCAACTTACATTATACTATCTTGAAAGGTTAAATTTTTTTTTAATTTTTTAATTGTTATGTTAATCACCATACATTACATCATTAGTTTTTGATGTAGTGTTCCATGATTCATTGTTTGTGCATAACACCCAGTGCTCCATGCAGAACGTGCCCTCCTCAATACCCATCACCAGGCTAACCCATCCTCCCACCCCCCTCCTTGAAAGGTTAATTTTTATGTATCTTAATTCATAGGTGTAATGCAGAGAGTACAGCTTACCCTAAATTAGAAAAAAATGAAATCTAAAAGCAAGTGATCGTGAGACTGGAGATTAGCCTTAAAAGGAAATTGATTCTAGAAAATAATTAACATTTACAATCAGCCAAGTCAAGCAATAAAGAATGCAATCTTGTCCCAACAGCCACCACTCCCCTCTGACTGTGACTTTAATGAATGAATTTAATCCCTTAGGATGGAGATAGGCAACCCAACCCACCTGAGATAGTTGGATTCACAATAGCTCTGTCACCACACCCCTTAGACATCCATCCTTTTTCATGTATGTATGTAGCTCTTGGTCCAACCAATGTTTGCATGTTGGTCCCTGTGCTAGCTTTTTTGCATGCTGGTGCAAAGCTGATGGTGTGGGAAAGGGGACACCCAGAGGAGGGAGGGACAGAGGGAGCAAAAGAACTGAGCAATGACAGAAGGAACAAGACTCTGTTGCTACTTGGAAGAAAGAATAGTGGATAGAGTTGGCTTGTGGATTCGGTAATGAGACGGTGATGGGGTGCCTGTCTGATGGTTTCTGTCTCCCCATGAAGTACGAGGCTAGCAGTGGGAGATTTTTGTGTCCTCAAAAAATGGCTTTTGAATCTATAGGTAAGATTATCCAGAAGGAAGTTACCTGAGTTTAAAAAAAAAAAAAAAATACAGTTACCAAACCGTGGTTCTACCTTAAGTTTCTTAATTCAGTTTACAAATCTTTCTTTATAAACCTAACATGAAGCAATCCTTTTTAATTAGTTTGATTAATGTCTATTTTCATATTAACATGGAATTAAACTCCTTTAAGCATTTTATTTTTTTTTCTTTAAGCATTTTAAATTGCATTTATCTGTCTGTTAATTCAATTTCCTGTCTTAAGTACTTCAAAGATCTAATTAACAAACAAACCTTTCCAAGCACTTAAGTAATTCTTGGAAATCTAATAAATTAAACTTAAAAATACAGTGAGTCTTAAGCTCTCTTAAACGTTCCTTTGCTGTTTGTACATTTACTAAGAGTCCAACCTAAATTCAAAAGTCTAAATTGTTAGATGTTTTAAATTAACAGGCCAAATTTTCTTAAATTTTATAAATACATAAGCTATCAAATACACACAGATTTTCTTACCTCAAAAATGTTAATGCTATAGTTTCATCCCAGCAAACATATCTATAATTTAAAGTCTTCTCCGAATTAAGAAATATTTATCTACAAAAACAATCGTAGCTATCCCCAACGATGTTGGCAGAAATTTCCTAAGAGGTTTCTGGGTTTGCCTTCTCAGCTGCAGGGATTTTTTTTATGATCAGAGAGGTCCCAGCCCAGACAGTGACAGGGTTCTTGCTGTGACCCCCAGGGGATGGGGGGTGGGCCCTGCCCGTGGTTGTGTCATTCCCTTCCCGTAAGTGGTCCCCAGCCTAACCGACCGCTAACTGTGTCACTACTCAGGGAGGCCTGCAGTTGCTTCCATGCTATTAAATGCACCTAATCTCTGTAGTGAGAATCCCCATTCTATCAGGGATTCTTGTCCCATCTGTCCTCCTCAACTGCCACAACTCTTAAATAAACATCTAGCCCTGGTTGAGTCTCTCATGGCCTTGTCTGGCTCTGGGATCACTCCAGTGATGGAGGCAAGGCCATAAGCTGATAGGGATGCCTAAGAAGACCGAGAGATGAGGGTTTGAGGAGAGAAGAAGTGCTGGGGAGTAGCTTTCGAAGAGCACAAGGCTTTTATTGGCCTTGTGGGCTTGGACCCCCAGCAGACGGTGAGCACAGGAGGCAGGCAGGTGCCGCTCCTGAGCACCCACTCTATCCACTATTCTTCTCTATGTAACGAGAAGTGTTTTTATTTGTTCGGGGCTCACAGGTGTTTTAGCACCTGTTTATTCCAGGCTTACATGCTGTTGTAAGAACACAGATGCACTCAGATCACTTCTCACGCATGGATTGGTGTTCACTCCATTCTAAAGAAAACCAAACAAAATTGTAGTGGAGGATTTATAGTGACTTATGCGAGAGAAGCAGTGCAGAATTCCCATCAGCAGACCCATTCTCAAAGGAAAGGCATGGACCTAACTCCAAAGACTGGTGAATGAATGCCCATCTATCTGTTGTAAGCCACAGTAATGTGTTCAAAGTGTATGTGTCAGTTTTTGGCCTTCCCAATTTTAACTTAATAGTTTTACTTTTTAAACGCTTTCTTACTTAAATTACCACTTGCCAGACCAAATGACATTGGATAAAATACCCTCTCCTAAGGTTATAAAGGTAAACCACGGGATTTAAACTGGATAAAGGGGAGAGTAAAGAGGAATTGATGAAGGAAGAGAGACCCCCAGGGATCCATGAACTCAGAAGTCTATGTGATATTGAAAGATGAAGTAACAAAATCAGAAGGATAGTTGGTTGTGGCTGCCAAATAGGACTTGTCAATCACAGTGAATGATCAAGAAGGAGAGGAGGGAAACATCATCGAAGAGAAGAAAGTCAAAAAACTGGATTCATCTGGATGACCTTGGCCAATTCTTGATCTTAAAAAAATGTACTTCAAAGGTTTGCACTGACATGGATGGTTAAGCCCGCTGCATTTACAAACAATGACAGTGAGGCTCAGAGAGATGTAGGAGGACCATGGGAAGAGTGTTTATCAGCAGTGTCCACAGCCATAGGCTTCTTCTAACAGATTGCTGGGGAGGGCCATCCTTCACATGGGGCATGCCATGGCAAGGAGCTCTTGATTGTTTGAAGACTTAGTCTTGCTGGCATCAGGAAAAAGCATGTGACAGCTCTGCCTGACAACTTCAGTGCTGGTGCCAGGTAGAACTTCCTTCTGTGAGCCGGTCTCAGGGGTCCTCATGCACTTTCAAAGGTCTCAGAGATGGTGGGATTCTGCTGACCAACCAGCTAGGTTTCAGCACCAGGATAATGGGGTCAAAGCCAAGGCCATGCTTCTGAGCCCAGACTGGGCTTCCTGCTCACTGCTGGTGGGAGTGAGGTGAAGGTGTCATCTTCCAGGTGGGAGAGCACAGGTGTATTCCAAGGTTGGTAGAGAGGAAGGTATGTGCTGCTCAAAAACCAAGAGACAGATAGGTGACCATTGGTGGGAAGAAGGAAACAGTAAACATCCCAATAGGTATTCTTGTCTTTCACAAACAAGCTGAATAGTATTATTTTCCATCCTTCAGTTTCTGACCATTGAAGGTCCGTGGACTTTCTCAGAAGCATCTTGAATGTTCTTGAACATTCTTGAATGTTATCTTGAATGTCCTTGTTCATCCACTGAATGGGTGGCCAGACGTTTGGAGGTCAGTGTCCTCTACCTCCTCTGCAGGCCACTATGAGGAGTTTCCATGTTCTGAAAGTGGACCAGACCTTCTCATTTCCTCCCAGGTGAAAATCTCTCTCTCAGCAGTGGTGTCTGGGGAGGATTTGTCTCTGTGGGCAGCAAGGTCCCGGTGTTATTATCAATCAGTAACAACAGTAGGCCTTTGTGAGTGGCACCCCAGGCATCCTTGGGACCACAGAAACCATGGCCCCATCTGATGTAGGGACAGCACACAACAACACCCCCTAGCTGGCCTAGCACCGAGGCCAGGGAACTGAGAGCCAGTACACACAGACTGACCCACCAAAGGGTTCAGTGTCCCTCTGGCAAGATGGATTGTAGCCAGTGCTGCTCCCTGATTGCTGAGCCTCCCTTCCTGACCTCCAGAACCTAGGAGACTCTGGAATACATCTCCATCTCCCCAGTCTGCTCTTTGCTCACTTGCAACATGTCCTAATGGATCTCCTTGCCTCTAGGATCAAGCCCCTACATTCTGCCTTGCATACAGTTGTTGCATGCGGGAGATTGCATTTCTAAAAATAGCTAGTCCCACATGCTTTTTTGGAAGTTTGCCACTCAACCATCAAGAGATGGGGGCTAGGTCTCCTCCCCTTGAAACCGGGTGCCTTTCCTGCTGCCTTAACCAATAGAGTAAGCAGAAATGAGGCTACATGACTTCAGAGGCAAGGTCACAAAAGCCAGTTCAGCTTCCACCTGGCTCTTTGTCTCGAGATGCTCACCCTGGGCACACGGCCACTGTGCCACAAGGGAAACCAGGCCCATGAAGAGGCCCTGATGGAAAGAAGCCAAGGTTCATGGCCTTCCTCACTGGCCAGACTCCCAGCCAATCAGCAGCACGGGCTGGCAGCTATATAAGGAGATCTGTGATCTTGGATGCAGATCCCCCCACCTTCAGTTGCGCCAACTCGTTGATCTCCATGTGGAATAGAGACAAGCCCTCTGTGATGAGCTCTGCTCAAACTGCAGATTTGTGAGTAAAGTAAAAGATTGTTATTGTTCTAAGTCACTGTTTCAGGTGGTTTGTTTTGCAGCAATGGATAACCAGAGCACTGGGAACACACATTTCCCAGATTCTTATCCCCTCATGCTCTGCTCCCTCTTCCTCAGCAGCCAGTCCTCCAGCCATACATGCTATCTTCAGACTGGGGCCTGCTGTGCTCTCTCATGCCTCCAAGCCTTCGTCTCTGCCCTTCCCTCTGCCTGGATCATTCATCTTCCTGTCCCCAGTTGCCACCCTCTCTTACCTAAGGATGTCTCCCAAGACTCAGTTCAGAAACCGCCCATTCAAGAGGCTTGTCCCCTCCTCAGTGTGGACTAGCTACAGCCCCCCACCCCCATGTGTGGTCTCACGTGGACCTGTGCTTATCTTCATGGTAGTACTTACCACACTGTACTGTAATGGGTCCATTCTCGTTTTCTCCTGAGATGGTGAGCTTCTTGTGTGAAGAATGTGTCCTATTTGTCTTTGTGACTCCAGAGATTAGCACAGTCTGCTAGAGACTGAAGGTTCGCATCCCCCAAAGTTCGTATGTTAAAATCTTAGCCCCCTGGGGGATGATATTAAAGGTGGAGCATTTGGAAGGTAGGGCCCTCACAAATGGGATTAGTGCCCTTGTCAAGAGACCCCAGAGAGCTTCCCTGCTCTTCTACCATATGAGGACTCAGTGAGAGAAGAGCCATCCATAAACTAGGATGAGAGCTCTCACCAGACACTGAATCTGTTGGCACCTACATCATGGGACTTCCTAGCCTCCATAACTGTGAGAAAAAAATCTTTGTGGTTTATAAGCCCCCCAATCTATGGTATTTTGTTTTTTTTGTTTTTTTTTTTTAATTTTAGGTTTTATTTATTTATTTGAAAGAGATCAAGAGAGCACATGAGCAGGGGGAAGGGCAGAGGGAGAGGGAGAAGCAGGCTTCCCACTGAGCAAGGAGCCCGATGCAGGGCTCGATCCCAGGACCCTGGGATCTTGACCTGAGCCGAAGGCAGACGCTTAACCCACTGAGCCACCCGGGCGCCCCACAATCTATGGTATTTTGTAATAGCAGCCTGAACAGACTAAGATAGTGTCTGTCGTAAACTATAGGCTCAATAAATATTTCATGAAGTACAAATTCCAGATGCGCAGACTGATGGCAAAGAGCTGAGAGAGTATATGCTATTTTCTGAGATAAATCCTGATGAGACTTCCAAGTCCCATCTTCTCTAGTGATCTGTGCCTACTTTTGTGCAGTCAAGTTCTTTCCTGGATGTTTCCAACTGCCTTTCTTGGTTGCACTCAAAATTAGCCCAAGCCAGACCATATTCTCAGCATTTTCCTGTTCTAGAGGACCCGCCCCAGAGGTTTCCACTACTGTGAAGATTCTCTGTTGGTGCCCAAAGTGCAGTTGCAGAATCGAAGTGGTATGGAATTATGTATGAGTGTACGTGGGGATACCTGATGGATGCGCCCCAACTCTGGAATGATAGGTTCCATGGCAATGACTAACATTATCTGTGATAACTAATGTTAACTAACGATATCCATAAGTATCTGCCTATCACCTGAGGCAGGCTCTGGTAAACAAAACTGGCATTCGAGAAGCAGGTGACCAAAACCCACTAATTATCAATACTAAAGAAAATATGAGGAGAAACACTAAAGTCCAAAAATAGAACAAACAACTGAAGAAACAGAGATAATTCAAGTACTTTAAAGGCAGCAAAATTAATCTCAGATTTGAGAGAACGTCACAGTCGTTAATTGGAAAAAGCATGGAAATGATGTGGCTATTGACATCATAGAAATGTTGTCCACCTTGACAATGTACAAATAAAATTCCAGAGAGCAAAGTTGATAGGGGAAGAGGGAAAGAGAGCATAAAGGAAAGCACAGGAGAGCCCGTCAGTAGTTGATAGACAGTAGCTGAAACTGTAAGTTGCTTCAAGTCACGAAGTTAACCTACAGAGAAACAAAAAGGACAGCCTTTGGGACACCTGCCAAAACTGAGTCTAAGTTTGGCATCTTATCACACCTTACAGAGTTTCCCCCAGGATTTAAGTTCTCATTAATAGTGGGGGTCCCATATTTAAGTTACCGTTTAGATTCAGACTTCTCTGTGAATGTATGACCGGAGGTGAGGTAGAAGTGAATTTGCATGAGGGTTCCTGACAGAATGATGTCCACAGAATGCAGCCATGTGGGCAGGGGGAAGGAGAAGACAAGCAAAAGGAGAGCATCCGGTCTTTCTGAGAATGGTCCCCACTCTCACACTGGGTTTCCATCTGAGCCCATTGGAAGTCACACAAGCTGAGGAAGGTGTCCCTATAGATGTAGTGAGGCCAACGCAGTGGACACCAACAAGAAAGGTCAGAATGGAAGAATGTGAGAGGTCCACCCAGAAGCAAAGAAGTCTCTCAGGGTCCAGGTGAGATTCATCCTTGGTTTCCATAAAGAATCAGGTGGGAATCCGAGCGGGGCTGCAGACCCAGCATTAATGAATCAGCTGGAGCTAGAGAAACCTGAAAGTGGGACAACAGAGGTAAACTAAAAGTTTACTTTTAGTATTTGAACATAGTGTTGAGCTTAAAAAATTTTCCCGCACCTATTTCTTCTAGGAGACAAGAGGCTAACACCTAGCAAGCACTCCTTGCAAGCTGGTACCCATGAAAACACACCACTCTTGGGTGCCTTGGACAAAGGACTTGGCTCCATTGGTCTTAGACCCACATCTCTGTCAGAACATTTTAACTTTCCGTTTCACAGAAATAAGCTGTGAAATGCCTCTGTATTTCTCATGTCTAAACATGGTCTAGAATAACTGTTCAGAAATTTCACCTTCTGCAAAAATGGGTTAAACTTTTTTCCAGGGGAGACTGAGCTGTCAGCCCCAAGAGAGCCAAGCTACCCTTCATTTTGTTTACCAACAGTCTCAAATAGGTCCTTGCATGTGATGACAATAGAACAATAAAAAGGCAAATGCATTCTAATTATTCACTTGGTTAGAAATCATTGCAACATCTTGAGACCTCACTAACCTCTCTTAGACTTCAGACTTACAAAGTCTTTTGTCTGAAAACCTACTTAAAATGCACAGCAATTCCACACCGATTGGATAAGCTTTCCTCTTGCCACTTTCTGACACCCACAGGCCATCCATCCAAACGAATTGCTGAGAGCATCTCCTCTTGTCCAGCATTGTCCTTCCTCAGCCACAGCCATGCTCTGTGACCCCTGGGCTCCTTCCTGCAGGACAGATTTGCACAAAGACCTCTCTCATAGCTGTTTCTCTCTGTCCCTAGAGGTCCCTGAGCTGAGTCCCTGGGTTGCAACCCAAGCCATAGCTACATGCAGTGACACAATTGGGCTATTGTATGAGCTGTAAGTCATCGGGAGGGCAGCAGGGGCCCCGGGCTGACTCACCAGGCACACCTGCCCATTCCATTCCTCAGGGATCTGGGGCATTCAGAGCTTCCTGTGTACCCTGGGTCTCATTCCACACCTCTGCCCCCTGAGCCCTGGGGGCATCTCTTCTGCCTCCTGCTGGCCCCTACTGCATTTTTCCTGGCCTTGCCTTCTCTCTACCAGGGCAAAGGCCAGAGCCCAGCCCCTAGACACTGTAGCCCTAAGCCTACTCCAGTTCTTGAGCCTGTCATGACCAGAGCTGGCCACCCATCTGGGAGTTCACACCCCACCCAGAGCTAGTTGCAGGTTGGATCTAGTACTCACCATATCAGCGATGAGCTCCTTCCAGCCTGCCATGACACCTTTAGGCTGCAGCTTTTCTAACCAGATTAAGAGGCCAGTCAGCTGGGCCACTGCCCGGGGTATCAAGGCTGCTATCGCAAAGCGGGAGGTCTTAAGTGGAGCCCAAGGATGACAGGCCCTGGTAGAAGGAGGAGAACAGGGAGTGAGCCCTGGGTGTACCAGCACTTTCTAAAGGGTTGAAACTGGGAGCAAATGAAGTAACACAAATGATGTCCAAGAGAGGCGATGATGCAGAGGTGGGCAGGGGCCAGCGAGGCACGGCCGAGACAGGGATCTGGGATGGAGCAGTGCTCTAGGGCCACCATCCAGGGCGGGGGGGGGGGGGGGGGGGCGGGGTAGAGTGCTGGGGGCAGCTTCCAGAAAGACAGGAGGTGGGCTGGAGAGGAAGCTCTTGAAGGAGTCAAGGCAGCTTTGAAATGAGCCTACTGGCTTGGTCGAGCTCCCTGTGGACCTGACCTACCTAACACTGTTGCCTCCAGCCACAGGCAGCCGAGAACTTAAAGTGTGGCAAGTCCGAATGATGATGTGCTTAAGTGTGAGATACATGCCAAATTGTGAAGACATACCAAAAAAATAATATGAAATATCTCATTAATAATTTTTTAAATCTATAACATGTTGAAACAATAATATATTGGGTTAAATAAAATACCTTATCAAAATGAATTCCAACCTCCTTTGCACTTTCAAAAATATGTCTATTAGAACATTTAAAATGGGGGCGCCTGGGTGGCTCAGTCGTTGAGCGTCTGCCTTCGGCTCAGGTCATGATCCCAGGGTCCTGGGATTGAGCCCCGCATCGGGCTCCCTGCTCCACGGGGAGCCTGCTTCTCCCTCTCCCACTCCCCTTGCTTGTGTTCCCTCTCTCGCTGTGTCTCTCTCTGTCAAATAAATAAATAAAATCTTAAAAAAAAAAAGAACATTTAAAATGACATAATTGGGTGGCAGTATGTCTCTATGGGAACCTGAATTCCCAGGTTCCCCTAGCCCAGTCCCCTTATAGCTTCCCCTCCCGCACCTCCGACTGTTACACGATCCTGCTCTCAGGCAGGACACAATGCGTCCCTGGCAAGAACAGGATGCTATGAAACATGAACAGTGACAGGATAGGACAAGCTCTTGGAAATGACAAATAAGATGGCCTTAGTAATAGGTTTATTAGAAGGGCTGTGTAATAATGTTGAGAAAACCTTCTAGAAATGGAGAGAAGAGATAAGAAAATTATAAGATATGCAAGAGCTAACAACCAACTATTAGGAATTTCCACCCCAAGGGGAGGGGAGAAAGTAGTGGGGAGAACAGTATGGAAGGTTCTGGGATGTGGAGGAGACGAGATACAAGTTCCTGTCAAAAAGCGACATTTCATCCCTTTTACTGGGAAGTTGGTAGAAAATGTCTACAACTGGAAAACTGAGAAAGAGCAGTATAACTGCATCATATTTAGCTATTTGGTCCAGAAGTAAATACTAAGAGATGATCTGTAGAGAAAGGGACTGTTGGTGGCATAGTAAGCCAGCCCTCAGCTGTGGACCCTTAGCCCCATTTCATATGACAAGACAAACATCAATGTGAGAAGCAAAGCCTTTAGAGGATGCTGTACAATCATATTTTTATAAATTTGACATGGAAAAAATTACAAATAAGACACAAAAAGTATAAATCTTAAAGGAAATAATAAACAAGTACAACTACATTAAAAACCAAGATTTCCATTTCTCAGAAGACACAATCCAGAGAGATAAATAAAGTCAAGTCATGAATTGGGAGAAAATATGCTCAACACATTCTCGACAACAAGAACTTAAAAAAGGGAAAGAGGAACAATATAAAAAAGGGTGCACATATACACAGGCCATATACAGAAGAGGAAACATAAATGGCCATATAAAAGGATGGTCATCCAGTCAGGGAACAGGGAAATGCAGACTAGAACTAAATTTTGATTCTGTTTCAGACCCGTAACACGGTCCCAGTATGCCAGGGCTATGATCACAGTGTCCTGCTGGGAGGAATGTCGACTGGCACAACCTCCTTGGGGGACCAATCAGCAATTTCTAATCAAGTTCAATGTAACCATACCATATGGCTGAGAAATCCACCATCAGACACACACCAGGAAATTCCATATATATATATTCTACATATATGTCTCTATATGCTTATTTATATATACATATTTCTGTAATTTATATAAATCTAAAACAGTATCATCTTCTATACATATAGATGGAATTTTATGGCATATGCACAAGAAGATTTCATAACAATGCAATTTATAATAAATAACAAAATCTATAAACTACAAAATACCCACAGATAATGTGCTTAGCTAAACAAAGAATAATGAATGACCATAGTCATATGAATCCACATGAATTTGCAATTTGAGTGAAACAGTTGCAGTAGAATATATTCAGTGTAAGATTATTTATATAAAGTTTAAAAACAGGCAACACAGGGACATACATTAGTTAAGGCCACATACACACATATACACATACATAACAGAAATAGATAAAATGAGTCACAAAGATTAATAGCAAATTCAGCACAATTCCCCTGGGTGAAGGGGAGAAGACAGGACTGAATCAGGGAGAAACCCACAGGCCCTCCACCCGTATTGGTGACATTAATTCCTGAAGCTGAAGGGGGCACAACACTATCAACTCTTCTACTTTTCTTTCTTTTTAAGACAGTTTTGAATTGTGAACTATAATAAAATGCATAAAAACTTCCATGTACAGTTTAATCTATTTATAAGGCAAATACCCACATAACTACCACCCACGTCATCAAACAGAGCATTGCTTTTACCCCAGAAGCCCTGCCTATAACTCTTCCCCATCACAACACCCTCCTTCCCTCCAGAGGCAACCACTGTTCTGACTTTAATACCATTCTCAATTCTCTGTAGTTTTTACCACCTGAGTATGCTTCCTTGAACAGTACAGTTTGGTTTAACCTGTTTTTCTACATTATATAAATGAAATTATACTGTATTATTTTGCATCTGACTTCTTTTCCTCCACATATCAATAAAAACACTCTGTGTGTGTGTGTGTGTGTGTGTGTGTGTGTGTGTGTGTGTGTGTGTACTTCATTTTTACCACTGGATAGTAAATCTATTGTATTAACATATTAAAAATGCATTTATTTCCTCTGTTTTTGATGAGGCTTTGCTGAATACTGGAAATGAATAGTGTTTTTTATTAACTAAATTTTAATGTGCCTCCTGAAAAAGTTGTCTGGTTTAAAAAATAAAGAAAACAGAAGAAAGAACAAAACTGTTAAAATAAGGAATATTTTGCTGATTTATTCAGGGCACTAATTTCAGTTCAGTCAGTAGAAGTGATACCAGAGTGAATTTGTTTCCAAACCTCACTACTGTGTAGACCTAGGGGTCCCGGTTCTGCTTTGGCAGCAGTCAGAATCCCCTAGAAGGCTTGTAGAAGTCTGGATCCCACCCCCAGGGTATCTGATTTGTCGATCTGGTTGGGGTCTGGAAAACTGCATTTCTAATAGCGATCAAACTTTGAGAACTATTGCTGTAGACAATTCTTGTGCAGAAACTGGTAGGCATTCTGAACTTGAAACATCAAATCAGAAAGAACAACAGGCACATTTTTGTGTCACGAAATTACTTTAAAGACTTTTTACCTACAAGCGTGCCGGCGTCTGAACCATAGTACCCTTGTCTGTGTGAAGATGAAATTTCAGTAGAGCTACACCAGATTTGACTGAAGCAACTCGGTGGCCTATTGCACTCAATTTCTCAAGCTGATTCTACTGTCTCAAAGGGTAATGCATGTAAAAAATGAGTTTATTCATTCTTGGGATATCCGTAATTGCTGTTTTTCTAACTCAGCCTGTTATGGGAAAAGCCATTCATGGGCAGTTCTTATTTATAGATTTGACTTAGGAGATGTTAGCAAGCTGTATTTATAATCATCCACATTCAATGAGCATTTTGGGGGGGCATTATTACTGATTGAAAATACTACTGCTCAAAACACAATCACGTAAAATTATGAAGCACTTTCTGGACATGAAAGTCAAAACTTTGTCAGCATATTGTGAGCTCAATTTTATAACTCTATTTATGTAGGTTACCTCTGTCCTTAGCAAGTGTTATCCATGTATTACTCATCACTCATTCATTGGACAAATCTTTATGAGAGTCCACTATGTGCCAGACCCTGTTTTAGGTCTTGGGATACATCAGGGTGGGGTGGACACAGCAGAAATCATCTGCATTCATGAAGCTTATATTCTAGCGGGGGGTGGAGACAAACTAAGTCATAAATATAATAAATGAGTAAAATACCTATTTTATTAAAATGTAATCAGTGCTAGGAAAAAAACAGAGCAGGGAAAGAGGACTCAGGATTGTGGGGCAGTTAAATAATGTGGTCAGGGTGGGTCTCATTGAGAAGGTGACACATTAGCAAAGGCTTAAAAGAAGGACCTAGCCACATGGAAATTTGGGTAACAAATTTGGGTTACATATGAACAGCGAACAAAAAGGTCCCTAATGTGGAAGCTTGCCTGCTGTTTTTGAACAGTTGTGGGAAGAACAGGCAGGCACTCAGGGTGCTTGGAGCAGAGACGAGGATGGGGAAAGCCAGAATGTGTGAGGCCGGGGTAAGGATCTTGGCTTTCAGGGCACGTGAAATGCAGGGTTTAGGGGAGAGGACAAATACGGTCTGACTTAGTTGTTTTTACAACACTTTTATTGAGGTATCAGTGATATACCATAAACTGCAAATATTTGTAAGTGTACAATTTAATACGTAGACACGTGAACACACGTGTGATAACATCACCAAATCAAGATCATGGATAGATCACCACGCCCCTTTGTATTTTTCCCTCCCACCCCTCCTTCAAGTAAACACTCACCTCCTTTCTGGGCACCTGGGTAGCTCAGATGGTTAAGCATCTGCCTTCGGCTCAGGTCATGATCCCAGGGTCCTGGGATCGAGTCCTGCATCTGGCTCCTTGCTCAGCAGGGAGTCTGCTTCTCCCTCTCCCTCTGCCTCTCCCCCTGCTTGTTCTCTGTCTGTCTCTCTCACAAATGAATAAATAAAATCTTTAAACAAACAAACAAACAAAAAAAACCACTCACCTCCTTTCTGTCCCTAAGGATGAATTTGCATTTTGTAGAATCACACCACGTGTGCTCTCTTCTCTGGCTTATTTCAGTGGATATTTATTTAGTGATTCATCCATCTTGCTGCATGTATTCACAGTTCATTCCCTTTTAGTGCAGAGTAGCATTCCATCATGTGGATGTACCAAAATGTATCCTTTTGTCTGTTGGTGGACATTGGAATTGCTTTCAGTCTTTGACTATTTCAAGTAAAGCTGCTGTCAACGTTCGTGTATGAGCCTTTGTATGGATATATGCCTAGACTGGCAAGGCTGGATCATATGGTAAGTGGAAGTTCTCCTTTTCAAGAATCAACCAAACTGTTTTCCAAAGTAGTTGTACCATTCTGCAATCCCACCACCAGGGTAGAGAGTTCCAGTCGCTCCACACCCTCACAGCTGGTAAGGCCGGTCTCTTATGTGACATTCTGATAGGTGTGTAGTGTTAGCCCACGGTGGTTTTACTATGCATTTCTCTGATGATTAATGATGTTGAACATGTTTTCATGTGCTTATTTGCCATCCAAATATCTTCTTTGGTAAAGTATCTGTTCAAACCTTTTGTCCCAAAACCAGGCTGTTTGTTTTCTTATTATTGAGCTATTTATTTATTTATTTATAATTTATTCTAACAGTCTTTTTCTGCTTTGATTGGCAATTATCTTCTCCCAGCCTGTGGCCTATCTTCTAATTCTATTAACAGTGTCATTCAAGTGCTCACTTCGGCAGCACATATACTAAAACAGTGTCATTCAAAGAGCAAAAGTTAACTTCTTTTTTTTAATGGATCATTATTTTTGGTGTTGTAACTAAGAAATCTTGGCCTAACCCAAAGTCACAAAGATTTTCTTCTATGCTTTCTTCCAGAAGTTTTATAGTAGTACATTTAAGACTATGATCCATTTTGGATTGACTTTTATATATGGTACAAGTTATGAATCAAAATTTATTTTTTTGTATATGATTATCTAATAGTTCTAGTACCATTGGTTTAAATGACTACCCTTTCTTCACTGAATTCTCTTTGCACCTTTGTCAAAACTCAGTTGTCTATGTATGTGTATATGTGGGTATATTTCTACACTCTGTTCTATTTGTCAGTGTTTATACCAGTTACATACTGTCTTGATTACTATGGCTTTATAATAATTATAGAAACTGAGTAACATTAATCCTTCAACTTTGTTCAAAGTTATCTTACCTATTTTAGGTCCTTTGCATTTCCATATAGATTTTAGAATCAGCTTGCTAATTTCTACAAAAAAATGGTCTGCTTGATTTTGATTGGCACTGTTCCTTTTTTTTTTAATCGAAGTATAGTTGACATACCACGTTATATGAGTTTCAGGTGTACAACTTAGTGAATCAACAATTCTACACATTATGTGATGCTCACCACCATAAATATGGTTACCATCTGTCACCATGCAGTGTTATTACAATAGTATTGACTCTATTCCTTATGTGTTTTAAAATTTTATTTATTTATTATTTAAATTTCTTTTTCTTCAGTAATCTCTACATCCAACATGGGGCTCAAACCCACTACCCCAAGATCAAGAGTCGCATGCTCCTCCAACTAAGCCAGCCAGGCACCTCTCCCTATGTCTTTTTAATCTTTAGATCAATTTGGTGGAGAACCAGCCTATGAATAAGGTATATAGCTCCATTAATTTAAGTCTCTTTAATTTCCCTCAGCAAAGATTTTCATTGTGGGGTCTTTTACATCTTTTGTAGATTTATCTCTAAGTTTTTAATATTTTTATGTGATATTAAGTGATACTGAGTTTACTTTCATTTCTGATTGTTGCCAATATATAGATAAATAATTGATTTCTATATCTTGATATTGTATGTCGCAAACTTGCTAAACTCATTCATTCTCCTAGCTGATTTTTAGATTCCATCCGATTTTCTCTACAGATAGTCATGTCGTCTGGGAATAAAGCAGAGGTGGTGTTACCAGAACCCAGGAGCTGGGCTCACCTGACGGACGCTGAGCTCTGGCAAGCCCCCAGGAGGTGGACACAAGATGAAATGAAGCTGCTGCTGGAGACAAGGCTCAAGGCTCCCTGCTCGGTCTCCCAGCCCAGCCTCCAGTTAGTCATACACAGCAGAAGCCAGCAGGCGTGGTCATCTGGGAAAGCAGCCTTTCTAGCCAAGTCTCCTGCGATAGAGAAGAGCAGATGAGGGACAAGGGAGGGATAGGAAAGCAAAGAGGCCAACAGACGGCACAGATACTAAGATGTCAAGAACATGAGGAGGAACCAAGAGGGACACTGGGCAGGGGCGATGGTGAAGCAGGAGGGAAACCAAGCTAACTTGTGGCCTGCAGGCAAATGAAGAAAGTTCCAGGGAGGTGGAAATGATCAGTGGCGACAAGTGCAGCAGAGAGGTCCAGAGAGAGGCTGAGAGATGACCCTGAAGTTGGCGACATGGAGGCCACGCAGATGGGAGAGAGAAGGTGACAGGGAAGTACAGAGAGTTCTTTTGAGGCTTTGCTACGAAGGGGAGCAGAGTAATAGGACTGGAGCTTTAAGAACTGGCAGAGTCAGGAAGTGTGTGTATGCACACACGCGTGTACGCATGTGTGTGCATGTGTGTGTAGGAGAAATAACCGTATGTGTGAGAATCAAACAGCTCCCCTCAAACCACTCAGTAAATATGTATTAATTCTCACTCCTTGGTTCAGATGAGAGAGGCCAGCTCAAACTGAAGCAAAAGAGGGAGAATGACAATACTCTTCGGGCACAGAACCATCCCCTGGGGCTAAAAGACTGGCAAGGGGGGCGGGGGAGAGGATGGGTCAGGAGAAACCGGAACCAGGGGTGCAAACGCCTTTAGCATTCCCTCTCCTTCTTATGAATTTCCTTCTGTATTTCCATCGACTTCCTTCTTTGCTCTCATCATGGTCAGTGCTGTCCACATGGCAGAAATCACGGCCTCTGAGAGCTTCCGAGATATTTTTTTATAGCTTCAGCCGCTAAGTTTGATGCAGCTGCTGTCGGTTCCAGCCCATAGTTTCAAGAGGAGATCCCTGATTGGGTCGGATCAGGGAGCTGCTTATTCCTGGAGCAATAAACTGTGGCCTCAGGCGGTGGAGGCGCACCTCATGAAATGGTAACTCTGTCGAGGAGTGCTGGGGAGAAGAGGCACTTTGCAGAAAATTTAGGACCTCTGCAAAGCGAAGTGTTCAGTACAAAACAGTCCTGGGTTTGGCATTTGTCAGCAGGTGGCTGGTTCCCAGCTGGCTCTCAGCCAGTAGAAATAGGTTTCCAGAGCCCTGGGGGATTAAGCCAACTATGAAGATAAAAATGGATAGAGTCGGGACAGGGAGGGCGTCAGGTTTCCGCTTGGGAAACTGACAAAACCCGGTGTCAGCTCTTTCAAGCCTGTCTTCCAAAGCACTTCTGGTTTCTGTGTGCCCTCCCATCCTGCAGAGGTGGGCAGGTGAAAACCTCATTTGCCCCTGAATCCCAGCAACTAGGACTCTAGGCATCACTTAGGATCCACCTCCTGATGCAAACAGGGGAGGTTAAATTTGGAAAGAGTCAAGTGGCCAGAGAGGCAGAGGCTGAGACACCTACTTCAACTGGTGTGACAAGAGCAGAGGGAAGTGGTTCTGAAGCCAGCAGGGGTGGGGGCTGTTTGCCGATCCTGCAGACCCCTCCCTGATGGCCATGAATGTCTCCTGGTTCTGTTAGGTGGCTTTGAGAGTAGCTCCAGGGAGCTCCTCCCAGGGTCTGTACTTCAGCTTTTCCAAGCATTGGGGAAGCCATTTAGTAGCCTGTGATAAATCCTTTTCTGCTTCAACTAGCTCAAGCGGATTCTTTGCCTGCAGCTGAGCCCGGAGAATGACTACAGGTGGGACATGGTGGCTGTCTTCAGAGAACTAAGGCAGAAGCTGTGGTGTCTGAAATGCGGTGTGCAGTGAGGGCTAACCATGGGGTGATGGAGTATTGAAGCCTCCCTGCCTCGGGTCTGGCTTAGCCCTAGGGTCTGGGGCCAGGACTGACCCGGATGTGGTAGCCCCAACACCTGGGCAAGGAAGGAGCAGTGGCTGAGAATTACTCCGGGCTTCCTATTGGCTATGTGTGAAGAGTGAATTCCAGGCTATCAGACCTGGCAGGAATCCAGCCTCCCCACTTTGTGGAAGAAGGAAGCAGATGATACGAGGCGTAGTTAGGGTAACAGGGAACCACATCTTGAATATTGTGACTGGCTCCTAGTACATGCAAGGGGCTTAGTAAATTGTGCTCGGAATGGTGTTGCATAGGAACTCAGGAAATGGTCCTGGAATGGAATACACAGTCGGCCCTTGAACAACATGGGTCGACTTATATGCAAACTTTTTTTCGATAAATACAGTAGAGTATTGTCAATGTATTTTGTCTTCCTTGTGATATTATTAATAACAGTTTCTTTTCTCTAGCTTACTTTATTGTAAGAATACAGTATTATAATATGTATAACATACAAAATATATGTTAATCAACTGTTTATGTGATCAGTAAGCCTTGCAGTCAACAGTAGGCTATTAGTTAAGTTTTGGAGGAATCCAAAATTATACGTGGATTTTTTTTTAAAGATTTTATTATTTATTTCAGACAGAGAGAGAGAGCATGCGTGGGTAGGGGCAGGGGCAGAGGGAGGAGCAGACTCCCTGCTGAGCAGGGAACCTGATGAGGGGTTTGATCCCAGGACCCTCGGATCATGACCTGAGCCAAAGGCAGATGACTAACCAACTGAGCCATGCGGGTGCCCCATGGACTTTTTTTTTTTTTTTTGAGAGAGAGAGAAAGTGTGCACAAGTGGAGCAGGAGGGGCAGAGGGTGAGGGAGAGAGAGAGAGAATCTTAAGCAGGCTCCACACCCAGTGTGGAGCCCAATGTGGGGCTCCATCTTATGACCCTGAGATCATGACCTGAGCCAAAATCAAGAGTCTGACGCTTAACCGATTGATAGGCGCAGGTGGCCCTATACATAGATTTTTGGCTGCATGGAGGTCAGCATACCTAATCCCCCGTGCTATTCAAGGATCAGTTGTATTTGATTCATAATTGGAGAGTCCCTCCCATTCCCTCCCCTTTACGTACATGTACACTGAGCCATCACTGGACATGAGCATTACGTTTCTACTATTGTAACCTGGGGGAGAGCAGCATCCAGGAAATCTTACAGAAGACTTGTGGCCATTTTCCCATGTACCAAGAAAATGTGAAAGCCGTCTCCTAAGGACGAAATGTATACTAATCGATGAAGTGCTTCACCAATTTAGACAGTAAGAGGTTGTTTAATTATAGCAGAGTAGTGGTGCATATTACATCAAACATTTGTTTCACATCTGAAAGCCCTGGAAATGGAAATTAATAGATTCATGCAGGAATGCACTTAGTTGTGGAGGCCCAGTGATTCCGAGTAGACCAGCAATTATTCCTTTTCCTTTGAGTTCATTTCTGTGATGGAAACACAAAAAGTGATTTTAAGAAGGAAAATCATTGCATGGAAATCTGGCAAGTTTTCACAAGGACTGAATTGCTCTTTTGTTTCCTGTCCCGCAATATGAGATTGTCAGCTGAAACTGGGTCTCTGCTGTGTTAGCCGAGACGGAGAAGGCGCTGCGTCCGGCGATGGCCCTGCCCGGCGACCAGCCACCAAGCAGTTTCCAGGACCCACCTGGAGGAGAACAGAAAGCAGGCTCTCGGGAGAACAGGGGCACTGCCAGCATTAGGATAATGAGGGAGCTTTCCAGAAGAAAGACAGCTGGTCGACGTGGTCCACCATGAATCAGGATCAAACTTTAATTTCATTGTCATGAAGCTAAAAGAACACAAAGGAATAATGAATTCAACCAAATGAGGCCAGGACTTTTTTTTTTAAACCTAAATCATTAACTCTAGGAAACCAACTGAGGGTTGGTTGCTGGAGGGGCCGTGGCTGGGGGGATGGGGTAACTGGGGGATGGGCACGAAGGAGAGCACATGATGTACGGAGCACTGGGTGTTATATGCCACTGATGAATCACTAAATTCTACCCCTGAAACTAATACACTCTATGTTAATTAATTGAATTTACATAAAATAAAATTTAAAAAAAACCCAAATCAACCAATTTTGTATGTGCAGACCCTGTAGGAGCATTTAGCCCCATGCCTGGCACAGTGTCTCTGTTCTGTTGAATGAAAAACGTTTAGTGATGATGAAGCCAGGAGGACTGAGTTAAGAGTAAGAAAGTACCTGAGCTAGCAAGACCGACCTATAGGTGGCTTTTTTTTCCTTTTTTTTTAAGTGAGCCAGGTATGGGAAACCAATGACAGAAGCTGGAAGCTCAGCTGTGGCTTGAATTGAGTATCTGGGAGGGAGCTCAGAGTTTCAGGGCTGAGGAGGGGAGGAGGGGCTGGGATAGAATGTAATAGCAGCCAATGTTAGCAAGATGGATTGAAGTAAATGGGCTTCTTGGCCCCCTCCTGCTGTCCCTCAGCCCCAGCCTGCTGGTGGCTTACTGCGAGCAGGCCACGGACAGGCTCCATCCTCCTCGACCCCCGCACCCTGGGCAGGTTAGAGCCCGGATATGAACTAATAGAAATGATGATTATTGAGTAAGGTCCTTAATCCAACACTTTGTAAATCATCAAGCTATCTGTTGGAAATTGATTATATTTTTCCACAGAGGTGAATGAATTAGGCATTGATATAAAGCTCTCTCATTTACTCCCAGTACACAAATAATATGTTTTTTTTGAAATCTCTTATAATCATATAAATCAGAGGGCAATTAAGTGCTCCCGAGGTCTGGAGCACAGAATATCAAAACCAGGCAGAGAAAAATGGTCTTACCTGGTTGAATATCAGCCAATTCCTCTTGCTATTAAATCAAGTGCCATTTTGCCAAATGCCAGTGAGCCAAGTATTCTAGAAGCTAGAGGCAGCTGCGGCTTCTCTCAGACCCAGAGGGCTGTGCCTGGTAACCGTAGCCACTTCTAGGGAGGGAGACGACCCGGGTGGTGGCAGAAGTCACAGAGCCCACACAGCCTTTCTTGATGTATGTTTGGTGGATGCTCAAACAAGGTGTGAGGAATCTGTCTTCAATAAATTTAGGAAGAGTCACATAAAATGTTTGACTCTTAAGGGCGCCTTGAAGCGTCCAACTCTTGGTTTCCGCTCTGGTCATGATCTCATGGGTCAGATCAAGCCTGGAGTTGGGCTCCGTGCTCAGCCGGGAGTCTGCTTGAAGATTCTCGCCCTCTGCCCCTCCCCCCACTTGCCCACTCTCTCTCTCTCTCTCTCAAATAAATAAATCTTTTAAAAAAATGTTTGACTCTTAGGGAGTCACAATATCTATTAATACACATAGGCTCTGAGCATTCCTGCAACTTGGAAAAAGTAACGCGGGTTAGTCCAGCACGCACCGAGTTTACCAACACGGTTTTGCCCGCCATACCGCAGAGCACACAGAGAAACAGCCAATTGGAAGATGTGCTTCTGGTCTCTGTTTGGGGGTGAGGAGCTCTCCATGCAGAATCTCTGTAGGCCATTTTAAGAGTCCATTTCCCAAGGCCCTTTTTGGAGGGGTCCCTATGGGAGGAATATTTTTGACTTTAGTGGCATCTGCTCGGGTGGTCTCTGACTCTGGAGAACCAAGAGAGCCCGAAGGTTCGGGGCGGGGGGAGTCCAAAAAAGACAATTCTGGAAGCTCCCCAGGGCTCTTCCTGGGGTCTTGGTTTAAGGAAAATTGTGAAAGGGGATCTTAGGTTTCCTTCTAGGTCAATGCTGGTTTAGTAGAAAAAAATGCAAGCCACAGATGTAATTTAAAATTGCCTAATAGCCACATATAATTGTAATTAATTTTAATAATATATTTTATCTAACTCAACAAAGTATTTTATTTCAAGATGTGTTCAATATAAAAAATATTGAGATAGCGCTTTTTTTTTTTTTTAAAGTAAGTCTTCGAAATCCAGTGTGTATTTGACACTTACGCCATATGGCGGCCCAGACCGGCCACATTTCCAATGCTCAGTAGCCACGTGCGGCAGCGGCTACGGTGCGGGACAGCCTAGCTCTAGATCAGCGAGCAGCAGGGTCAGTGCCAGAAAGGAAGCTGGCTTCCAGGCTTACCCCCCTGTTTGGAAATGTTTGGGTTCAATTCTGATTTCCTCTCCGTGGTGGTGAATTTTGTGTCAACTTGACTTTGCTAAAGGAAGCCCAGTTAGCTGACAAAACATTACTTCTGGGTATGTCTGTGAGAGTTTTTCTAGAAGAGATTAGCATTTGAATTTGTAGATGAATAAAAAAAGATTGCTGGGGCGCCTGGGTGGCTCAGTCGTTAAGCGTCTGCCTTCGGCTCAGGTCATGGTCCCAGGGTCCTGGGATCGAGCTCCACATCGGGCTCCCTGCTCAGTGGGGGGTCTGCTTCTCCCTCTGCCTCTGCCACTCCCCCTGCTTGTGCTCTCTCTCTCTCTGTGTCAAATAAATAAATAAAATCTTTAAAAAAAAAAAAAGATTGCTGTCACCCAAGCATGAGGATGGGCATCACTTATTCTTGGGGGCTTGAATAGAACAAAAAGACAGAGAAAGGGCCAATTTGCTCTCTGCTTGAGCTGGACGTCCCTCTCTTCCTGTCCTCAGACACTGGCACTCCAGCTTCCAGGTCCTTCAGATCGGCCCAGGACCCACCGCATTGGCCCCTGGAACCCAGGCCTTCAGACTTGGGCTGAGTTACACCACCAGCGTTCCCGGTTCTCCAGCTCACAGACAGCAGATTATGGGGATCCTCAGCCTCCATAACCGTGGGAACCGATTCCTATAGCATCTCAGTCTATGCATCTCTGTATATCCTACTGGTTCTGCTTCTCTGGAGAACCCTGACTAATCCGGCTCTAAAACAGGAAATCTCAAGGGTGAGAACTCTTACTCATCACACAATCCTCTAGGCCTTGGCATTTTATCAATGTGTGGTTCGTCAAATACCTACATTTGTTTTGTTCTTTCCTTTTCAGAAAGTGTCTGGCGATCTCTGTTCCCCCAGTAATACCTTCACACGCCCGTGGCTCCTCAGCACGTGCACAGCACACGCTCTTACGGTGAGACTTGGAATTTGTCTGTCTGTCTTAATACTCCTCCCCACTCCCTGTGTCTCCTTAACTGTGGCTGCCCAGGATTGCCTCACAGGGGGCAGGCAGTCACTTTCTGTTGAAGCAAAGGTAATTGAATTGTTTTCAGCAGGATGGAGGAAAGAGAACATGCCTTGACAATTGGACAGAACTGGGTTTGAGCACTATTAGGGGTGTGCGTCTGAATACAACAAAATCCTCTCATTCATGCCTCAGATAATTATTTAGTGGTGTTAAAAGGAAAACCACAGGCCCCAAATGACATCACGTAGATTAAGGCCCCCAGTCAACAAACCAAGACTTAATACCTAACCTAACAGCATTGTCAAGCCCCCGGGGAATGTAACCTTTAACCAGTTGACATAGAATTTCCTGGTCAATACTAGGAAATTTGCTGATAGGCCCCATCTTCTCCCCTTAGGAGGACAAACTTGCCTAAACAAGGAACTCCTTGCTAATAAATTCCTTTCTTCTTCTTCTTCTTCTTCTTTTTTTTTTTAATGCCCTCTCTTTGTTTTTAAAACCCTTTCTTTTGTTCAGCTCAGAGGAGCTCCCCTCTACTCGCTAGATGGGATGCTGCCGGACTCAGGAATTGTGAAGAAAGCCAATTAGATCTTCAAATTCACTCAGTTGAATTTTGTTTTTTTAAAATGACCTCCACTTCCCAGCCCCGCCTCAGGGCTGAGGAGAGAGGCCCTTGTTGGGGTCCTTGCCTAGTCAAGGAACCATGATCCTCCCTGGGACCCACCCCTCCCTGCACACCCTCCAAGGAAGCCCCTGGAACTCCACCCAGGCACTGTCACCGGCTCTGGTGGGAGCTGCAGAGGCAGGGACCCCAAGGGAGGACATTTGTGGGCTCAGCTCAGAGCAGGTCCAGGAGTGGGCTCACAGCCAACCCCAAGGAGTGCTGTTTGCCCCTTTCCCTACCTTCCTCATGTCTCTGGATTTCTGCCTTATTTCCTGGTTACGTGGAGCACTAACCCACAGAACGCCAAGGATGTCTGAATGGTTCTTGGGGCAAAGAGCAGAAACTCCTAACTGCCTCGAGGGCACAGAGGTCATCCAGCCATGCTCCCCATTTCCCCCCACCGCTTTCTGCCTCTTTTTACCAAGACGCCCTCACCACCCTGAAATCCTGCCAGACCAAGTTGCTGATCAATTTATAGTCTAGCTTTCCTTTTGAAACATGAGGGACAATGCCTGCCCCAGCCCTCCAGGGTTGTTTGGAGGGAAACATGCTATCAGCAGGAAGAAGTTACTTAGTGGCAGCTCAGGTAGGGAAGGTGTCCAGCTGTGGCCTCCAAAGGGGAGGGCCTCTCCTAAAAGGCCCTGAGCAAGCCCTTCCTGCTCCTTGTTTTCTAGAATCAAAGTGCAAAGGATGGACATAAAGACTTTCCCTTGGCCAGGCAAGACTTCCAAGTAGCCAGAAGAGGCCCACCGATGGCCTCCTGTTCAGGCCTGAGGCCTGAGGCCGACCTGCTCTTGTTCAGGCCTGAGGCTGACCTGCTGCACCACTGAGTGGGTCTCCCCACTGAGGAACAGGGGAGCAGGGGACAGTTTCCCCACCGTCCAGAGCTTTAAAGCCTGGAGAATGTCCGCCGCTCACACAGTGGCCCCCACACCACCTCAGGGGTCTGGGGCCAATTCTGCCACCGGGACCCGCCCGGTCTTGCTGGCCTCTTCTGCCTCACCCCCTGCCTTGGGCTCATTTTCCTACTTTCTCTTACTTCTGTTGTTTTTAAGCAAATCTTCTGAAAGCAGGATAGGGAAAAAGACGGGGAAAACACAGGGACCCTGCTACTGTCCAACAGGCTTAACATTTACTGGAGTGAAGAGCCGAAAACTAATGTCTAAAAACATTTTATTTTAGCAGAAGTGATCTTAGAGGAAGGAAATCATGACTGGAACTCTGGAAAGGGGCACTCTGGGCTCGTGTGGGTATAGATCACCCCGGCCCTCGAGGGGCCCCCAGGCCCAGGCAGTGAGGGGAGGGGGGAGTGTGAAAGGCAGGCGAGGGGGCTGGGGGCCGAGGCACCCACACCCTCCACCGCTATGCCCTATCTTCTCATCAAACACTCACACCTTCAATATGAAAGTATTTTTCTGTGCGGAGACTGGTTTTTAAAAACACACTATCCAGCTTTTTATGATCTCCTCTCTTCTGCAAACATGGCGTCTGGGAATGTCGGGACCCACGGCTTTGTGCTGCATCCAGTCAAGGCCCAAATCCACAGTGAGCTGGATGCAACATTTTGAGTGTGCCATGATTTTTCCAGGAGACTGTTCTGTGATCTCACTTCCAGGGATTACAGAGGTTTCTTGTGTCTGGGGAGAGAGACTTGCCGGGTGAGGGGAAGGCCAGCAACCAAGAACCTAGCGACTGCCAAACTGCAGGGAGAAAAAAAACAACCACCTTGTGACTTCCTGAAATGAAGGGCTGGACCCATTGTTTAAACTTCATCCCACAGAGTCACCTCTTTTCTGTCCCACGAGTTCACACTCCTGAGGAGTATGTAGCTAAAACAGTGGGTCTTGGTTTTTTTCCCCTTCCGAAAGAAGAAGACAAAGCCCGTATGGCTGAGCTGGCCAGTGTCTGTCCGCCTGCCCTCCTTCCTGTTTCCCTTTGGGCCGGTGCCTGCCTGCTGGTGGGGGCTGATGTTCTCACAGATGTTGGGGAGCAAGAATGTCCTGTCCCCTTCAAGGTCCTACTAGCCAGACTAAGAATCAAATTGACATGAGACAGATTAACAGGAGAAAAGCAGATTTTAATTTCGTGCATACGGGGAGTCCACACAGACATGGAACTTCCAGAGACAGGCCAAATGAGGCACAGATGTTGCACTGAACGAAGGAGAAGGGGGCAGGAGTCTGGGACTTCAGAGAGAAGGAGCGCAATTAAACAGGAAGGTGAAAAAGCGCAAATGTTTGATAACCACGTATTTGCTGGGCCCCTCAGAAACAACGGGACACAGAGGACTTTGATCAAACAGGCCTCGCTAGGTTCCTCCTCCTGCTCATTATCTACAGGGACAGCTCCCTTCCTGCAGCGGGTCCTCTGTTTCAATTCCTCCTAGGCAGTTGAGGGGAGGGTAAAGAGCTTTTCCAGAATTTGTTGGGTTTCAGTTACTTTTTAGCTCAAACTCATCTTCATGGCAAAGTGACCCATCTTGGGGCAGCCCCTACATAGAACAAGGCCATCCACTGATGTCACCAAAGGGAGTATGCATTTTAGAAAGCTTCCGATCTCTGAAGTTCCATGGGAATGTCACTGAAAAGCAATGCCAAGGTCATGAACCCTTAAAAAAAAAAAAAAAATTCTGCAAGAATAAGGCTGTGGATTTGGGAAGACTAATAATTCAAAGACAGGGCAACTCCAGATGACCAGCTTCACTGCGGCTAGGGTCAAGTGTGCAAGGCTTAAGAAGCTGCAGAAGGATAAGGAAGGATTTCTCCACACGCCAATTTGCTCAAACGGAAATGAGAAAGCCTGGAGGGGCTAGCTTTGACTGGACTTTGCCTGAGAGGTTCCAACGCCTTTGCATTCTAGAAGTACCTGCGGTGGCCGGTCCTCACTGAAGATGGAGACGGCATGGACAATGAGCAGGAAGGACAGGTTTACTTGGTGGCCACAGAAATACTGTGGCCGTTACTTATTCTTTGGACTTGGGGACGTGCTAAGGAGATTAGGAAAGATGCCCGAGAAAGACACATAATGGTGGGAGTGCTCGCACCTCCTTCATTCATTATTCTAGAATATTCATTGAATGACCGCTGTGTGCCAGGCGAAGTGCTAGCTGATCAGGATACAGTGCTGGGAGCACCCAGCCCCCACACTGTCCTCTGAAGCTTACATTCCAGGATGGGAGGTGGTCAGGAATCACATCTGCCCCTCCAGTCTGAGAATTCTCTGGAGCCTTGAGGGAGGCAGCTTGGGGACAGATAGTTAACAGCACTTTTTGAAGCTGGTAGAACAATTTGAGACTTCATTGTTCCAAGAGGTGGAAGGCAGGACATAGAGAGACTACAGCGTCTTGCACCGTGGAAAGAACAGACTGTGGTTGGGAACCCTGGTTTTTGGCCCAGATGCTGAGACCAGCAAGGGGCAGAAAGAGAACAAAGGAGCAGTGCCTTTTGCCTCTAGGTCCCCACACCTACAGGGTCCTCCTCTATAAGGTAAAACAGTGGATGGATACACCTGCAGTTTAATACTTCTAGATAAATTCAGGAACGATTGCTCCATAATGGGGAGTTAAGGGAAAATTAGGGATCCCAAGATAACATTGGGGTGGGAAGGTGGTAACATAAAGTCTAAGAACCAGAGTGGGTACCACCTGGCCATTTTGGAAGTTTCACAGCTGAAATGGACCTGGCCCATCACCTGACCTGCCACCTGCCTTACTTGCATGGGGGTGAGGAGACATCCAAGGTGAAGGAGACGTGTCTGAGGCCGAGGGACCCACGTCTGGCTCTCCCGATGCTCGGGCCTGTGCTTTGCCAAGCTGGCAAAAATGTCTCTGCAGACAGAGCGAATGGGATTCTTGGGTCTTGTGACTCCCTTGTTGCCCTCAGGACCAGAACTTTGAAGGCGGCTTTCAGAATCTGGGTGTTATATGCAACTGATGAATTGTTGAACACTACATCTAAAACTAATGATGTACTGTGTGTTGGCTAATTGAATTTTTAAAAATGGGGGTTTTCTCTTTAGAGAAATGAAATCAGCCTGGAGGGGGAAAAAATCTCCACCCCCAAGCGCCATTTGATGGAATAAAGATGTTTTCAAGACGAGGAAAGACAGAATAGCTTAAAAATCATAATATTTTATTTGAAAAAGGCTGGGTTAGAGGTGTGAAAAGAAATGTGGAAAGAGACAACAGGGCAATTAGAAAGTTGTTTATGCAGTTAGTGATGCAAATGTGATATTTTAAAATGCCCCTGACTCTCTTACTGGAATAAACTTAGATTCAATCTAGCCTGAATCAGATTTTCCTCCTGAGATCAATGTGTTTCATCTCTCCAACTTAAAAGCAGAAAGCTTTAGAAGTTCTCAGGAAATGATGGTTAGATGGGTTAAGTGTAACTCTTAGTAACACATCTGCTCCTCTCAACCAAAAATCTCCTTGTATTTGAAAAAACAAAACAAAACAAAACAAACTTCTCCTTCCCCCACCAACATATAGCTAAACTCTTGAAGATATAATTGGCATGTGTCAAACCTTTCAAAATCTAAATCTTCTCTTGCTTGTGTCAAGGACTCTTGTCAATCGTTTGCCAGTCAGTTTCCGGTCTTCTGAAGGAGCCCAGACCAGGCCACCTCCAGTTTTGATGCCTCGCCCTGCCCCCTCCTTGCTGCATGCCCAAGAGAACACTAGAAAGTCAAGATCGAGAAGCCTAACCCCGTTATCCTTGCCCACCTCAAATCATTCATGGACTGGGCAAGCAATGTGTGGCTACTTGCAAGGCAAATCCCCATCACCCTTGGCAGATGCCAGGATTTTATTTTTCTTGTAACTAGCAAGGTTGCATATTTGGAATAGAGGGGCCCGGCTCCAAGATACCTTTTTTGGAAGCTCAGCTACCCAGGGACTCAAAGGAATGGTGTGTGGTATTCACTTCTGGATGTAATCATGCACCTGCTACTTGCAGCAAGTCTTCTGTCCAGATACCCCACCCAACATACACACTCACACATATACACACGCAGCCTCACACACACACATTCAAGCTCGCACCTTCTGCCAACACACACTCCCCGCTCCGACACACACACCTTCTGACTTATAACCCCTAACCTCATCTTCCCATGATCTCATCCTCTTCTTTTCCTTGGTGGGTTACCTTTATGAGGAAGACCTTCCCAGATGTCTTCAAGCTTGGGTGCCCCAACTAATGAACAGCTCAGCTGAGAAGGAGTAGATTCCCAGTCTTACACTTCTCAGACCCTGGGAGCAAGTGTCCCCATCCCCAGCATTGCCATCATCCTCCAGTGAGCAAACAGGGACTCAGCATCACCTCACACATCTCATGTGACAGATGAAGAGATGACAGCCACCATGTTCCGCTACCCCTTCCTTTGCAAGCTGACACACACACAGTCATTAGGCTTGCCCCTTGTTATCATTCACATCCAAGTCCGCTTTTCCTTTTAAGGAGAACCTTAGCTGGTTTCCTTGTCCCTAGCTTCAGATCCACTGAAATCTACCCTGTACTCTGTTGTCAGAAGAGTTTTCTTAAATTTTACATCTGGTGTTACTTCTCACCCAGCTATCAAAGACTCCCAACTCCTTGCAGCATGAGAGTAACTCAGTGGGTTAGTCTGTCTCCTCGGAGGCTGTGTAATAGGGTGAACAAGACCGCACTTTCTGAAGCTCAGCGTTCTTCCCAGCTCTGCCACTCACTGATTGGTCACTTGGGGCCTCAGGTTTCTCACCCATAAAATAATAACAGCTGCTACTATTGAGTGCCCCCTGTATGCCAGGCACTGGGGTAAGCTCCCGGGAAGAACTGACCCAGCCAAATTGCCCATCCACAAGGTCAAACTGGGTTTTCATTGTTGCTGGTGTTTTCAGTTGATCCAGGTAGCCTCTGGGGATTAAAGATGAGCCGGAGTAGGAGGAGAGGGCGTTTGTAGATCAGCTCTATCTCATCCTTCCCACTGGGTGGAAGGTTATAGTGAGAGCAGATATCAGGCTGACTTTCAAAATGTTCCTCATTAGAAAGCCCAGAGGAGTCAGATGAGCTCTTGGTGCAAGTTTGGGGAAGTCCAGTTCTCCCTGTCCTCTGCGCCCTCTGACAACCTCTTGCACAAAGGGGTTCCTGAAGGCAGATGTGGTAATATATCAGGGTCAGGACCTTCTCACCTTCGAATCAGATCCAGCAGGGGAATCCTCCAGGAAATGGCAGAGGCTAGAACAACAGAGGTTGACGTCATCCTTCCAGAAAGTGCTAGGCTGCTGAGCTCACCTTGTTCTTACGCTATTTCTAGTCAGCACTAATTTCACTAGTGAAATACTGTTCCTGACATCTCTCAAGCTAATTTTTAAGCCAGCCCTTGTGTACGCACTTTGAATAGCAAGCATAGAAGCACTGGTCCCAGCCTCTGCTGGGGCGCAGAGTCCTGATCAGGGTCTTTCAGAAGCATTTCAACTATGGATCGGGAGTAGATTAAAACTACCCTAGTGGAATATTCCAAAGTAAATGGTAAGCAACATGGAAGCACTTTCATATTCTACTTGTAACCCTCACAACAGCCCTGTGAAATGGGCATCGTCACCTCCATTTCAGAGGCTCTCGAGTTTAAGCAACTTCCCCCAAGATAAGAGAGCTGGCAAGTGATGGAGCAGAAGGGCAGACACAGTTCTGCCTGACTCCAGGGCTCCCGCTTTTTGTCACATCACACAGCTTCTCAGTGCCCGGATGTGTTGGCATGGAGAGATTGAACATGCGGGACCTCTGGGGACACAAGGCCCGTCAAACCCTACCTTGAAAACGTGTCCTGAGTCCAGCCACTCCCCTCATAGTCTTGGTCACCATAGCCATCTGTCTCCGGGGCTCACACTAGAGCCTTCTCCCTAATCCCCCCCTCCCCCTACAATGTGTTTGCCCCCAGGAAATCAGAGGGATCTTTCAGAAGTAAAAATTATGTAAAGTCACTGCCCAGCTCAAAATCCTCTCATGGCTTCTCATCACATGTAAAATATAATCCAAGATGCTCCCTGGGCTCAGAAGGTCCCTGTGACCCAGTCCCTGGGCACTTCCTCCAACCTCATGGCTACAGCTCCTCCCACTTCGTTGTGCTTACACCATAGCTTCTGATCTGCTGCTCTTTCTTCATCTTCTTCTTCTTCTTCTTCTGTAGTATAGTTGACACACAATGTTGTATTAGTTTCGGTATACATCATAGTGATTCCACAAGTCTATACCTTATGCTACGCTCACCACGAGTGTAGCTCTCATCTGTCACCATACAACGCTATTACAGTGCCATCGACCAGAATCCCTAAGCTGTGCCTTTCATCCCCGTGACTTATGGATTCCATAACTGGAGTGGAATGTGTTCCTCCCACTTCCCTGCACTTATCTGCCCATCCTGACTTGCTGTTTTTGACCCCATCCACTCACTTCCACATCTGGCAGTATATGTGCTTTCCTCCACACCCATACTCTTCCACCATGACGGCCTCCATACTGTTCCTTGTTTAAAGGTCCACTCCTGAGAGAAGCCCATCCTGAAGTCCTACCCACCTTCTTACCTCTGTAGATGTGCCCTTGCTTTACTTGGAATCACAGCACTTATCACTGCCTGACACTGTACTGTGTACTCGGTGTCGTCACTTACTGTTTTCCTCTGACTTGGGAAGGTAAGCACCGTGAGGGGAGAGATTTGTCTTATTTGTTTACTGCTCTATTTCCTGTGTCTGGAACATGTGTCTGGCAAGTAGTAAAGTTCCGGAAAACTTTCTCAAACAAATAAATAAAAGAATGTGCGAAATCCCAGAAGCTGTTACAACCATCAAACCTCAATGCACAATTTTCAAATGATAGCAGGGCTTATTCTACAAATTTCTAACGTTCAGTGGTGGGTATTTCTCATACCCACCCACATCCAGTTCTCCTCCCATTCCAGGCACCAGGGAGATTAAATGAGTAGGTGGGACCAGTGATGAGTTTTGGCCAATGGGCTGAGAGCAGAGGTGACTTAAGCTGCTTCCAGCCAAAGATTTTGACTCTGGTTCAAGAACCTCCAGAACTCTCTTTGCCATGGGGATGAAGTTTCCAGATGAGGCAGGATTAAAACAGTGGAGTCTCTGTCAACCTAGGACTCTGTGTGACTGTATGGGCCAAGGTTCCCCACCGGCCCACTTCAGATGTGCACTGTGAGTGAAAAGCAAACTTTTTAAATGCTAAATAACCCAGATTTGAGGCTCAGTTTTTACCAGATTATCCCCTAAACCAACCTCATACACATTCCATGCAGATCAGACGGAGGAAAAGAAGAGGAACTGGTAGAGTTCACAGTTTTTTCATTTGGGGTCACCTGCTATCGCAAGGATGACAACGAACTCTGGAGTGTATAGTGAGGTAGTACATCCAGAACTGCCTTTCTATTGAGAAGACCCAGTTCAGGAGCATGGAGCAGGGAGTCGAATAACATCATTAAATAAAATTACCCAGCAGACTGGCTTACAGAGGTGTGTAACCCGGATCTGAGTCCAGGTCACTGAAGTGTCTTTCTCCATTGCAGTAGCAGTAAGGATACTGAGCCTCACCACTTACGAAAGCCACTGGACTTGAAGAACGTCCTCTGCATAACATAGAGTGATCGACAACTGGAAAGGAATGTATCATCAATCATAAAGGCCTCCTGCTGTTCAGTTGTCCTCTGTTGTTTTTTGTCCCTCCCCAACCCCAACCCTACCCACAGAGAGCCATAAACTTGGGAGAACTCGATAGAATCAGGGATCATGGCCCTGGGTTGAGACCAGTGCAGAAGAGACACATTGTCTTTCATGAAATAATGGATCTAGGCAACAATCCCCAGTAGGTGCTAGGACACTTAGATGAAGGATTAATGAGTAACTTCTTATGGGGTGGGGCAGGCTGATAGCCCTTTGATCAACACCGACATCACCAGAAGTGCGATAACCTCTTCATGAGATGCAATGCGAAATACACCTCACCATCCCTGAAGACTTCTTGCCAGAAGAATTGAGTCGGAATCCAATCAAGCCTATAATGCTACCATTTACTGGAAACCTAGAGAAAAGTGGAACACATGAAAAGACACCAGGAAGATGCAGTCAACAAGATCCTGAATGTCAGAAATTCTGCATAACTAAGACGAGTCATGCACGTTCTTCGTCATGAACCCAAGAACACCTGTGTCACGGTGACCTACTGTGGCTGCCAAGTCTATCCCTAAATTTGGGAGAGATGCAATGTCTGAGTCTCTCCCTCAGAGGGAACTCTAATCCCTGCACACCATATTCTGTCTTTGGTGGTGTTACCAGGCTTCATTCATTCCAGGTCATCGATTGAACATCCACCATAGGCTTGACTCATTTGTCAGTATTTATTTATTGAGATATATTTATTTATATATTTATAATTTTTATATATGTATAAGTATTATATATAAATATCTTACATATATAATATATTATATATATTTGTATATATATATACAATACATATATATACATATATATAAAATATAATATATAATATAAATTATATTTACATATATAAATATTTTATTATATATATTTATATATGTAAATTTACTTAATATTTATATATATTTATATATAAATATTATATTTAAATATATGTATATCATGTAAATATTATATTGATATATAAATATAATATTTATATATATTTATATATATCAATAAATATAATTTTTATATATCTTAGTATATATATAAACATATTTATATATGTAAACATTATATTTATATATAAATATTATCTTTTGATAATATTTATATAGAAATACACTTATTTTTATATAAATAAATACTAAGTATACATATATAGATATACTTAATATTTATATACATTTATATGTGTAAATATCATATTTATATATAAATATTATCTTTATATGTAAAGATAATATTTATATATAAAAATATACTTTTTTATATATAATATATATGTAAGTATATTTATATATATAAATATATATAAATCTTTTATATATATAAATACATATATATTTATAATATTATATTTTATATATAAATATATAAATATGATATTCATATATATAAATATACTGAATATACTGAATATTTATATATATATTTATATATCAGTATAATATTTACATTATACATATATTTAAATATTATATTTATATATAAATATTATTTATATATATATATAAAATTTATATATATTTTTATATATATGAACATGCTTAATCTTCATATATATTTATATATATAAAATATTCATATATCTTTATATATATTTATATTTATAAATATTTATATTATATACATATAAATATTATATTTATATATTTATATATTTATATATTTATATTTAAATATATCTAAAGATATTTATATATAAATATTATCTAAAGATAATATTTTCTATATATAAATATATAAATATAATATATAGTGTATATATATAAACATACTTAAAATTTATAAATTATAGTGTATTTATATATATACATATATATGTATATATATGTATTGAATATATATATACAAATATATATAATATATTATATATAAGATATTTATATATAATACTTATACATATATAAAAATTATAAATATATAAATAAATATATCTCAATATATTATATATAAATATATAATATATTTATATATATTTATATAGAATATTTATATACCTATAAATATTATAATTATATATATAAATATTATATAAATATTATCTAAAGATAAATATAATATTTATATATATAAATATAATGTTTACATAATACAAAGATATATAAATATTATATTTATATATAAATATTTTATTAATATATATTAATATATATTATATATATTATATTTATACCTATATAAATATTATATTTATATAGAAATATACTTATTTTTATATAAATAAATACTAAGTATATTTATATATATTTATATATATTTATATATATTTATATATAGATATACTTAATATTTATATACATTTTATATATAAATACATTATATATTTATATTATATTTATTTATATATAAATATATATAAATATGATATTCATATATATAAATATACTGAATATACTGAGTATTTATATATATATTTATATATATCAGTATAATATTTACATGTTATACCTATATTTAAATATAATATTTATATATATAAAATATTTATATATATTTATATATTTATGATGTGCTTAATCTTTATATATATTTATATATATAAAATCTTTATATATATTTATATATAAATATACTTAATATGTATATACATTTATATATAAATATAATAGTATTTTTATGTATATAAATATCCTGAATATACTGAATATTTATATATATATTTATATATAAAATATAATATTATAAATATATATGTATTTATATATATAAAAGATTTATATATATTTATATATATAAATATACTTACATATATATTATATATAAAAAAGTATATTTTTATATATAAATATTATCTTTACATATAAAGATAATATTTATATATAAATATGATATTTACACATATAAATGTATATAAATATTAAGTATATCTATATATGTATACTTAGTATTTATTTATATAAAAATAAGTGTATTTCTATATAAATATTATCAAAAGATAATATTTATATATAAATATAATGTTTACATATATAAATATGTTTATATATATACTAAGATATATAAAAATTATATTTATTGATATATATAAATATATATAAATATTATATTTATATATCAATATAATATTTACATGATATACATATATTTAAATATAATATTTATATATAAATATATATAAATATTAAGTAAATTTACATATATAAATATATATAATAAAATATTTATATATGTAAATATAATTTATATTATATATTATATTTTATATATATGTATATATATGTATTGTATATATATATACAAATATATATAATATATTATATATGTAAGATATTTATATATAATACTTATACATATATAAAAATTATAAATATATAAATAAATATATCTCAATAAATAAATACTGACAAATGAGTCAAGCCTATGGTGGATGTTCAATCGATGACCTGGAATGAATGAAGCCTGGTAACACCACCAAAGACAGAATATGGTGTGCAGGGATTAGAGTTCCCTCTGAGGGAGAGACTCAGACATTGCATCTCTCCCAAATTTAGGGATAGACTTGGCAGCCACAGTAGGTCACCGTGACACAGGTGTTCTTGGGTTCATGACGAAGAACGTGCATGACTCGTCTTAGTTATGCAGAATTTCTGACATTCAGGATCTTGTTGACTGCATCTTCCTGGTGTCTTTTCATGTGTTCCACTTTTCTCTAGGTTTCCAGTAAATGGTAGCATTATAGGCTTGATTGGATTCCGACTCAATTCTTCTGGCAAGAAGTCTTCAGGGATGGTGAGGTGTATTTCGCATTGCATCTCATGAAGAGGTTATCGCACTTCTGGTGATGTCGGTGTTGATCAAAGGGCTATCAGCCTGCCCCACCCCATAAGAAGTTACTCATTAATCCTTCATCTAAGTGTCCTAGCACCTACTGGGGATTGTTGCCTAGATCCATTATTTCATGAAAGACAATGTGTCTCTTCTGCACTGGTCTCAACCCAGGGCCATGATCCCTGATTCTATCGAGTTCTCCCAAGTTTATGGCTCTCTGTGGGTAGGGTTGGGGTTGGGGAGGGACAAAAAACAACAGAGGACAACTGAACAGCAGGAGGCCTTTATGATTGATGATACATTCCTTTCCAGTTGTCGATCACTCTATGTTATGCAGAGGACGTTCTTCAAGTCCAGTGGCTTTCGTAAGTGGTGAGGCTCAGTATCCTTACTGCTACTGCAATGGAGAAAGACACTTCAGTGACCTGGACTCAGATCCGGGTTACACACCTCTGTAAGCCAGTCTGCTGGGTAATTTTATTTAATGATGTTATTCGACTCCCTGCTCCATGCTCCTGAACTGGGTCTTCTCAATAGAAAGGCAGTTCTGGATGTACTACCTCACTATACACTCCAGAGTTCGTTGTCATCCTTGCGATAGCAGGTGACCCCAAATGAAAAAACTGTGAACTCTACCAGTTCCTCTTCTTTTCCTCCGTCTGATCTGCATGGAATGTGTATGAGGTTGGTTTAGGGGATAATCTGGTAAAAACTGAGCCTCAAATCTGGGTTATTTAGCATTTAAAAAGTTTGCTTTTCACTCACAGTGCACATCTGAAGTGGGCCGGTGGGGAACCTTGGCCCATACAGTCACACAGAGTCCTAGGTTGACAGAGACTCCACTGTTTTAATCCTGCCTCATCTGGAAACTTCATCCCCATGGCAAAGAGAGTTCTGGAGGTTCTTGAACCAGAGTCAAAATCTTTGGCTGGAAGCAGCTTAAGTCACCTCTGCTCTCAGCCCATTGGCCAAAACTCATCACTGGTCCCACCTACTCATTTAATCTCCCTGGTGCCTGGAATGGGAGGAGAACTGGATGTGGGTGGGTATGAGAAATACCCACCACTGAACGTTAGAAATTTGTAGAATAAGCCCTGCTATCATTTGAAAATTGTGCATTGAGGTTTGATGGTTGTAACAGCTTCTGGGATTTCGCACATTCTTTTATTTATTTGTTTGAGAAAGTTTTCCGGAACTTTACTACTTGCCAGACACATGTTCCAGACACAGGAAATAGAGCAGTAAACAAATAAGACAAATCTCTCCCCTCACGGTGCTTACCTTCCCAAGTCAGAGGAAAACAGTAAGTGACGACACCGAGTACACAGTACAGTGTCAGGCAGTGATAAGTGCTGTGATTCCAAGTAAAGCAAGGGCACATCTACAGAGGTAAGAAGGTGGGTAGGACTTCAGGATGGGCTTCTCTCAGGAGTGGACCTTTAAACAAGGAACAGTATGGAGGCCGTCATGGTGGAAGAGTATGGGTGTGGAGGAAAGCACATATACTGCCAGATGTGGAAGTGAGTGGATGGGGTCAAAAACAGCAAGTCAGGATGGGCAGATAAGTGCAGGGAAGTGGGAGGAACACATTCCACTCCAGTTATGGAATCCATAAGTCACGGGGATGAAAGGCACAGCTTAGGGATTCTGGTCGATGGCACTGTAATAGCGTTGTATGGTGACAGATGAGAGCTACACTCGTGGTGAGCGTAGCATAAGGTATAGACTTGTGGAATCACTATGATGTATACCGAAACTAATACAACATTGTGTGTCAACTATACTACAGAAGAAGAAGAAGAAGAAGATGAAGAAAGAGCAGCAGATCAGAAGCTATGGTGTAAGCACAACGAAGTGGGAGGAGCTGTAGCCATGAGGTTGGAGGAAGTGCCCAGGGACTGGGTCACAGGGACCTTCTGAGCCCAGGGAGCATCTTGGATTATATTTTACATGTGATGAGAAGCCATGAGAGGATTTTGAGCTGGGCAGTGACTTTACATAATTTTTACTTCTGAAAGATCCCTCTGATTTCCTGGGGGCAAACACATTGTAGGGGGAGGGGGGGATTAGGGAGAAGGCTCTAGTGTGAGCCCCGGAGACAGATGGCTATGGTGACCAAGACTATGAGGGGAGTGGCTGGACTCAGGACACGTTTTCAAGGTAGGGTTTGACGGGCCTTGTGTCCCCAGAGGTCCCGCATGTTCAATCTCTCCATGCCAACACATCCGGGCACTGAGAAGCTGTGTGATGTGACAAAAAGCGGGAGCCCTGGAGTCAGGCAGAACTGTGTCTGCCCTTCTGCTCCATCACTTGCCAGCTCTCTTATCTTGGGGGAAGTTGCTTAAACTCGAGAGCCTCTGAAATGGAGGTGACGATGCCCATTTCACAGGGCTGTTGTGAGGGTTACAAGTAGAATATGAAAGTGCTTCCATGTTGCTTACCATTTACTTTGGAATATTCCACTAGGGTAGTTTTAATCTACTCCCGATCCATAGTTGAAATGCTTCTGAAAGACCCTGATCAGGACTCTGCGCCCCAGCAGAGGCTGGGACCAGTGCTTCTATGCTTGCTATTCAAAGTGCGTACACAAGGGCTGGCTTAAAAATTAGCTTGAGAGATGTCAGGAACAGTATTTCACTAGTGAAATTAGTGCTGACTAGAAATAGCGTAAGAACAAGGTGAGCTCAGCAGCCTAGCACTTTCTGGAAGGATGACGTCAACCTCTGTTGTTCTAGCCTCTGCCATTTCCTGGAGGATTCCCCTGCTGGATCTGATTCGAAGGTGAGAAGGTCCTGACCCTGATATATTACCACATCTGCCTTCAGGAACCCCTTTGTGCAAGAGGTTGTCAGAGGGCGCAGAGGACAGGGAGAACTGGACTTCCCCAAACTTGCACCAAGAGCTCATCTGACTCCTCTGGGCTTTCTAATGAGGAACATTTTGAAAGTCAGCCTGATATCTGCTCTCACTATAACCTTCCACCCAGTGGGAAGGATGAGATAGAGCTGATCTACAAACGCCCTCTCCTCCTACTCCGGCTCATCTTTAATCCCCAGAGGCTACCTGGATCAACTGAAAACACCAGCAACAATGAAAACCCAGTTTGACCTTGTGGATGGGCAATTTGGCTGGGTCAGTTCTTCCCGGGAGCTTACCCCAGTGCCTGGCATACAGGGGGCACTCAATAGTAGCAGCTGTTATTATTTTATGGGTGAGAAACCTGAGGCCCCAAGTGACCAATCAGTGAGTGGCAGAGCTGGGAAGAACGCTGAGCTTCAGAAAGTGCGGTCTTGTTCACCCTATTACACAGCCTCCGAGGAGACAGACTAACCCACTGAGTTACTCTCATGCTGCAAGGAGTTGGGAGTCTTTGATAGCTGGGTGAGAAGTAACACCAGATGTAAAATTTAAGAAAACTCTTCTGACAACAGAGTACAGGGTAGATTTCAGTGGATCTGAAGCTAGGGACAAGGAAACCAGCTAAGGTTCTCCTTAAAAGGAAAAGCGGACTTGGATGTGAATGATAACAAGGGGCAAGCCTAATGACTGTGTGTGTGTCAGCTTGCAAAGGAAGGGGTAGCGGAACATGGTGGCTGTCATCTCTTCATCTGTCACATGAGATGTGTGAGGTGATGCTGAGTCCCTGTTTGCTCACTGGAGGATGATGGCAATGCTGGGGATGGGGACACTTGCTCCCAGGGTCTGAGAAGTGTAAGACTGGGAATCTACTCCCAGTATACATATAAATATAAATATAAATATAAATATAATATTTATATTTATAAATTTATAAATATCATGTTATTATATAAATAAATATTATGTTTATTTATATAAATATATAAATATTTTATAAATATTATATTTATATATAAATATATATAAATATTATATTGATATATAAATATTAAGTATATTTTATATAAATATACTTATATATATAAATATACTTATATATATTTATGTATATAAATGTACTGAATATACTGAATATTTATATATATTTATATATAAATATAATATTTATAGTTATACATATATTTAAATATATTTATATATACTTAATATTTATATATATATTTGTATATAAATATAATATTTATATATATATTTGTATATAAATATAATATTTATATATATATTTGTATATAAATATAATCTTTATATATATTTGTATATATAAATATACTTAGTATTTATATAAATTTATATATTTATATATATGAATATAATATTTGTATATATAAATACAATGTTTATATATAAATATAAAGTTATATTTATATATATAAACATTATATTTATAAATATAATATTTATATATTTACATATATAAATATACTCAATATTTATATATATTTATATATATTATATTTATATATATAAATATACTTAATATACTTAATATTTATATATATTTGGTATATTTATATTATAAATATACTTAATATACTTAATATTTATATATATTTGGTATATTTATATTATAAATATATATATAAAGTATATTTATAATACAAATATATCTATAAATATTAAGTTTATTTATATATAAATATTAAGTTTATATATAGAATTATATATAAATATTAAGTTTATTTATATATAAATAAACTTAATATTTATAGATATATTTGTATTATAAATATACTTTAATTTATATATATATTTATATATGTAAATATACATACAAATACATATATAAATATTGAGTATATATATAAATGTATATATTAATATATAAATATACTTAATTTTTATATATATTTATATATAAATATTATATATTAAATATAATATTTATATATATTTATATATAATATATTAATATAAATAAAAATATAATAGTAGAAGATAAATATTAAATATAAATATACTATAAATTTAGTATAGTATAAATACTAATATTTATATTTATATCTATATAAATAGACATATTTATATATCTATATATAAATAGACATAAAAATTTATATATAAATATTATATTATTTATAAATATTAGATATATTTATATATCTATATATATAAATATAAATATCTCCAAGAGTACATCTCCTTTTGGTTCTTTCTGGAGAACCCTCACTAATATCCTAGTACACATCTCAATATGCCTGTCCTCCGGGACAAACCAAAAAGCCGGATGAACTAAGCACTGGGAATGTATTTGCTGCTGCTTACACTTTATACAGAAAGAAGTGAGCAGCTATCATTAGAAACACAGGGATTGTCGTTGGAGGGATCCGAGAGCCAGGACAGTTCTGATCTGAAGGTGTGGCACAGAACCTTGATACTATTGTGACTCTGATCATTCCTGTATTCTCAGTCTTACCAAGGAAGCAATGCTCTCAGGCCGGCTATGCCGAGGGCTTCCAGCCCCAGGGACTAATAGCGTCAGAAAAGCTCAGCCTTGGCCTCTGTCGGTCCCTCTTCTGAGGTCTGATCTTGCTTTCAAACCAACTTTCCTCTCTTCTGACCTCCTCTCCTGAAGTCAATCCCTCTTTCTTTTATTGCCTCACTTTTTCTCTACAATTAGCCTCATTTTGAGTCTTTAAACGTCAAAATGCCTCTTTGACCCAACCCGCGGCTCCTTGGCTGTGTTGTTCTTTGACAAACGCTTGAAACACCTGCCCTGGTGTCAATTACAGCGAAAATCTCTTTGCCTCCAGCAGCACCTGTTAATCCTATAATCCAGTGCAGATTTCTGCAAGACTTTACAGTTTTCACTGGTCCCAATTCCAAGTAGGTCAGGCAGCTGATGTCAGCTGATTAGAGGCTCCCAGGGACCCTACAGATCTGGAGGCAACGGGGCATCTTGTAACTTCAAAGGCAACATCTTTCTGAATCAACATAGACTCGGGAAGATTGCTAATCTTGGTTGTGCTTGAAGCAATTTAAAGATAATGAGCCTCTGTCAATTTGAGAGGAAGACAACGTTTATATCGCAACACCCTCTGCTGAGCCATTTTGGGATATAGTAGGGCTTTCAGTCTTTCTATAAAAAGGAAGTTTAACAAAAGCACATTTCCAAATGGGAAAGTGCAACCATTTGTTCCATGGGAGAGTAGAGTTTGTTTAGTGAAAGCCTTTTGGCCCAAACAATAAGTGAGTTAACCCAACGAGTCTGACAGCCCACGTCTCCATTCTTGGTGGGATGGAGGCAGCATCAAGCCAGGAGTCCACGTGTGTGCGTAACACTAAGCTGGGGGTTGAGATTGGAGATCCATCCCTGACTTCTGGATGCACCTGGTTAGGCAAGATGACTGTGTCTATCTGTCTATCTAATCATCTCTCCTCCTTCCTTCCAGCTCAGACAATGTGAGAGTGCATGAACTTCTAATGGCCCTTAGAGCTCATAGTTTAAGGTAACCCAAGGTATCTTTGTCACCAAGCACAGTGCTTACCCAGTGCCACGTCATTCTCCTCCTTGGTGGTCCCTGCTCCCTAGCAGTTGCCTGTGGCCTCGTGCCTGGACTCCGGTCAGGAAAGGCAGGTGAAGTGAGGAGCAGCACGAACAGGCTCCTTTCCTGTCTGCTGAGCACCTGTGGGGAACCCAGGGGAGGAGTCCATGACTCTAGAAGAGGGGGAAGCCACAGCTCGTAGGAGCCTGGATTTCTGCAGGGCTGCATGGAGCAGAGGACCCCCTACCCCAGTCCCCATTGCCACCAACCTGCATTGGACTGTGACTCGTGTGAGAAAGAAAACTTGATTATGTTAGGCCACTGCACCGTGGAGGCCATCCGTGTGTTTCAGAAATTGCCTACGTGTACTAAATATTGAGATGATGGTGGAGCCTTGAGAACCATGCAGATTTCATGGAGGAGGGATTCTCAGCGCCCGCCCACCTCTGTCGGGAAGTACTAGGGGGCTCAACAGGTCTGCCTGGGGAGGCCCCAATTCTGAACATTTGTTACTGGTTTTCCCAACAAAACAAGCCTTAGAATGAACAGGAACCTGGTTGAAAAGAAATGTCATTTAAGGACTATCTGGTTTCTTTAAGAATTGATACGATTTTAAAAATATCTGACTTCCGGGGGGGGGGGGGGGCGGTGCCTGGGTGGCTCAGTCAGTTAAGTGTCTGACTCTTGGTTTTGGCTCAGGTCATGATCTCATGGGTCATGGGATCGGGCTCCGTGCTCAGCAGGGAGTCCACTTGAGGGTTCTCTCCCTCTGCCCCTCCCCCCACCTGCATACACACAAGCACCTGTGCATGCGCTCTCTCTCAAATAAATAAATCTTTAAAAAATATATATCCAAATTCTTTTACCCTGGTTAATTGCCTGTGCCAAGCAGCCTTCTGCCTTCTGACCTCCTCCCACCCCAGGGGACCCCTGGATCCAGTGAAGGATACCCATTATCCTGACAGGCACATCACCCGTGGAAATTAATAATTAAAGTGGAATTCTGGTTTATCAGTTGGGCTCATCAGCAGCTTCATCTGCTGGAGGTGGCTTCCCCAGAACCTCATCACCTGAGAGAGTGCTCAGTGTGACAGGCTTAGCAATGGGCCTTGGCCCATGGGGTCTCACAAGTTCCCCCCAAAACTGCTCAACAGCCACTCTCCAGATGCCCTGGTCATTTGTTTGAGCATGGTAGCCGACAAAGAGTAGGCAGCTAAGAAGTATTTGTACAAAGTAAGAGAAGAAGGGCACGTGGGTGGTGCAGTCGGTTAAGCATCTGACTCTTGGTATCAGCTCAGGTCACAATCTAAGGGTTATGAAATCGAGCCTGGCATCGGGTCCATGCTTAGCACAGAGTCAGCTTCGGATTCTCTCTCCCTCTCCCTCTGCCCCTCCCACTAGTGCTCTCTCTCTCTCTCTCTCAAATAAATAAATAAATCTTAAAGAGAAGAAGAAAAAGAAAGAAATAGGGAGAAGAACAGAAGAGAGAGAATGACAAAAGGACATAAGGAAAAGGAAGGGATGGAGAAAAAAGAAAAAGAGATGGAGGGTTGGAGACAAATGATGGACAGACAAGACAGAAGCTCAGAAGCTAAGACGCGGGGACAGAATCCTCTTTTCTCAATCTCTGCAGTGAAGCTCTGCTGGGACCAGGGAGAGGAGGCTCCAATGAAGAATCCAGGCAGACCTCTGAGGCTTTGATTTCATTTTCAACGATACAAGAGGATGCTGCTGGTGCTTTTGTATAAGCGCCCACTAAAGATCACTTCCTCTGAGGGAACAGAGGCTAGAAAACCCCTTTTCCTGCTTAAGCAAAACATGAGGTTGTTCCTGGTTTACAAGGGTGGCAGTCCGTCAGTCCCTGTGCCTACGGGCCCCCGTGGCACCCCATGCCTGGCTCCCTTCCGCCGCCCTTGCTCACTCACTTGGGGCAACAAAGCAAAAGAGCAGAAGCTTTGGATTCTTGCAGCTGGGCCTCCTATTGCTGCCAGGATGAGCCCCGGTCAGGCATGTCGGTGGTCCCTCCCACATATTAACTATTATTACTATTTGTCAAAATTTAACTCACAACTCACCTCTAGTAGATGGCCCTGTTAGATCCCAGGCTTTGACTTATGTGATGGGTTATGTGAAAAGACCAAAATGATGGAAATATGAATATTCTCGGCTTTCTTTTTCCTCCCGCTGCTTGCAGCAGGGAGAGGGCTTTGCCTGGATCTGGGGGAGAAGTTTTTCTCGGGGCCCCGGATGTCTCGGCTTTGTGCTGTGCCGGGCGGACCCGAGAGAGAACCGGAGCGCAAGTGCACTTGGCATATGATGGCAGGGGGAAAGGGAGAGAGAGAGAGGAAGGCTTCCAGGAAAGGACAGTGTAGCCGGTTTCTGCTCTGGGGACCTGTGGGTGATCCTTCTGGGAATTCTGGAAGGGTATCCTGCGTGGGGGGAGGACTCCAGGGTCCTGACTGGGGTCTGCTGGGGTGTTAATGGAGCGATCCCACGTTCATTGGGCGAGGAGCGCTCCCACTTCCTGCCTCTGCTTTCTCCGGCGGAGGAATGAAGGTGCTGGCCCCAGGGAGCTCGACACCTGTACGCATGATGGATGGAGGCAGCGCCCGATGGCTTCTGCTACAGGAGATTTTAAACAAGGAAGCCATGGTCTCTATGTTCTCATGGAGTGTGAGACACCCAGGTAACACACATCAGTTCTTCCGAAATTGCCTTTTGGTTGCTACAGTGCGTCCTCAGCCTGATGCGCTTGTAGCCTGGACCACATGGGTGCTGCTCTACGAGGCTTTCGCCTCTGGTGTCCTCGCCACACTGGAGACATGTCCGCTGTCCTGCTCTGAGCACTGCGTCAGCAGGTGCTTCTTATCGCCTGAGCGTGGAAGTCTCCACGGCTGGACTGGAGGCTCGGCAAGGACAGAGCTACTGTGCGATTTGCTCCCTCTGTGTTTCCTGACACTGCTGGGGAAGTCTTATTTACACGTCCAGAGAAGAGAGAGAGAAGAGGGGCGAGCAACGAAGAGACCCCGTAGATCAAGGAGAGGGTCATCGGAGCTCAGGCTTGTGAAGATCTTCTCCCCTGGGGATGGTCACTCTTCTGCTGCATTGCATAAAGCCCTTCCTGCTTGCTTCTAGGGATGGAAATCAGAAAATTTGTTTGGGGCTTCTGACCAGATACGACTTAACTTTCTGAGCAGAACTCATTCTGAAACACCCCTTTGAGGCCGGGGATCGAAACGGTGCATCCCAAGTGTCACCACCGGGAGGGCGCAGAGTGAGCTTGTCCCTTCCTGTTATTGAGTGCTTCCTGGGCCCCACAACGGAGGTTCAGTTTAGACTGAGGGTCAGGGACTTGGTTCCTGCCCCTCACAACTGGGCTTCGGTTTGTCCATCCCTAGGCGAGGAGAGCAATCTCCGGCCTCTGTGCGGCACTCAGGGACCCGGCTTGATCAGACAGGTAATGAGCCTGACTCGATTGCTCGTGGGGAAAGGAGTCACCCACTTGGGGGGCTGCATTAACCTGGCAGGGCTGGCAGGGACTGCTGAGCACAGCATCTTTGGGGGAGCGCTCCATGGCCCCCGTGCCCTGGAAGAGTGATGTCCACTCCCCTCAAACAAAGGATCAGACCAGTGTCTTTAGACCCCTTGGCTGCCCACGGATAGAGATGTTGGGCTGTGTTAGACCCGCTATGGCTGTGCCACATCGATACTGATACTGTTTTAAACCGCCTGTTAGAGGGAATAGCTGACGCCATGAAACCAAGTTAAGTAAATGTAGCTCGTCTGACACCATGGCCTCTTTCCTCATCCACTGATACCCAGAGCTTTTCCCTTTAAAATGAGCACGACAGGGAATTTGCCCCGAAAAGCAGCATTTGCTCCCTACCCAGCCTCTTTGCATGCAGAGACCCCCCTAACTCCCCGGACCCCTTCCCTTCTATAGGACGAGAAGGAAGGGTCGTTGGGAAGATAAATAGGAGCAGAGGTGGAAGGGTGAGGGTGGATAAGGAGAAGGAGAGCCTCTGGGGTTTAAAACAGTGAAGGAAAAGAAAAAATGGAGAGAATTCATTCTTCTCTTTTGATTTTCTACAGTACTTCCTCTACACTTTCCTTGGGGACGGGCTTGGAGGGCAAGAGCTGTCATTTATATTCCTGTATACTTTTCAGAGTACGGAACGCAACTTCCAAAAAGTCAAAACTATGAAGCCTTCCCAAAATATTAAATCATTAATAAGGGAAAGATCTGCTGAATCATTAATAAGGGAAGACATATAATAATAATGCTGGTTCCAAAAGCAATTTAAGGAGTTGTGTCCTTATAGGAATTTTGAAACACAGAATATCAGAATCAGAACGTTAGTTTAGATAGATCACTGGTTAGTGTTCTGTAGGACAATCAAACCATGGCTTCTCTAGTGGACAGAAATTGACGAGTAACTTCACAGTGTCTGAGCTCTAATCAGTAAGTAGTCATGGCAAACACAGGTTTATGCTCCTGGAGGCTGAGAAATTCCTTGGGTAGTCCTGTTAATGCCACAGAGTGACACTGAAAGTATATACTGGCCCCACTACTTATTTCCAAGTTTTAGATAATTTTTCTCAAGATAGGTATTCACTAAATATTTACAAATGCCTGCATGAATGACACATAGATCTAATATCATGTCTTATAAGTAAACACATTTTTTCTATTTCTAATCCCCACGATCTATTCAGTGTAGCTCTTAGACCCTTTCCTGGACTGTGGAAATTTGAAGGAAGCAGGCCCATGGACAGGAGAGTAGTTTTTATATTGTATAGTTAACATATTTTAATAAAGTCCTGGGTCATATGCTGTCTGAAAACATGCAGCATTCAATGGTGTTATCCGTGCTATGTGGATACCATGTCAATAAAAGTCAAAGTGTATTTAATTTAATCTCATGCAGGCCCAGGCTTTCCTCCCCTCTAGACCTCCTGGCTATTGAAAATTTTCCATATAACCAAAATATTAAATAGTGCTTGAAATATTAGCTTTTATTCAACTGTACGTTGACCCGGAGCCATTTCACATGGCTCATGGCTTACAAAAAGCAACATACTTAAATCCAGGTCTCCCATAAATAGTAAGGGCCAGCTCCATGAAAACCAGTTAGGAGAGGTTTTTTGGTTGTTTTTTCTCTTTTTTGTATTTTTGTCCTTTTTTTTTAAATTTTATTTTATTATTTAGTCACCATACATTACATCATTAGTTTTTGATGTAGTGTTCCATGATTCATTGTTTGTGTATAACACCCAGTGCTCCATTCAATACGTGCCCTCTTTAATACCCATCACCAGGCTAACCCATCCCCCCCCCCCAGTTTAGAACCCTCAGTTTGTTTCTCAGAGTCCATAGTCTCTCATGGTTCCTCTCCCCCTCCAATTTCCCCCCCTTCATTTTTCCCTTCCTACTATCTTCTTTTTTTTTTTTTTTTAACATATAATGTATTATTTGTTTCAGAGGTACAGGTCTGTGATTCAACAGTCTTACACAATTCACAGCGCTCACCATAGCACATACCCTCCCCAGTGTCCATCACCCAGCCACCCCATCCCTTCCACCCCCCCACCACTCCAGCAACCCCCAGTTTATTTCCTGAGATTAAGAATTCCTCATATCAGTGAGATCATATGATACATGTCTTTCTCTGTTTGACTTATTTCGCTCAGCATAACCCCCTCCAGTTCCATCCACGTCATTACAAATGGCAAGATCTCATTCCTTTTGATGGCTGCATAATATTCCATTGTATATATATACCACCTCTTCTTTATCCATTCATCTGTCGATGGACATCTTGGCTCTTTCCGTAGTTTGGCTATTGTGGACATTGCTGCTATAAACATTGGGGTGCTCGTACCCCTTTGGGTCCCTACATTTGTATCTTTGGGGTAAACACCCAGTAATGCAATTGCTGGGTCATAGGGTAGCTCTATTTTCAACTTTTTGAGGAACCTCCATACTGTTTTCTGGAGTGGTTGCACCAGCTTGCATTCCCACCAACAGTGTAGGAGGGTCAGTTAGGAGAGTTTTTAAGTGGTCATTGTTTAAAACATTTTGCTAAGTTCTTATTTTACGCCTCCTCCCCCAGCTCTGTGCTAAGAAGTCCGAGCTTAGCTCCACTAAGGGCACAATGAAGACCCTCCAAAACTGCCTTCATTTATCCACGCAGAATTCTGAGCCTCTGTCCTTGGTGACACTGTGTGTGGGCAGTGGCAGCCTGGCTATGCTGCTGGCTGCACAGCACCGTCTCTGGAGACTAGCCCCTGGTGGCTCTTCCATGAGGGACACCAAGCCGGGCAGTTGGGTCCTGCGGCTGCCTGGTCTCTGCACCCAACACCAGCGTGTGGTTTTCTTTCCCACCCCCAGCCGTTCTCTGTGATGACAGCTGGGCAACATGCAATTTAACTTGATTTTGACACTATCTACCTGGAAACAATATCAGATCCCACAGGTTATAAGGGCTCAGTCCCACAAGATGGCTCCCCACCTTCTTTAGACGCCAATCAATTGCAAGTCCAGGTGTCACCCGTGCTTCTGAATGACCAGCTATAGATCAGAGGTTCCAATGACCCCCTCCTCAAGTTCAATTAATTTGGTAGAGTGGCTCACAGAGCTCAGAGAAACATCTTACTTACAGCCAGATGAAAGAGAAGCATGGAACAAAGTATGTGGGGAGGGGCACGGCACTCCCCTGCTCTCTGAGCATACCACTATCTCTGAATCTCCACATGTTTACCAACCTGGAAGCTCTCCTAACTCAGCCCTTTTGGGTGTTCTACAGAAGGCATGATTAATTAAATCGTTGGCCACCAGTGATGAAATTTAATCTCCAGCCCCTCTGCTCTTTGAATGTCATCAAGGGTGAATGGGCGGGGGTGGGGACTGAAAGTTCCAACCCTCTGATCACAAGGTTGGCTCCCCTGGCAAGGAGGCCCCAACCTTAGGTGACCTAAGGACTTTCCACAAGTCACTTCACTGGCACTGCAAAAGACATTTTTGTGGCTCTCCTCACTTGAAATCCAAGGGATTTAGGAGTTCTGTGCCAGGAATGGGGACTAAGTCCAAATATAGATTTCTTATTATAAATCACAATATCACAGGGGCATAGACCTCTTTGAAAATCTGTTGAAAGTTAAGTCTAGGTTCTCTCCTTTAAATACAGGCACATATACACCCGCCTACCCGTGTCAATATAATTTCAAGAAGTGACATCATGAAATCCTGTGAGAGACATTTGAAACCCAGTGAAAGCCCCCGCACTAAGAGTGACAGTTCATTTTCTGTGTTTACAAACACACCAGACTTCCATGGTCAAAGAAATGCATCTGTGAAGAATTTTGTATGAACATAAAGATGTGAGGCCAGAAGACTTCTTTGGGGGTAATTAAAAGACCAGTTACCCTGCTGGTGTGTGAGGCTGTCTCTGGGGGCCACTCTTCCCCAGGATGGGGCAAGCCCTTGAGAACCTCGTTCACTCGGAAGCTGTTACACCAGCTAATGAGCCATGTTCGTCCACCTGCTGTTTCCAGTCCACTGGGTCTTCATGCCGTCTCTAATCTGTACACCGTGGACTCCCCTTCTGGCAGAGTCATTTACATGTGGGCACGCGCATGTGTGTGTGTGCTCATGCGTGTGTACGTGTGTGTGTGAGCACAAGCTTCCCTCCTGGAGATTGCTCTTTCTTTGCCCACTCATTTAACCCAGTGACTTCACACAATCCCTAGCATGGGAATTGAAATTCAGGTTGGGCAAAGAAAGCCGAGGCTCAGAACTGAGGGAATACCAGTTTAGCACAAGGATCGGGCTGCTCAGATGTGTTGTGGAGAAAAGTTTGGACTGGTCGGTTGGGGCACTACCGTGGAAGGCCTCCAATGCTGAGCCATGCTCCTTTAGCTACGGAGGTAAAACCAAATATCATCTGGAAAGTGAATCATCACCTCTCTTATCTGTCCTGTATGTCCAGTTTCTACACATTAGCCTCTGTGGCAGACAAAAATAGTCTTTCTTCCCCTCTCTCAAAATAACAAAATCCACATTTTGGCCAAACAAAAGACATTCCCAGCCTCCCTTGTCACTACACGGGGCCACGTATGGATGGTCTAGCTAATCAGATGCAATCAGAAGGGCCTGTGAGACTTCCAGGAAATTTCCTTACAGTGGAGCCCACACGTCATTCTTTCTTCCTCGACCTTGACCGAAGTGGCTTGAGCTTAAGGACCAAGAGGACGGGGACAGGCCTGGGCATGACAGAGTGGTTCCCTGACAAATTCGTAGAGCCACCAAACAGCCCCGGACAGGCTACCCACTCCACCCTGCCCTCTTTTATGTGGAAGAGAATTCACCGTCTGGCACACTTAGGCCATACTTGCTCAGGACTCTTCATGACCCATGGACCCAAAGAAATCGCGTAGATGCAGCTCCTTGCCTATCATCCGTTTTATTTAAACCCATCTGGGGCACCTGGGTGGTTCAGTTGGTTAAGCCTCTGCCTTCGGCTCAGTCACGATCCCAGAGTGCTGGAATCGAGTCCCACATTGGGCTCCCTGCTCAGGTAGGTGCCTGCTTCTTCCGCTGCTTGCTTCCCCCTACTTGTGCTCTCTCTCTCTCTGACAAATAAATAAATAAATCTTTAAAAAAATTAAAATAAACTCATCTAAAACAATTTATGAGGCTTTAGATTTCTCAGCAACATCTTTACACATTTTTGGCTTTCTTTATTCCCTTTAAATTTTTCCTCTCCATTGAAGGTCCTTGGAAAGACCAACCAAATGAGCGAATGGACAACTGTCCTTTGGCACTTGTGATCACACTTCCCCTTGTTTAGAACCACGGAATCTACAAACATGGCCCTCTAGATTGGAAGACGCCATCAGGTTCACTGACTTCCCTCTCTGCCCCCCCCCCCCCGACGTTGACAAACATTTCCTGTCACATTGCAGCCCTGCCCTTTCTTCCCTGTCTTCGCTCCCAGCCCCCATAAATACTTCTTTCACATCACCTGGAAAAATTTGCTGCAAACAACTTAAGAGCCGCGTCCCTCCCTTTTTTCAGGTCCACCCGAAGGGTTGGTGGCTTCCTGAAAAATTTTCCTTTGGCAAGAAAACAGAGAAAGGCTAGCTTCAGTACGAATCCCACATCCTGTATTTACAGTGTCTGCTGCCACCACATCCCAGCAAGGGGACGCTTTCCGAATGTGACCCGTTGGCTGCAAGGCCTGGGGTCAGAGCATCGCCTGCCAGAGCCCCGGGGTGCATGACGGTGCCGCCCTTGAGCTGTTAGCAGGGCTGGTGGGTGGACTGGGTGGGAAGATGAGGGAAACAGCGGGGTGGCCATGTGTGTGGGGGAGGTGCTCCAGCTTCCTGGAGGGGTCAGGAACCCCCACGGGCTCCCCACAGAGGCAGTGGTGTTCAGCAAGCAAAACTGAAGGTGCCAGGCCTCCTTAGCAACTGCAAACCCAGTTTCCAGCAGACCACATCACAGCTTTACTCTCTTGCCTTGAGAATTCAAATAACTTCAATTCAGTCGTGGAACATCAGCATCCTGTTTCATCCCCAACGAGTCATCAGCCTCAGTGGATACAAACCACGGCCATCAACCGCTGCAGTGCTCGTGGCAAGTTCATCACCAAGCTCCTGCTGGCTTCTCTGACTGTGGGCCTTATCCCGTGTGCTGACCAACCCCCAACCCAACCGAGCTCCTGAGACAGCACAGTCTGGATTTTCTCCTCCATGGGCACCCCCTTTTTAGTCTTCTCTGCTGGGTCCCCCTTCGGCTTAAGATCAGGACCTAAGTTGAAACCAAGAGTCTGATGCTTAATCGACTAAGCCACCCAGGCATCCCCGTCCCCAAATTTCTTTTTTTTTAAATTTTTTATTGTTATGTTAATCACCATACATTACATCGTTAGTTTTTGATGTAGTGTTCCATGATTCATTGTTTGTGCATAACACCCAGTGCTCCATGCAGAACGTGCCCTCTTTAAAACCCATCACCAGGCTAACCCAGCCTCCCACCCCCCTCCCCTCTAGAACCCTCAGTTTCTTTTTCAGAGTCCATCGTCTCTCATGGTTCGTCTCCCCCTCCGATTTCCCCCCCTTCATTCTTCCCCTCCTGCTATCTTCTTCTTTTTTTTTTTCTTAACATATAATGTATTATTTGTTTCAGAGGTACAGGTCTGTGATTCAACAGTCTTGCACAATTCACAGCACTCCCATAGCACATACCCTCCCCAATGTCTATCACCCAGCCACCCTATCCCTCCCACCCCAACCCCCACTTCAGCAACCCTCAGTTTTTCCTGAGATCAAGAATTCCTCATATCAGTGAGATCATATGATACATGTCTTTCTCTGATTGACTTATTTCGCTCAGCATAACCCCCTCCAGTTCCATCCACGTCGTTGCAAATGGCAAGATCTCATTCCTTTTGATGGCTGCATAATATTCCATTGTATATATATATATACCACATCTTCTTTATCCATTCGTCTGTCAATGGACATCTTCTGTCCCCAGATTTCTATCTCCAAGCCAGAACTTCTCCCCTGAGCTCCAAGCCAGACCTTCTCCCCTGAGTTCTAAGCCTGGATCTCTAACCTTGGGCTTGACATCTGCGCTTGTCCCCTTCACCATCATCCCCCACCTGCTGCCCTTCTCTATTTCAGACCCTGACTCTCCCATCCTCCCACTGGTCCCCACAACTAGGGGCCATCTGTTCTGCTAGTGCTGCTGTCTGGATCTCTCTCTTGTCTGCTCACGGCTCTTCCTTCCTCTCCTTCACCACCATCCTCCCGCATCACCATCATTTCTACCCGGCCTATTACAATTACCTCAGTAATGTCCCTCCCTACTCAGTCTGTTCTCCACGCAGTCTCCAACATGATCTTTCTAAAAGATAAGTCAAATTCACATGCCCCGCTGAAAGCCGGCAGTAGCTTCCTTTTGCTCTTAGCATAAAATCAAACTCCTTACGACAGCCTCCAAAGGCCCCAGCTCTCCCGTGAAGGCTCCTGCCTTACTCTAGGACCCCTCCTCTGTGTGCCTCTCCTCCTACTCTCCAGCCCTTCCTTTCTGTACCCCCCCAAATGCCAAACACTTTTCTATTCCCAGATGCTACCCGTGGACTCCCTGTGGTCCCATCAACTCTCCGTGTGACGGATTTACCCTTAGTCCTAGAGTCCCGACGGCCGCTCAGAGAGGCCCCCCACCCACCCTACTTACGCGGACTAAACAGCACCACTTTCTCTATCTCTTCACTGGATTTATTCCTTCACAGCCACTCACCACAGCCTAGAAGTATGTTGTTTATGTATGTGGGTGTTTATCATCTGCCTGCCTGCCCCCCACCCCCGCCCCCACTAGCATGGAAGCTCCAGGAGGCCAGCCATGGCCCATCTTCTCTGTTGCTGTGTCCCCTGCATTCCCAGCGTCCAGCAGGGCGCCTGGCTCCTATGCATTTGCTGAATGGATGAAAGCCCAGGGGAATATACTTCTAAGGATAATTGATGAATGGCTCACTATGTACCAACCTCTACCCTCTATGTGGGCACCTCTTATATACATTAACTCCTCTATCACCCCAAAGTAGCACTTCCTAGCCCTATTTGAGAGCTGTGGAAACAGGCTCAGAGGGGAGTGACTTGCCTCCGGTGACCAGCTGTTTAGGGGCAGAGCCCGGATTCAATCCTGGGTCGACAGCCAGACACAGTTCTGCAGCCCCCACTGTCACCAGTGAGAATTTTCATAGAAATGCTACAACTGTTTTTAGTCTTCCTCATTGTTTAAAAACAGCTGAAGATGGAAGGCAAGGCCCTCACTCAGAGAAGGCCCTCTCCCAGAGAGGTCATTTCAGATTACTTCAATGGGCTCCAAAATCCCCAGCAGTCCTCAAAAAATCTGAGAACAAATCTCTTCCTGAGCAGCGTGCTGTCCCTCTCTCATGAGCAAGTGTTAATGGAGGACAGGTGGCGCCTTTGGGGGTCTGGATAAAACTTGAAAGCCAGGGCCAGCTTTCCTTTCTCCACTGACAATAATCATGGGCCTAATGCTGACCAGATGGGGAAGCGGGAGGCTGGTGGACATGGGCTTTCCCTTCTGTGCAGTCAGTCCTGCCTGCCCAGCCCTCCCCCGTTGGGCTTACGAGTTTGAGTTCTGAAAGAATAAGAATGAAAGGAGAATGATCTTTGCCCCTGCAAACTGAGAGGAATGGAGCAAACAGGGAGATTCTCTGTCTCATGTGGGTAGACGTGCTTGGGATGGCAACAGGGAGATCTCAGCCAAAGACCCTGAATTGCCCTTCAGAGGTCACGCAGGGCCAAGCAGTGCCCTCTGTCACCCCAGGAGGAGGGGGAGAGGAGATTCAGCTCTCAGCCCCCATCAGCAGCAGGGAACAAGCAGCCTAATGACCAGGGGGTCTAAGAGATGAAATAGCTGGTCTGCCAACCTGTGGATTCAAGAGAAGGGCTGCTTTGGGTCCACAAGGCCCTCTTGAGTTCCCAAGGAGTAACCTGATGGATCAGTTTCCGTGAGGTCAGAGGGCTTTGCCCGGCCAGCATGAATGGGAGTTACAAAAACAGAGGCAACCCCACCACCCATCAGTTCTCAGTGCTGGCAACAGGCTTTTAAGAACCCTTTGGCGACATAGAATACACAGGAATGTGTACTTATGGTAAGTACACAGCTCAAAGGATTTCTAAAACATACCAGTGTTTATTCAGATCAAGGAACAAAATGCGCCAGCCCACATCTAAGGAGAGCTGCCATTTTCCCAGAGAGAAAATGGTTAATTTGAATATGTGAATTTCTAGCCACATGGTTGACCTAGTCAGGTGTCTCATCATACGTACATTGTCAATTAACTGAATAATGAGAAATATTGAAAAGTCACATTTTAATTGAGCAGTGTTTCCCTTTTTCAAAACTCTTCCATATCATGAAATGATATTAGTCAGATTCTTTGCATTTCTCTTTGGTCTCAAAGTCTTTGGTCAACTGATACCAAAGGTCGGAGGTACCAAGATACACAATGAGGAAAAGGTAGTCTCCTCAATAAGTGGTGTTTAGAAAATTGGATATCCACATACCAAAGAATGGAATTACAGCCTTATCTTATACCTTATTTTATAGACAAAAATGAACTCAAAATGGATTTAATGACTTATATGTAGGACCTGAAACCATAAAACTCTAATGAGAAAACATAGGGGGAAAGCTCCTTGACATCGGTCTTGGCAGTGATTTCTTAGTTATGACACCAAAACACAGGCAATGAAAGCAAAAATAAAGAAGTGGAACTGCATCAAACTGAAAAGGTTCTGTGCAGGAAAAAATCAACAAAACGAAATACAACCTACAGAATGGGAGAAGATATTTGCAAGCCATATATCCAAAATATATAGGGAACTCCCACAACTCAAGAACAAAAAAACCCCAAATAACCAAGTTGTAAAAATAAGCAAGGGAACTTAATAGATATTTCTCCAAGAAGACATACAAATGGCCAATAGGTACATGAAAAGGTGCTCAACATCACTCATCCTCAGGGAAATACAAATCTAAACCACAATGAGGTAGCTCCTCACACCAGTTAGAATGGAAATTATTAAAAAAAACAAAACAAAACAAAAAGGTAAGTGTGGGCAAGGATGTGGAGAAAAGGAATCCTTGTATGTTGTTAGTGGGGCTGATATAGACACTACAGAAAACAGTATGAAGCTTCCTCAAAACATTACACATGGGGATACCGTAGGATCAGCAATCCCACTTCTGAGGATATATTCAAAGGAATCGAAATCAGGATCTCAAAGAAATATCTGCAGCCCCTTGTTCACGGCAACATTATTCACAACAGCCAGGACATGGAAGCGACCTTAGTGTCTATCGAGGGATGAATGGACAAAGAAAATGTAATAATATATTACATTGAATATTATTCACCTTTAAAAAAAAAAAAAAAGAAGGAAATCCAGCCTTTGACCTCAACATGGATGAACCTGGAGGACATTATTCTTTTTTTTTTTTTTTTTTTAATTTTTTTATTGTTATGTTAATCCCCATACATTACATCATTAGTTTTAGATTTAGTGTTCCATGATTCATTGCTTGTGCACAACACCCAGTGCTCCATGCAGAACGTGCCCTCCTCAATACCCATCACCAGGCTAACCCATCCTCCCAACCCCCTCCCCTCTAGAACCCTCAGTTTGTTTTTCAGAGTCCATCGTCTCTCATGGTTCTTCTCCCCCTCCGATTTCCCCCCCTTCATTCTTCCCCCTGGAGGACATTATTCTAAGTGAAATAAATCAGACACAGAAAGACAAATACTACATGATCATGAAATCTAAAAAAGTCAAATGTAGAATGGTGGTTGCCAGGGGCTATGTGGGGTGGGTGTAGGGAGATGTTAATCAATGGGTACAAAGTTTCAGGTATACAAGATACATAAGTTGTAGACACCTACTATATAGCATAGTACCTAGAGATAATAATACTGTTTTTTGAATACTTAAGCACTACTGAGTGAGTAGATCTTATGTTTTGTATTCCTATCACACACATACATACGCACAAAGGGGACTGGAAAAATCTTTTGGAGGTGATGGATATGTTACAGCATGGATTGCGGTGGTGATGGTCTCACAGGTGTATACTTATTTCCAAGATCATCTGGTAGTATACACTAGATACGTACAGCTTTTTGTATATCAATTGTACCTTAATAATGTGCTTAAAAAATGAAGTCTGTTTCCCACAGCCAAAAAAAGAAGAAGGAGGAGGAGGAGGAGGAGGAGGGGGAGGAGGAGGAGGAGGAGGAGGGGGAGGAGGAGAAGTAAAATGTTACCACTGCTTCCAATATCCTGCATATGTCCCTTCTGGTCACCAGGGCCCCAGTGGTAACCCCTCTCCTGACCGCAGCTTTTTTTCACCTGTTTTTGCACTTTCCATAAATGCAACCATGCAGTGTGTCTTCTTTTGTGCTTACCTTTTTTCACTCATTATTCTAGTTCATCTTGTTGCTTGTAGTTCTAGAGCATCTGTTGTCATTAAACTATGGTATTCCACTGTGTGCACATACCTGGAGATTTGGTTTTAATACACTTCTGAGTAGTGTCATTTTCCAGGCTGGATGAAAATGAAATTTAGGTGACATCAGCCACCTCTTCAAAGATGAGAGCTCTCCATAAATTCTACTTCATCCAATTAATATTTAGGAATAATTTCTCCCTTCTCCTCCATTAATCTCTTTTATCCATATGTATTTGTAGAGCATTTGTAGCCTTCACCATGGAGTGTCCCCATAGAGGTGCTGGACTAAGCTCCAGAACGAGGAGTTTCTACAAGTGACAGGAACCATCATGGAATGTTATCATGGGTGAGCCCATTCCAATGACCTGGAGTTAATAATATCTTCCCTGCCTCCTCCCAGGGCCACTCTGAGGATCAAGTAAGATAAAGCAGATATTACAAAACTGCTAACATGGTATTATAACAGCTGAACAAAAAAGAAACATGTGTATTATATTTAGGCAAAAACAAAACACAACAAAACAGAAAACACCATTATAGGTAGTAAGCTTGCAGAGAAATTAATTTTCTTAATTTTACATCTTAAAAAGTCCATATGTTCTACATAGAACACACATGAGTTTTAATAAGAAATAATGTTACAAAGGTCAAGTCATATTTACAGGAGAGCACTGAAATCTATAAGTGACAAACTAAATAAAAGTCTTTATATACTGCTTCCTTGACTCACAAGAAAGACTTTGTGGTGTTTTAAAAATAGAAATTTTTGTGCTGTAATCTAATTTGGCAATGCTTAGAGCAGAAACAGCCCCTGCTGAAAGATTAAAAGAAAAATAAAGTGCTTCACAGTTGAGGCTGCCAAGAGATAAAGGGAGTCTACGTTTCTCACATTACTTTTCTTAAACAAGCAGGTGGTTGTTGAGCACAAGGATTACATGTCTGAGGAGTGCCCCGCCGAACCATGGTTTTCTGTCTTTTGTGGGGTTCAAGGTAGATGCCTGTTTTTAGGCGCCGTGATGATAAGGGGACAAAATAAGGCCTCCCAAGGAAAGCAATGAGTCAACAAGACTCAAGCCTTGGATGGAAGACAAGGCCACCTAACGAGTGGAAAACTGTGCTCCCCCCTTTAGTAAACCGGATCACTTAGAAGAAAAGAATAATCTCACTGTCTAGGGCTTGACAAAGCCAACTCTCCATTATCTGTTACTTGGAAATTCCAAGCGGAATCTGTAAAGAGAGGGGATTTTATTGGAGTTTTTGGGGGGGGTAGGTGGGTTATGCTTTGGCATTTGAGGCCAGTTTTCAAGGTAAGAAGCACCTTATTATTTCTAAAGGTCCATTTGCTAACAATCCATTGTTTAAAGAGTGTGGCCTGCAGGACAGCAGCATCTAGGTCACCTGGGAACTTGCTAGAAATAAAAATCTTGGGCCCCTCACTTGCTACTTGGGTCCCTGTTGACTGAATCAAAATTTATATTTTAATATGATCACGAGGCAATGCATTTTAAAATTTGAGACATCCTCAATAACGAAATTTAGGGAAATGAGGAAAAATAAAGAGAACAGTTTGGTATGGGTCTGCCCCCTGCCCCCCACCCCACCCCCAGCACATCCCACACTTGCACAGTTTGGTAGCTGAGTTCTCACTTAACCTCGTCATAAACATCTTCCTAAGTTATCACAACCTTTAATCATGAACAGTTCATAGATCTACACAATAGTCTATCAGCAAATATACTCTAGCTAATTCACTTTAATTACGTCTAGTTGGACACTTGAGTGATTTAAGGTTATTTATGTTATAAGTAATTTCACAATTAATAACTTTTTACCTAGCAATTTATATATTTAGGGGATTTTTCCCTGGGAGAGATTCCCAGAAAAGAATTTAAGAGTAAAGCTCTTCTCTTTATAATAAGACAAATACATTCTTATTACAAAAAGGTTTTCAAAATATGAAAATACAAATCTGTATATCTGGTAAATTTGCACAGACACCTCCCCCCCCACACACACACACAAGTGTATGTAAAAACTTGTGAAATCTGAGTAGGGTTTGTAGTCAGTTAATCATATTGTACTGAGGTCAACTTTCTGGTTTCGATGATTATTATAGTTATATAAGATGTAACCACTGAGGGAAGCTGGGTGAAGGACACATAGGATCTTTCTGCACAATTTTTCCAACTTGCTATGAGTCTGTAATTTATTCAAGACAAAAAATTAAAAAAAATATATGAGAGAGAGAAGAGAAAGAAGCCGTAAAAATCCCATCACTCAAGCACAAACCCTGTTAATGTTTTGATATATTCCTTTCAATCTTCTTCTATGCAATAACTAAAAATAATGATGCAAAATAAAAACCGTTTTAAAAGCCCTTGATCTATGCTATGCTTGGTTAGGCATAGCTTTGGTGAGATCTGTAATAACCAGCAAATAAGAGCGGGTTCGGAGAGTTCCAGGTAAACTATGACCATGGCACTTACAAAGGACCACCTTCAGGAAAACAGAAATTGTTCATTAACTTGGAAGCTTTATCCCTCACAAGGCTTTTCTTCATTGTATTGGGCACTATTTCTATCTCTATCTTATCTATGCACCTACTGTCATTTCTTAATTTGATTACTATGAGGCACCTGTGAAAATGCACGTTTGGGGGGCCATAAATGTTATTTGGTTTCAGGAGGTGCACACAGAAGGGAAAAGAATTTCTCTAGCCAAGTGCTTAGCTCTGGCTCTGGATGCATTTGCAGAAAAGGCACCAAAACAAACAAACAAACAAAAAAAATGACTGAGGTGATTGCAGTTAATTAATGCCCTGATTCTTAATGGGAGACACTTAAGTAAATAGCACTGGAGAACCCTTGAACTCCCCTCCAGTTCCAAGTTCTATGCGCTCTCACGGACCAATCCCATCTCCATGACAACCAAGGAACCTTCTTTAAAACTCAGCTCAGATGGCGTCTGTCATGAGACACCAGCTCCAGTAAGCCCCGGGCACAGGAAGGTGCCCTCTACTCCGTGCTCTCATGTATCCGGCCTGTGGGTTATGTTCTATAATTTACCTATGTACCTGCCTCCCCCCACCCCCCGGGGCTGTGAATCTGAAATGTTGGGTAGGGGCCCATTCTTCTCTGTTAGACAGTATCTACAGTATCCCACACATTTAAGAGTAGGTTCCCAACAAGTGTTTGTTGAGGGAAGGAAAGAAGGAAGAATAGGAGGCTGGGAGGGAGGGAGGGAAGGCAAATGGCTCCAAAGATGTCACTGAGTATGAAAGCAGCTCAAATCACTGTCCCATCTCTCAGAACACCTGCAACTTCTTGTTAGAACGTTTGCTTCCTTCTCTCTGTGAACCCTGTGTCAACATGGTGGGCCTGTGCCCATAATAAGGTTTCTGGTGTAAGGTCTGGCGTATTCACTTTACTCTTCGGTGAGCTGTAGGTGATGCCATCCCAGAGAGGAACTGGCACCTCATGGGATCATGACTGGTCGTGAGCAGATGGAAGGACCTAGCAAATTATGCCCTCAAGAGACTTTCCTGGTTCTGCCCTCTGGGGCCTGTGAGTTCCTTCTTGAGGGGTTGCAACATATAGTGAAATGTGTAGATGGGGCTCAGGGCACATTCTGGCTTCAGCCATTTCCATGACCTTGGACCAGAAACTTCAGTGATGGCTGTTTCTGCATCTAGAAAGGAGATGGGTGTACAGGTCTTTCTGTTTCTTCAGTTCTGAGATTCAGGGGTATCTTATTAGGCAGGTAGGGATCAGGATGCCTGAGGTATGATGATAAAGGAGTAAGGGATGCTTTGTTCTGCCAGAATTTCAGGGTGTGGAGGCAGGCAGGGCTGACCTTGGCTAACCTTGGTCCCTTAGGACGAGAAGAGGTGACCTCTTTAATCTATTTTTCACCATCCGGTCAAGTAGGCATTCCTTCTTGGATGCCTGGAAGCAGGTGTCTACTCCTGCTATTCACTGGAATGGCCTGGGGACCTTTAGAAAACACCAAGGACTCCGTTCCACCCAAGAAATTCTGATTTAGCCCTTCTTGGCAAGGATGACTCACCCACTAGGCACAGTGCTTGGGGTGCACAAAGTGTTTTTATTTTGTTTAAAATCAAAAGAATAAAATGAGCTTTTAGGTCAAAGAAAAGGTTCTAATATGTAATATTAACATACTTGTCTTTATACCAATGCAGTAGTAAAATGTGATTTTCAATATATGTTTAGAGGAAGAGGCTCACAAAAATCATAATATGGCCCTGGGCAGGGGTGCCCATGTGGCATCAGGAATTTTAAAATCTTCTCAGGTGATTCTACTGTGCAGCCAGGATTGAAAACAATGGTTTAAAGCGTCCCTGAGTGGCTTTCTACCCTTAAGTATCTCCACCTGGCCTCCCAGCACCTTGCCAAAAATTTGTTTTATAAAAATTGAAATTAATTTAAATTTATAGGTTTTTAGTTAAATTGAAACTCTGTTTCTAAAAGTCCTCATTCAAATACTTTTTGAATGTGGCAGTTACCAGCAATGAGTAGGCCATGGACAGGGACATTTTTGTGCACGGATAGAGGAAGGAGAGATTCTGCTGGTGGAACCACAGGCATGAAGTGTCTCTGAGCACCTGGGGGTGTCTGGATGGACTGGGGGGGGGGGGGGCGGTGCTGACAGAGATGAGCCCAAGCGGCCACCTGGACAGCAGGTGGGCCTTCCTGCCTGTGTGGGGCCCACGGATTTCAAATTCTTCCTCATTTGTACTTGATCTCATTTGATTTCACAACAACCCCGAGGCGGGCAGAGCTGTCCTCACCAACCCATTTACAAGGTCGGTGGCGGCCATGCATCACAACAGGTGCCTGCTCCAAACCACCACCAGGGCTGGGACCGCCCACCATGGCAGGCTGTGTCTTGTAGCCACTGTAATTTCACTGACTTCTAACCCCGAGTCCTAGACAAACCAAATGCTAGTGTCAACTTGTGTTTGGGAGGAAAATGGAAGCATTTTCTTAATCTTTGCCAGCTTTTCAAGGCCTGCCATTGAAAACTGCCATTACCTCCATAATTACACAGCGGTGCCAGAGCATCCCTATCTGAAATGCTTGGGTACAAGAGGCAACAGGCGATTTTTTGTCCTCCCTTTGGGAATAAGTTCTCTGGCTGTGTCTCAGGAACCACTCCAGAGTACAGGACCACAGAACCACCTGATGGCTTCCTGAGGGACCCAGAGAGCATAAATACTGACCACTGGCCCCTCCTTCCCACTGCCCCAGTAAAAAAGAAAAGTAAGAAAAAGGAAGGCTGTTCTCTAATCTGGAGATCAACAATCTTGGTCCTCCCTCTTGGCAAGACTAAATTGGCTTGACTCCATTTGACAGCATGGAAACTTATAGTGGAGAGAAATTGAAGAGGGGAAAAGAAAATACTCTTTATTTTTTTAATTTAAGGAATGAACATGAAACATTAACAGATCAGTGCAAAAGTGCAATATTACTCCAAAGATCTGAGGGCTTCATTAAAACAAAACAAGGCAAAACATATGTATTTGGGTAAATTTCTGTCAAGAGAGGGGGAAAAGGATCATGTTATTTTAGAAGGAACCCAATGCACTATTTTAGCCAGTAGAGATGTTACCTTGTCAATCCCTAAAACGGTGGTCTCCATTTTATTTTGAACACAATTCTTATCATTCAAAATGTCTGAGCATGTAGCCCCATTATTTTTTCAGAAAGTATACATTAAGTATTTCTACACTAATCTCTTATGCACACTGTAAAACCTACAAAAAGAGAAATAAAAAAGTGAGATAATAAAATAAATATAAGTTGAGTTCTGATGTTCTTTCCCAGGCCCCAGTGGAGAGTCTGGTACTTTCACCAGGGTCTACCCCCTTGCTTGGAAACCACAGCTCCAGACATGGAAACATGGAACGAGCCTGATGGGTCTACTGAGGACAGCTGCAACAGCTCTCTCATGTCTTTGCTAGTAATGTGGGACCTGTGGATACACATTAAGCAGGAAGATGTTGCTAGGAAAAGACAGGCCACTTCCAGTTTCCAGTCCAGCATGTAAGGAGCTTAGATGTCTTCACTCCATTCTAACAAGTAAAATGCTGGATGAACTGAAAAATCAACATCTCTTCTTAGATTCGTCACAAAAGTGAGATCGCCCAGCAAACCCCTGCCCCCAAAGTTGGAGAAACAGTCTGCTACAGAGAATCACAACTTATCAGAGCAAACAGTCACAAGCAGAAACCTCCATGGGAACCAGTGCTGGGGTAGGAGAACCTAAACTGGAACTGGCAAATTTCTGGAGGCTCAGTATGGCCGAGTCTGAGAGATAAAAGGTCCAGGAGGACCCAGAATAAGGGAGTGCCCCACTTTCGTGAGTCTTATGTCCTGGAGCTCTACCAGATTCTCACAGTGAAGATCAAAGAAAAACCCCCTCCTGCTTTCAGCAGGGGGAGGGGAAAAGGAACCATTTTGAAATGCAGAGCATTCTGTTCTTCCTCAAAGTCTTGCCCTCAAGAGAAACTAGTTAACCAGAGCCTAACCTGCTGGGCTTTTATCAGAGCCTAACCACCCTGGGGGAAGGGAAATATCCAACTCCAGCTCCCTCCAGCCATGCTATCCCACCTAAGAGGAGGCAGGGGACTGAAAAGCACTAATAAAGTTCACAGTTGAGGGGCACAGGCTCATCAAAAGACCAAGACCCCATCTTAGGACTGTAGAGCATTTCCCTTTCCCCATACCCAACATGTCACTAAAGGCCTTTTTACAGCAGGTTCTTATGCCCAATATATCATGCCTGCCGAGCAACACAAAATTACAAGGTGCACTTACAGGCAAAAGAACAGTTTGAAGAGACTGAATGAGCATCAGAACCAGAGTCAGAAATTGCAGGGATGTTGGAATTATCAGACCAGGAATTTTTTAAAACTATAGTTAATATGCTAAAGGCTTTAATGGGAAAAGAAGGCAATGTGCAAGAGCAGATGGATAATATGAGCAGAAAGATGAAAACTCTAAGAAAGGATCAAAAGGAAATGCCAGAGATCAAAAACCTTGTAACAGAAATGAATGCTTTTGATGGGCTCATTAGTAGAGTGGACCCAGCTGAGGAAAGAGTCTCTGAGCTTGAGGATATGACAACAGAAACTTCCAGACTGAAAAGCAAAGAGAAAAACACAGAGGAGACTATCTGAGTACTGTGGGACAACACAAAAGATACACACACAATGGGAATACCAGAAGGAGGAGAAAGAGAGAAAGGAACAGAAGAAATATTTAAAACAATTATGACTGAGAATTTCTCCAAATTAACATCAAGGGACAAACCACCAGCATTCAGAGAACATCAGCTGGATAAATGCCAAAAACAAAACAAAACAAAATAAAAACCACACAGCTGGGCAAATCATATTCAAACTGCAGAAAAGCAGAAGTAAAGGAAAAAATCTTGAAGAAAGCCAGAGGAAAAAGCAGATTACCTAGAGGACCAAAGGTAAGAATTACATCTGACTTTTCAGAAATCATGCAGGCATGAAGAAAATGGAGTGAAATATTTTAAGTTCTGAGAGTAAAAACCCACCAACCTAGAATTCTTTACCCTGGGAAATGACCCTTCAAAAATAAAAGAGAAATAAACCCTAACTGGTTGTAGTTTTTTAAAACCAATTTTTTTTAATAGAATGAAAAGAAGTGGCTAAACAAAAGTGGACATGAACTAGCTGGATGTGCTTCCTGTTTGCTCACACCCAGAAATAAAGAAGAGAGAAAAATAACATTGATTTTTTTTTTTTGGTTAACATCCTAGGCCAAGAATTATGCCATTCATTGTACGTGTCTTAGCTGATTGAACAATGCTAAGTGGTAGCTGCTCTTTTCCCCGTATTACAGACAGGGAAATGGAGGCTTCTTAGCAGGTGGTAGAGCCAGGATTTGAACCCAGAGGCAGACATTCTACAAAGAAGCAATTCACCAGTAGCCCTTTCCACAGGAAAATGTCAACAGGTGTCGTGCCAGGCGGAGTCCTGACTCCTTTGCATTTTAGACCAAGAGCAGAAAGAGCAAAATATCCCCTCAGAGCATGTGGGAAATAAAAATCCTCCCTGCTCACTGCTAGGGTCTGAATGTTTGTGTCCATCCTCTAAATTACCCCCAGCATGATGGCATTTGGAGGTGGGGCCTTTGAGAGGTGATTAGATCATGAGGGTAGAGCCCTCATGAATGGGATTAGTGGCCTCATAAAAGAGATCACATAGAGCTCTCCTGCCCCTCCCACCATGGGAGGGAAAGGTGGGAAGATGACCATCGGTCTGGGTCCATTTGTGCTGCTGAAACAAAATGCTGCAGACTGGATGTCTTAGAAACCATAAGAATTTATCTGTCACACTTCTGAAGGCTGGAAGTCTGAGATTGGGGTGACAGCATGATCAGGTGAGGACCCTCTTCCAGGGCACAGACTTCTTTTATCACACCGGGCATCAGGAATCTAACACGTGATTTTGTTTGTGGGGGACACAAACATTCAGGCCATAGCACCGTCTATGAATGAGGAAACAGGTTCTCACCAGGCATTGGGTCTGCTGGCACCTTGATCTTGGACTTCCCACCTCCAGAGCTCTAAGAAATAAAAATTTGTTTTATAAGCCACAGAGTGTACGGTATTTTTTGTCATAGTAGCCCACAAGCGCTAAGACACTCACCTTGCCACAACCTGGCTCAGGGGAGAGCCTGGTGGTGTCACTGTGACGTGCAGGAGGCAGCAAAATAGATCGTCCATCTTTTCTCCTCACTTGACCCCACCTTCCACGGCAGTGGTTTCTTCGAAGAGACCTGAGGCCACCCACCGCCACCCTCCCCTACATGGCCCTGGCGAAGGGCCCGTGGGTGGGCAAGGGGGGACCGGGGTGTGTTTTGGGTTCGTTCTGGGAACAGGATGGTTTTGCTTTTTTGTTTTTGTGTGTGTTTTTTTAGGAGAAAAATGAAACTAAGGAAAGTTAGACCACAAGAGGTTTTGACATGGCTTGCATTAAGCCTGATACTAATATTCCCACGTTCTAATAAATGTCTTCTCTCCAGCGTCACATCTGGTGACTTTTTCTATGCCAGAGGGAAGAACCAGACTTGAAAGCAGAAATCTTGCCATAGTTTATTTGGCAGCAAAACCTGAGCTGAAATGATGTAAGGCTGTTTCTGGTTTCCATTGGCCCCACTGACTATGAATACGCGTACATTTCCCTGCAGCAATATTCATGGGTTTGAAGACAGAAGCTGCCCCAGCCCCAGCCCCAACCAGGGATGTTCTGTAATATAGTGTAAGTGGCGACTACTCTTCTTAAAGCCACAATATTCTAGATTCCATAAGTATCAAGGCTTTGGATAAGGATTGTGAAGCCGGGTTAGAATGGGAAGTGACTCTTCATCAGAACCTGACATGCACAGGGCCTGTGAGGGT